>NC_064757.1:34029615-34355171 GCF_011397635.1 Epinephelus fuscoguttatus | reverse complement strand
GCAAAGGAAAGATTCGAGCGCCGTCTTCTGTTCCTCTTTTAGAGAAAAAGCCAAGTCTAACTCGTTCATTGTAGCGGTCAAAGCCGTTTCAAACAACTGGTGTTCAACCGTAGCCATCTTGCAATGTTTAATGACTGATTCCGGACTTCGTCACAGCAGTGTTGTCATCTGTTTAGCTCGCCTCTGGCCTGCCTATAGCAGATACACCGATGTGTTTGGAGCAGCTTGGTTTCATGGGCATAGGTGATGAGCATCATTACTGACTGCCAGAGTGACTCACTGAACAAATTCAAATTGTGCTCTCGTGAGAACTCTGGATTTCCAGGGTAATAAGCAGCAGTTCTCTCGGTGAAAATGCCTTGTTGAGGCCAGAGGTCAGAGGAGAATGGCCAGACTGGTTCAAGATGATAGAAAGGCAACAGTAACTCAAATAACCACTGGTTCCAACCAAGGTCTGCAGAAGACCATCTCTGAACCAACAACACGTCCAACCTTGAAGCAGATGGGCTACAGCAGCAGAAGACCACACCAGGTGCCACTCCTGTCAGCTAACAACAGGAAACTGAGGCTACAGTTCACACAGGCTCACCAAAACTGGACAATAGAAGATTGGAAAAACGTTGCCTGGTCTGATGAGTCTGGATTTCTGCTGCCACATTCAGATGGTAGGGTCAGAATTTAAACAACATGAAAGCATGGATCCATCCTGCCTTGTATCAACGGTTCAGGCTGGTGGTGGTGGTGTAATGGTGTGGGGGATATTTTCTTGGCACACTTTGGGACCCTTAGTACCAACTGAGCATGGTTTAAACACCACAGCCTACCTGAGTATTGCTGCTGACCGTGTCCATCCCTTTATGACCACAGTGTACCCATCTTCTGATGGCTACTTCCAGCAGGATAACGCATCATGTCACAAAGCTCAAATCATCTCAAACTGGTTTCTTGAACATGACAATGAGTTCACTGTACTCCAATGGCCTCCACAGTCACCAGATCACAATCCAATAGAGCACCTTTGGGATGTGGTGGAACGGGAGATTCACATCATGGATGTGCAGCCGACAACTCTGCAGCAACTGTGTGACGATATCATGTCAATATGGACCAAAATCTCTGAGGAATGTTTCCAGCACCTTGTTGAATCCATGCCAGAAGCGGCGAGTGTATATATACAAAGGGTATATGAAAGATTCTGATTTATCTCCCAGCAGCTGTTATGATGGCATATCTAGCTTTGCTGGAAGATTTTGAGATACTGCAGCGTGTGCCTTCAGGAGAGAGCACATCTTAGAGACACATGTCAGTATGAAAATGGCAAGTAATGGGCACGTGCCTGTCAATTTATCAAGATTCTAATTCACTAACTTACGAACAGAGGTATGAACACAATTTGCCAGTGCGTAGGTGTCATGAATTCAATGGTAATTTTACATGCCCACTTAACTGGTGCACAAAGTAAGAGCAATTCTATGCATGTATCAGCGAATGAGGCCCATTGACGGTTTATGGTTAAGCCTACTGAAAAACTATGGCAGTGCACTTAATAAGGTATTCTTTTGGTTATTGACCTTGAACCTCTGGCTCCAATCATTCATTTTTGTCCTTTCCTCATCCTCAACCCATCCCTTCAAGCCTAGACACTGGTTCAGGATTCATTTCACCACCCTGTGATCACAAAGCAGGCAACAGGGGTTACACATGCACACAATCTTCCACTCTCTCCATCTCTTTCTCTCACACAGTAACAGATGATGGGGTGGTAAGTAATGGACTATTTCCTGGCATAGTGGTTGTCTGATTGCACACAGGCCATTTTCCAACATGCACAGACCCCCTATGGAGCGCCTATAAACACACACGCACACAGACCTACGCCATCTCTTATTCTTGTTCACTCTTTCTTGTTCATACCTACCCCCTGCCTCGACAGCCAAATAGTCTCCTCTCTCTGTGTCTAACACACACAGACAGACACGCACACACATGCTGCACACACATTAAATCCTTTTATCATTTACCTTTTTCTAACCACACACACACACTGCTTCTTTCCTCATTTTAACAACAGGGACACACATTTTCTCTTTCCATCACATACACATGAGGGGACAAACACAGACCCCCCACCCGTATCTACACCAATATGCAACATGCAAATGCTTTTAAGAGGGGCTCAGCAAAGGGACATGAGTGTGTGTCTGCACCTGTCTGTGTGTGTATGCATACTTAGATGCTCTCCCAGGCGTCGTGTTTTGTCTTTCTGAGTTTTTCAGAGTATTTTTTTGTTTTAGATTTCATGCTTTGTTTTTTGGGGGCACACAGCAGAAAGAGTTAGGGAAGACAGCAGAGGGGAACATTTAGCCAAGCCTGAGCAGCTCCCTCACAGCGCTGGCATTCATTTGTAATCACCTGCATCTTGATCTTGAATGTGACTCACCCAAAACCTTAGATAAGAAGGTGACAACAAACCTACTTATCATGGGAGGGAGGCTTCAGAGTTTGGGCCTCCTGATGAGTAAAACAGAAAGCTGTTGAACCTAATTTACCCTTCAACCATTCAACACTGAAGGCATGACACAAGCTACACAGAGTCGTCACTGTAGATGTAAATGGGTTGTGACCATTTGTCCACATTTGGTCTGTGCATCTGACAATCTGTCTACACTAAATTATTATGGTCATATCAGTTGTTGGCAGACAACAACAACAACAACAATCAATGATAATAATAATAATTAAATGAAAATGTTAATTACGTTTTAAAAAACACACATAGACTGGCTTTGACTTGATTTACCCACCATTTTAATTAATTATATTTATTAAAATACATCATTCGGTTTGGGCTAGTTACTGCTTCTCTGAAAACATAGTTAGGTTTTAATCATACTCATCACTGTGGTGCTTTTTAATTGACAAATTAAAATCTGAACTAACCCTTTAAAACAACACAGTAACAAAATAATAAACAAACTGATCAAGACAGCAGTAGACCAGCAGCTCCTGTGTTCAGTGAGGTAAAATGACTGTTTTTGTTAATGGAGTCTGGCTTTGACAACACATTCTCACTACAACCTCACTTCCCACTTCCAGATACAACGTGCAAGGTAACCTGGGTGCTTTGCTTGACAACGTTCTGGGATGCCATGCCAACTTTGGCCTGTTACATGCATTGTTTTCTTTCAAAATACACTTTTTTTTACAGCTTAAATTTATGTCAGTACAACACTGTGAATTTACATTTTTTCCTTCGACAACAAAAGCATGTGGTTTAGGAAAGAGTTTAGGAAAAAATAACACGGTTTGGCTTTGTAATCTTACGGGACTCGAACACCGCTCTCCTGGGTGAAAGTCAGTGTTTGTTTGACCAATCCACCACTCATCCCACCCGCCCCACTTGGACTTCCGCTGCCTTGACCTTCATTCTTGTCTCGTTGCGTCTCCCCCAAAGCTGCCAGGTGATGTTAAACTATAAAGGCAACTGGCTACGTATCATGCTGACATTAAAGGACGGCTGTTTTGTCAGTGTCTGACGCCAGAAGTCACTGCCTAAGTGCCGGATTTCGACAACTTTGGCGTGAGACCGCGTTGGCTTTGGAGAGAGCATAAATAGGTTTAATTTTGATTTCACTTACCCCCTTGGAAAGGGCTGTCTGTTTGGGAAGTACTGAGCTTCTGACTGGAAAAATGAGACTTGGATTACACCAACCTAATCACCAGGATAAAATGTTGGTATTGAATGTTTCTCCAGACCATTGAGACGTTACATTTGCTATAAACTGTGAAGTGGATACATTGAAACTTTACATTGAAACTTAATGTTTCAGCACTGTGGTTAACCTATGGTTAGGTTTAAGTACAAAACAACTTAGTTATAGTTAGATGAAGGCCATGTTTCCCCTCTTGGGGTCATTTGCATTTGGAAAGCAGCAATGTCTCAGTAAAACAACAATTTTTCAGGCCACAATCCCGGGATGAAAAGCAGCAAAGCCTCTGTAAAACAACAACTGCTTTTCATGCCTAAAAAGCAGCTGGAAAACAGCGATGGGTCACAATAAAACACCCACGTTTGGTGCCCAAAAATGGAGCACAGCAAGGATTCACTAAATCACCATCTATTCTTTGTTTTGTTTCATATTTGTTGTACTTGTTGTTGATCTCAAACAGTGGTCTACATCCCCTCCACCTCCTGATGACAAAATCAGCTCATATATGACGTCCTATGTAGCAGACATGCTCACAGAGTACACACCAGGGAGATCCCTTAGACCACCAAATAAAAGTCAGCTCATTGTATCTAAAATCAACTCTCAATCAGCTCATGGTGCTTTCAGTCATTATGGTCTGACTCTCTGGAATTCTCCTCCACATGAACTACGGTCTGCCACAACAGTGTTCTCTTTTAAAAGCGTATCTTTTATTGCACGCTTTTAGTTTGATTTTGAAGTGTATTGTTATTTGTTTCAGGAATAAGTATTGTTATTGTTATTGCCCCTTTTTTAAGAATAATTATAATAATAACAATACCTTCTTATTTCTTTTAGTTTTTATCATGTCCTGCTTGTTTTTTGATTCAGTTCAATTCTATAAAACACAATATCACCAATCACAATTAGCCTCACAGGGCTTTACAACATACGACATCCCTCTGTCCTTAGGACCTTCGCAGCGAATAAGGAAAAACCCTTTAACAGGGGAAAAAAATGGTGGAAACCTCAGGAAGAGCAACTGAGGAGGGATCCATCTTCCAGGACAGACAGACGTGCAATAGATGTCGTACAGAACAGATCAACATTTTTTTTTTTTTTTGTGGTTGCTTACGCTGCACGAATCGTGAGTTTGTAAACAGATGTTTTGATATACTTTCGCCATTGCTAAACATGGACCCCTATGACTTAAATTAATTCAGAATTGTCTCTATTTTTGGAGTCTTTGTTCACTGGAGGCATGCAAGAAAAACAAAACTTAATTTAATTCAAAGTTTAAGTTAATTTGCCACTACTGTAAATATCTAACTGAAGCCCACGTCTCAGTATAAAACACATTGTGTCTGTTTCTGTGATTCTAAGATGGCAATAATGAATAATTTACAATTTGAACCCCTACTTTGCTCTTTGTCTCATTTTAAACTTTCAAACACTTGAAAGCCTCTGAGAGACGGCAAAAAAACCACAGAGAGTTGGCGAATCGGAGAGAGGAGACGGGCAGAGAGCAGAATGAAAGAGAGATATCAGGAGACAAACGAGAAGACGATAAGAGCGAGGGGAAGAGATAAGATGGAGAGAGGAAGGGAAAAGACAGAGTACGTGAGATAGAGAAATACTGACAGAAACATACAGGAGAGAGCTGAGAAACGTATGAGCGAACGAAAGGACGATAGGCAGAGAGAGTATTTACATCTCAGCAAGGTTCTGAGCATTAGACTCCATTAGGGCTGCTCTGGTTTGTCTAATTGCTGCAAAATAACAAGATATGAATTATCATCTTGATGAGATACAGATGATGCGCCGTTAACAAGTGAATTCCCGGCGTTCATTTCCACATATCTCTCAAGATCTCATTAAGTCTGACAAATCTCCTCCCACTCAGTTACCTCACATAACCCTCTTTCCTAAAAGCAAGTGACTTTAACTCTGATCGTCTGACAGATTGTCGCTCCGGATCTTTAAAAGGATTTTCATATGGCATTTTACAACAAAGTTTCCCAAAACATCGGCCCACATTGAACTTACTGTAATACGATAAGGCACTGGTAAGTTATACATAAAGTTTACTTGCACAGTAGAGACTAAAACTGGGGGAAAAATAAGACAACGTAACCTGAAATGACTCTGCAGGCAAACAGAGATTAAAACGGGAAAGAGAGACGTGATAGAGAATGAACCATTGGAGAATTACTGAACCGCAAAACGCTTTGCTTTTCCCTCCACGCACCGTAATGTACCCTACTAAAACGTAAAATGTACTGTACTTAAACTTTTCACTCCATCTACTATGATTATCTTTTCTTTTTGAGTTAATAATTCCAGTGCTCTTCCATCATTACATGTAATCATCAGCCTGCCATGTTGGAGCTACAACTGTAACTGCTCAGAAAGCAGTACAACTTTTTAAAAGACAAGAAATACATAAACATACCAGGGTTGGATTGCTGTTAAAAAAACAAAGAAAATAAGACCTGGTCTCTCTGAAGAGGTAATTTTGTAGCCCAGCGCACACAACTCTTTCTGTTATGATTACAAAAACAAACTTCTCACAGAAAGTTTTGGTGTTAATGTTTTCTATTTCTGGGCGTAAATACAAAGCTGCCTCAAAAGACACACACCAAAACCTGAGCAGACAGAAATCACCTGGCTGTACACCATGTCTGCTCTGATTTACACTTTATTGGTTCCTATTGCGCTCAGATCCCCTTTCGCCAATCTCCCCCACGAACACACACTCACACAGTATCGATCCGCCGGGGCGATGTGAAAAATCTGGTGCAAAAGCAGAGTGACAGCTCCCAACAATAACAACACCACACACATTCTGAAATCAAAAACCCATATGAGCGCAATCACACATGTAACACTTGACGCCGTCACCCCAACCTCCATCCCGACTTGATAACCTGTCTTGCTCTGTCTTGCCTTCTCACACAGACAGTCACACACTCTAACCTTTCCTCAGTGTCTGTAATCAGATATTGATTTAATGTGGCACTTGGTATCACATCCATCTCTGCTTTTCTCCATCTGCTCTAATATTTCGCTGCTTTTATGATATTTGTCCGGGGAGGCGAAGACACACCTTTTGAGATATGGGCTACTTGGCCCTGCCGTGACCAAAATGAGATTTCTTTCTTTAATTTATTTGAGCAATGACCATTTCTCTTGGCGGGGGGAAAAAAAATAATGCCAGGGCCATTTGTAGCAAGGTGAGCAAGGATCCAGACCATTGCACCTCCAGACTATTATCGAGTGTATCGTGTTATGATTTGATACCTTTTTTTTCCATTCAATCCATGTGGAAAGGTCAGAGGTCATGCTCAGCTGAGAAACAGATCCTCAGAGCAGTGTCTGGATGTTGCCACTTTGCTCGATGTGTGTGTGTGTGTGTGTGTGTGTGTGTGTGTGCTGGGGAAACATGACTATTACCGTCATTATGTTAACACTTAATTACTGTCGCTTTAAACTGAAACTGTTACGGGGGGATTCCTGCTAGCACATCCGGTGAAGTTGCACACCATGTACCTGCTTCTCACTGTGGAAAGAAAATGGAAATGTAGACATTTTAGCATAGTGTTGTGTTTCATAAAGAGCCATAATCCACTCCACACTGTGATTTACAATGAGGTAGAAGAGCCAAGAGGGTTTTAAGTAATCTGTGTCTTGTGGCTTTTTGCTTGAATAGGGCTCAACTCCCACAGTGAACATTAACCGTGGCATATGCAAAATAGCCTGCATAAAGTCTGTTATTTTAATTTTGTTTGTAATGATACCAAATGAAACATGGTCATGACTACAGTACAAACTTCCCTCCGGTGGCCTTCCTGCTGTTTAATGACCAGTTATGTTTACTTATATTCCCTGCACTCTGGAAAAGGAAACTATACCAGTCTGCGTGGGGAAATAAAGAATCCAATTTATTTTAAACGTGGGGGGGGATGTAAAGAGATGAATTAGTTTAGCTGATGTTACAGTGTTGAAAAAGTACACAAAGAAGAGAGGAAATAAATGGGGAAAGGCCGAGAGAGGGAAGTAAGATGAAAGAAAGTAGAATGGGAAAGGGAAGAAACTTCTAAAACCAGTCAACACAAACAACACAATAAAGCCAAAAACAAAAGAGCGGATGAAGAAAGACATATTTTGGCATTGCTGCGATTACCAAATAGACGCATACTGTGTGGAATTTGGAGAAATGAAAAGAGTAGTAAAGACTTTTGATGTTCTTTAATGAAACATATCACAACAGAACAGATGAGTGAAAAGCTAAAGTAGGATGTACTTTGCTTGTTGTAGTGCACCACTGACTGGCCCGCAGCACTGTGCTGGAATACTAGAACAAACAACACATAACAGAAAAGTGTAAGCCAAGTGCTACAGGCCTGAGACATGATGTGTGAGCTTAATGAGATATTATATATACAACTAGAAAAGGGCACTCAGTCAAATACAAATCTCTGCCAGACGGCCAAGCTGCCATCCATGCTGACTGCCGTCACATTCCAGCAGACGCAACACAGCACATTTAAGACGCGTCCAAGAAGCTACAGTAATAAAAATACTCACATATTATACTATTTTTGACAGTCACAGCGTGATGCAATGAACTGATTGAGATTCCCTGCTAACAGGCACTGTATGTCGGATACAATGAATGAATGTATTCTTAATAACTAAAATATAGCAACCAATCCTCGATTTATATTGTGACTAGACTTTGAGGTAGGTAATAACAACAATGAAAACAATTACTATAAACAAAAAAGAAACTAAGCCTGAGCCTTCTCGCGTACTTACGGTAGGAGCATATATATTAAAGGGAAATTTCAGGCACGGTATGAGATCGCTCCTTGTTCTCGCGATATTTCGGCCGTGCTTTGGAAAGCAGAGCTAAATGGTAAACAAACTTGGCACCACACCGGCAAGGTAAGACAACACGTTTACATGTCGTTTACATGTCGACATTTTTCCCTTTAAGAGGAGTGAGGGGTGAGTAGTGTATGATGCTTCATAACAGTCAATAAAACTGGTTTCCAACAATTATGAATCATGACAACCACGACAGGTCCTTAGGCATACAGTCCTAAATGTGCACACGAAGTATTAGGCTGATTGGTCCAGTAGTTTGCAAGATTAATTGTTGACAGAGGGTATACACACTCACATAACTAAATGCATGAGCCTTCCTGGCTTATGATTGGAAAGGATTAAAAAAAAATCACAAGATGAAATTACAGAATTTATAATGTTGTGTAGAACAAGTTCTAAAACAATTTAAGTAAAATTAATTAAATAATAAAATGTAATAATTTTAGAATTAATTAGAACACAGTATGTTACAATCTGTTGTGGAAATTCTTTTACAACAGTATTTATTTTCACAAATCACTGAGTATATTGCAAGGAAAAGATCACTCCTTGCATTTTTATTGTATTTTTTTCCCCATTGCTCCGTGTACATGCCTTTGAAAAGCCCACTATGGGATCTATAACAAACATGAACATCTGATGCACACGTACAGTTTGGGTTTAATGTTAAATGCCAATAAAAAGTAAATTACAACAATATTTTTTCTGATATAGAGCAATTAATTTGAAGGAAATACCTTTAAGTCCATTTAGTTGTAACTTCTGCTCTTGTTTTACATGCAGAGATTCAAGAAAACTGCAAAAAAAATTGTAAATGAAAACATTAAACATGATTGTTTCAACATGTTGCTGATTCACTGTCCCAAGCAACTAACTTATCTTAAAAACGTCGATATACAAAGCTGCATTTTTAGCTCGGGAATGCAACTTTGGCTGAAGGCACATCCTTTTGTCCCATTTCATTCTTTTTTTCTTTAATCATTATATATCACATTTTCTTTCGCAAAACAACACCAGGTTCTCTGGGAGGACCTTTCCCCCCCTCAGCCTGTGTTATTTTATTTTTTGATAGCTTTCTGATGTTGGTTAATGAAACACCTTGCTGGAAAACGGAGGAAAAACTGACCTAAAAGCCACCAAATAAAACCTTTGACACTTCCCAACCCGCACACGTATCTACAAGCTCAACACAAATAAAAAAGGAAAGGGAGAAAATATAGAATATTCCCTCGGCTTTTATCGAAACGGAATATAAGAAATAAAACCCTCCAATCACACACAGTCAGCCTCCATTAAACACCAGAGTCCTCGACCTGCAGGAGACGCAGCAGGAAGACTTTCTCCTCCTTTCTATGAATGAAATGTTGATCCTGGTTATAGATGCTGCCAAGAGGCACTGACAGTTTTGAGGATGTAAAATCACACATGCACACAAACTGTGTTCTTCTCTGAAGTGTGTGTGTCTGGAGAAATGATATAAATGAATGTGTAAATTTGTGCATCATGTTGTGGTTTTAACATCTCTTTGTTGTGGAAGGTTAAATCAATTAGCTGTAAGTGATTAACAGACACACTCACACACACACTTGTGCGTGTGTGTCTCTGGGGTAACTCCTTTGTGTATTCATTGCTTTAAATGTGTCTTGTGTAAACTCCTTGTCTCTACTATGAACATGAACTCATTTCATTCTTTTTATTATGTTTTTTATTGTTTTGGCTTCAGAATGGAAAATGACTCAATTGCTGGCTTTAGACTGCAGGATGGATTTCTGCAACCCCCCCAACCACCCCACACACACACACACACACACACACACACACACACTCTCATCCACACTTACACACACACACACACTCATATCCACACTTACACACTCTGACAGAGGCTCCCAAAGAGAAAAAAGAGAAAGAATGAATTATTAATCATTCCGTCTAATTATGGTGTGTGGCCCTGAGAGAGATATGATCCCGGGGAAATCACATCTAACAGTCATTTATCACAACAAATAGAGTGAAAAACACTGGTTAGAGGAGAAAAGTGAGGAGAGGGGACCAAGAGAGACGAAGAGAGGGCAAGAGAAGAGCTGAGATAAAAGGCCAACCCTCTGCTATCAGACTCTACTATTAAAATATGCTAAGGAGACGCAGGGATAGGGAGTCGAGAAGAAGGGTAAAAGGAGAGACTGAAGTAGAGAATTAAGAGACACTCAGGGGGAAACTGGAGCCTCGTACAAGCTTCTAAATGTCCCCTGAAGCTGGGTTTACAGGGCAACACATGGTACCTCAAAAAACAAGGATTAAAAATGGGAAAAAAATAAAAGTAAAAACTAAATGTGACTTATCTTGTGGAACCTCAACACACATAAGAGCTGTGTGTGCTCCTTCACCAGCATGTGATTATTAACTCTTCACTGAGGGTCAAGGTTTGGTGTCATCACGAATTGGTTCATGAAGCACCCAAGCAAAATGTGGACACTTTTAACTTTCAGCTAATTACACCTCTTTTGAGGACTGTGTGGTCATGCACACACATATCACCTGACATCTCCCTGAACTTCAATTTGATTTTGTGGTACATGTTAGAGTGGTACCTACCATACACTAGAGGGTTTTAGTCACACACCATAAATATTTTGCAAAGTCTAGAGATCTTGCAGAGTCACTATTTGCAAGGCAACAATTAGATTTCTTTCGAGATAATCTCATTTTGCTCCTGGTGGAAAATATTATGTCAAATTTGCTTTAAGAAAAAAGAAACATTAACAATTCCTGACATGTCCAAAAACCGCATAACTCTAAACTTATGAAACACAAGAGAAAAGGCAGCATATGTCAACAGTATTCTTGTCAATGTGGCATCAATATAATTCATAAAGTTTAACTGTACTAGTGTACAAACATTACATTTTGGATTTTTTAGCCTCAATTTGCTATTTGCTTCCAATTCGTATTTTAGTGGGAGGAGACTGTGGGAATGAGAGGCAAACCATTTCAAAAATGAAGATTTCTAACTATAATAAGTGCTGGTTGATGAATCCGATACACACTAAATTAATTACTGACTGTTGTTTATCACACCCCTCCAGTAGTTTCTCCTTCTTTTCCACAGTACAAGACAACCAAGACTTGTTCTTGTGCCTCCCCAGAGTCCACTTCATGTTTCCTGTCTACCGGGTTTGCTGCTTCCTGTTTGGTGCTGAAGAGAGCGCAGCTATAAGTCAATGACAATGTTCATGTTGTTGAACTTAAGTATTTGCATGACCAAAATAAATAAATAAATAAAAATCTTACAGTAATGTTAAACATGTTTGATTTTGTCGGAACGTCAAGACAAGAAAAGACAGCCTGGATTTAATTTTACGACCACATTACTCCAAATGATCAAGATCACGGGAGGGCGCCGCCAACCGAGGTTAAGCTCAGCATTGTCACCTCACAGCAAAAGGGTTTCTGGTTCAAACCCCAGGGCAGAGTTTGCATGTTCTCCCTGTGTCAGCGTGGCTTTCCTCAGGGTACTCCAGCTTCCTCCCACAGTCCAAAGACATGCAGGTTAATTGGTGACTCTAAATTGTCCGTAGGTGTGAATGTGAATGGTTGTCTGTCTCTATGTGTCAGCCCTGTGATAGTCTGGTGACCTGTCCAGGGTGTACCCTGCCTCTCAACCAATGTCAGCTGGGATAGGCTCCAGCCCCCCTTGTGACCCCTAACAGGATAAGTGGTTATGGAAAATGAATGAATGAACTGGGAATTTGTCTGCAACAGTAAAATTGCTTTAGAAGTCATTTGAGTTAAGGCCAGCGTTAGAAATAGCCTGGCAAAATTTTCTCACGTGCTATAGCAAAAACAAGGCAGTATTACACAAGTTGTGTGTTACATAGCTTCTAATGTAACTGTGGTCCTGGTCACAAGACCTAATATGGATGGAGGAGATCACTGATCTGATACTGAGAGTATCTTGAAATGAATTCTGAACCTGATGGGAAGCCAGTGTAAAGAAACTAAAACGGGAGTGATGTGGGTCGACCTGCTGGACCTGGTTAACAGCCTCGCAGCAGTGTTCTGGATCATTTGAAGACGGTTCAGAGAAGATTTGCTCAGGCAAGTAATCAGAGAGTTACAGTTGTCCAGTCGGGAGGACACAAAAGCATGGATAATCATCTCTAGCTCAGGTCAAGACACCGCAGACCTGGGCTTTGAAATAATAACCAGTCTAACAGCACCTTGTGTCAGTGGAGCTCAGATAACTCTTGTAATTTTAAGCAGAACCTCAACTGAGAAGAGGTCTAATCAGCCAGGGTAATTGAAAAAACGCATGTCAGTGTGTGGAGGCCTCTAAGGTTTGACTGGCTCAACATGTTAGATGCAGGTAAGGGTTAACCTTTTATCACAGCCCTTTTTCACAGAAGACATTTTCTCACTTTCTAGGTAAAGAACAGGTGTTAATAATAAAACCAATGGTGGCTGCTGTAGGGTCCTGACATTGTGCATGCTGGCTCATCCATCTATCTCAGATCACATACTATTTGTTTCTATTAGTACTGCAACCACTGTAGTTACTTTTCAGTGGTGTGATGTACATACTGTTGTGCCAGTTTTCAGACGCTCATTAGAAATGGCTGAGGTCATGTGTGTTTAGTCTCTCTTTAAGTGGTTTCCAGACGGCAGTGACAGAGGAACCCCATAAGGATTGTTGCAGTCCTGTTCTTTATGACATAGTGATAAACCTCACAGAGGCCTTTAGTGGAAATCTATCTCACCAGCTGACAAAGTCTGATGCCTTCCCCTTCAAACCTACACACATCCCCTCCTCCCTCCAATGAACCACCACATTTGGGATTGTGCCTCGCGTATATTTAGCCACTAATAATATACACAGGGGCATCTGTGCCGTGCCATGATGTGCTGGGCTGGGCTGGGCTGGGCTGGGCTGGGCTGGGCTGGGCGGAGCTGAGAGAGTGACTGAATCAGGCCAAGGATCAAATCCAGCCTGTCAGCCGTGCAGACCAAGGGCCCACTCAGGCCTTTCAAAAAAAGAAAAAAAAAAAAAACACCAACTCCCAGAAGGCCGAGCTCTTTGCCTCTTCGCCTCCTCTCCCTGACAGCTCGGAGGGAGGTGGGGTGGTGATGTGTGTGCATGCACGTGTGTGTGGGAAGGAAGGGTTCGGGGTGGGGTGGGGGGGACATGGAAAAAAGAAGAGTGATAGAGGGAGAGAAAGGTTGAATAGGAGTTGGGAGAGCAGTAGGAGCCATGAAGATGGATGGAAAGAAGGAGGGAAAAAGATGGAGCGCTGTTGTACCTCTGCTTCACATCAAGGGCACTGGGTTCATTTTCAGTTTGTCACTACCCCACAAATGCAGCTATGGACTTTCAGGAGCTATAGGTGTGTATGTGTGTGCAGTTGTGGGGTTATACTGCACATGCATGTGTGTGCACATGTGCAAGCATGTTTCAGTTCATGTGCATGTTTGTGTGTGTCTTTGAGAGCTCACATCATGCCAGAAGCCCTCTATGTCAGATGGTAAGTGGTCTGGCCGCAGTGTGAAACGAGCCTGCGGGTTAAATTCCCCTGCTCACACCAGTGACCCTGTCAATCACACTCACAGGGTCAGGGAGAAAGAGAATGAGGGGAGGGAGGAACAAGTGGAAACAGAGAGGAATAAAACAGAAAAAGGAGAAGAGGGTGAAAGGGGAAAGAAGGAAGGTGGTAACAAAAATACACAAAGAATGTGACGTAAAAAGTCTGAATGCTCCATCGCTTGTGCATGTCCGTGTGTTTGCATTAATGCATCTCAAATGACAGCTCCTGCCAACATCGTTCGTCCTGTATGGGGCAGAGTTCGGCTTTCAGAAAGGTCTCTGTACACACACAGATGCACAGGCACGCACACTCCCACACAGTGTCTGTGGAGTCAACTGACAAGTAAATGCTAGGACACTTTGTGTGTGTTGACACCTCTGGCATTAGAACACTTACTGTCGATTAGAGTGGCGGGCAGACAGGTCACTTTATGGAGGAGACAGTGAGAGACACAGAGAGAGGAGGGACTGACAGAGAGGAGGTTTGGACTTTTGATTTCCTTTGTTGAGACATCTCACAGAAGAAGTCGAAGTCAGACTTGCAATTTTAGCAGCTCGCACACACTTAACAGATGGCGAAAGTGGCAGCTGTGAATACCAAAACTCCTTAATGCTTCCAGGCAGACTGGCACAAATGGCATTTAAATACAAACAGCCAGATCAGCTTCTCCCACTGTATGCCCCTCAGTCCCAAAACATTCATGAGTTTGACATATTCATCCTCCAGCCTTCAGATACCTAGGCTCAAGCATTGCCATAAGGTCTGCCACAAGGGAGGCACAGCTCTCCCTTTGGCCCTGCAAGGACCTCATATGCTCCTTTGGATGCTGTTTAGGTAGACGGCCTGAGAGCAGAGAAAACCAGCTTCCAGTGCCCTGTCCTGATTAAACTCAGAAGGCTCGGACTTCCTTCTTGTAACACACTCTGAGCCAGTTCATGACACTGTATAAATGATATATTTTATCTCCTGTAATCCACTATAACCCATCAGTACTATTGCAGGGCCCTTCCACAAAGCCCAAACTGGCCCAAACAAGACTGAATATCCAACAGTTGTTAACTGGTTGCTCAAGCAGCTCACATGTGTGTATCTGTCTAAGTGTGTAAATATGTGCTCAGCCATGTTTCCCTGGGCAATGGCTAAAGGTTGAACCCAGGGCAGTAGATGAATACAGATGAACTTCCCAAACAATATCATCAGTCAAAAAAATGACATCGACACTACCATGCACTTGACCCGCCAATGCTGTTGGAAAGTTTCTTCAATCAGCATATCTTCAAACAGCATTGATTTCTCATCCTAACTACTCAGTACTTCAATTCATCCAAACAAAATGTTTTCAGATAGAAAAGAAGATTGCAAATAGTTTTTCCATGTCACTGTGTCATTACAGCAGTGATTCGTATCACATAATGGGTCCCTGTGAGTTGATGCATGTAAATCTATCGAACCTTACACATGTTTGTTTGACAGATCCTGTGATCATCCTGCTTAACTTCTTTTCAATGCATCACCAGGCATCATGTATACGTTTACATTGGTTAAGATACATTACTTTTTCAATGCACTGACTCAGCATCCTACTTGTAACTCAATAAGATGTTACAAAAATGTCACTGACGAACGAACTGTTGTTCTTTAGGAGGTTTTTATATTTATGTGTTTTCTGCAGTGATCTGTCAGATGTCCTTTCTCTTTCCCTCAGAGTGGGTGCATGTGGTTGAGCGTGATTGGATATTGCAAGGCAGGTGGTGTTGACTGTTCGAAGAGATTGCTGTCACCAGATTGGTCCAGTGTATGACAGAAGATTTTCAAACCACCAGCTGATAGAAGTTCTTCCCTCTTTTTGTTTCTGCAACTTCCAACAAAGCCAGTACTTAGACTGTGAATGTTGATTTGTTTGTGAGTACCTGCAGGCAAAAACTTTTGACGTTGTTTACTATAGTGTGTTCTTGATGATCTTGTTATTTAGTAAAGTATTTTGATCAGTTTTTAAGTAGATGAATTGGGTTTTGTTTTGCAGTTTACTTCTTTAGAGTTATTAGTTGGTTTTCGTGTATACTTTTTTTTGAGCGCTGTAAATAGAGCACTTTTAAGCACTTTTGGTACAAGTGAGAAGCCCTTTTTGTTTGGCATTGCCATGTTCTTTTCTCTTGTTTCCTATGTAGGAGTTTAGGTTAGAGCAAAGCAAACACGTCACACATCTATTAAAAAAGACAGGTGCGTGAGAGAGAAGACCAAAAACTTGCAAAAGGACTCCTGCACACTGTCTAACTTGCAATATATAATTTATTTGCAACATTTCGGTGGTAGACCTGCCTGATGAAGGTCTAGTACTGAAACGTGGCAAATAAATTATATATTGCAAGTTAGACAGTGTGTGGGAGTCCTTTTGCTAGTGTCAGACTGAAGCTCCCAAAACCTTCAGTCTGACATTGAAGGCGATTTACAAGGGGGAGGGAATTTGATTTTTCTCTAACCAATCAGTAGAGATCAACAACTCACCCAGAATCTGACGTCATTAGTATCCATGCCTCGGGGGTGCCAAAAACAAGCGAGCATTGCCCATTTAAAATGTCTCCATCGTCGTGCACGACGATTTAGCTGCATCGCCGTTAAATCCAGTTTAGCAGCTTCCTTAATTTGGTCCTCCATTAACGTGAGTAGTGATGAAATACCTTGATAGCATCGTTAATGTGGTCTGTAGGATCTGTAGCGGTCGCCATTGTTGCTATCCTCACCAGTTACCCACCGGCGCACAGCTTGACATCAGCGTGGCTCTGATTGGCTAATCGCTAGAACCGCCCCCACCCCCAGCGTTCATTGGTCCGTCCATCGTTTGGACGAGATAAATCGCAAATTCATTGCAGTATGCCAGACCAGAGATGCAAGCCTACTCAGTTGAGTGGGCGGGGTCTATGGTCTGGAACCAGGCTATCCTTTTACAGGAGTTTAGGTTAGAAAATTGTCTTTTGTTTCATACTTGTTTTTGCTAGGTAAGTTTAGGGTCCATGAATATACTGTTTGTTGTTTTGGGCACCGCTCAACTCTGAAGACAAATAAATTGCTTACATTGTTGTTTGAAATACTGTGTCGAGAGTCAAAGCATGTTATGTCTATGCTCCCCTAGGCTAGGGACATAACAGAGGGACAAGAAGCAGATGTTCCAGTACATCCTCAGTCTTGTTAGAATAATCAGAACAAAGAGCTCCTGAACATGGCTCACCTGATCCGTTTCCTTCCCTGTTTCCTGTCCAAGTTTTGTTATCAATTGTTTTAAATGCTCCAAGTTATAAAACACAACACATCTTTCCAGCATCATGTTTCCAACTTGAGACTTAAAGCTCATGAACACACTGAAGTCGGGAGAACGACCATCTGAGGAGCATGTGAATGCACCGTTAGCTTTGGTAGGCAGGGGTCAACTGATTTAATCAGGATTTAATTCCGTACACTCACTGTAGCAGGCAGGGTGAGCGGTACCATACACTAATAGTGAGTGGATGAGAAGGAAAAGGTGAAATTCATAAGCACGCCGATGTTCTATAGACTGACCTGGTTCATATTAACACCAAAAAGTAGGACCCTATGATTTCAGCAAGGCAAAAACATGGACAGTAAAACTGATATCAATCAATTCTGGACTTTGCCAAGAAGCGGATGCAAAAAATCAGGCATTTTCTTAAAGGCGCTGTATGTAACAATGTGGCCAAAACGGTTACTGCACTCAAATTAAAAATACTGCCATGAGTCGTGTCCGCCCCCCCTCCCCTACAGATTCGAGGTTGCTGGACAGCGGCATGCTGGAGACTGATTTGTTTGCCCACGCGTCCTTGATCTTCGGTTTTCCAGCTTCTCTGCTGCTAACGCTACTGCTGGGATACAGCTGAGGAAGACCGGCTGCTAATGCTATGTACGGGGACACTGCTAATGCTGCTTGCCGTGCTGCTGTAGCTCAGTCGTAACTGTAACTGATGCTGAGACTCTACTGACTGCGTGACTGGTAGATGGTAGTGGCATGGTGTTTTGGCCTGTTGTTGGCACAACAGGCCAAAACACAAATTCAAAGCATAAACATGATTTGCAGACCGTAATTTTTTTTTTTTTAAATGCGAATATTCTAGCTGTACTATTGTTGTCGGTGAGATCAGTATGTTATATAAACATTATTTCTTAGTCTCTGTGACATATTAGGAGGATTTTACGACTATTTGCTTTAGATTTCTTACATATAGCTCCTTTAATATTAGAAGTGTTTCATCACAACGCCTAAGCCAAATGAACAGAAAAGAACTAAGCTGCTATATTCTGGTGTAATTTATAGGCCTTTAAGAAAGTGTTCAAAAAGATTTGTTAGTTCATTTTTGATCATCACTACAACATAGGTGATAGGGGTCACATGTGCATGAGTGTGGGTACTGTGTCTGACACGGCATGAAGGCCAAAGGTTTAAAAGCATAGCTGGTGTACCTGTGTGCACACCTGGCTATAGATTTTCATTGTGCTTTGTTGTCAAACTTTTTGCATGCTTTTGTCATTATTGCGAAATGTGCGATTTTCTCCCACAGCATACAGTATTAGCCACGTTTCTGTCTTTTTAACCTCTTACTGATTTATACAGATATGTGTTAAATGCAGTATAGAAATTGCCATTGGTATCTCTTGTTGTCACTGGCTTTAAAAGGAGAGGGAGAGACACTGCTGTAGTCTTGGAATTTCAAGCCACCACATGGCGGTGCGTGCTCCAATAAGAGCGCCTCCAGACAGAGAAAAACAAAAAGAGAAATAACAAATCACAGACACATAGAGGCAGACAGAAAATGAAAAGTCAATGTGCGAGTGAAAAAGAGGGATGGAGAGGAATACAGAGAGAGCGAAAGAGAGAGGAAAATGAATGGCCTATCTCCATAAAAGTAGCCGTGCTTCTCAAGGTGGGAGCCAGGCAGCTAAAAGTCAACAGCCGGAGAATGGATAGGACTGATTGAATTTATAGGAGCTGCTTTCTTAGATCAATGCCACACACACACACACACACACACACACACACACACACGCACTGAGAGAAAGTGCATGTTGGAAGCAGATTTGTTGTCCATCAATACCTCACTTCCTCCTGACTTCTGAGGAATTAGTAGGAGTGAAAAGCAGCAGCACAGTCTTTTCTTTTTCAACTTTGTTTATTCAGGGATTGTTGACTGAGCAAGCATCAACTTTTACGCCAACCTTCTCATGCACATGTATGTAGCACGTGTTCTCAGAACAACCGCAGTCTGGAGCAGCTAGGTGTCTGGCTTGGTAACAGTTTTTAAAGGGGGGGTGACAGCATTTTACCTGCACCTGCACATTTACCTGATCTGTTGATGAAGGCAGTGTTAATTTGACGAGTCGACGAGCTAAAAATAGATCTCTGATAACAAAAACTATGACAAAATGAACGTTTCATTTAGGTTGACGGGACAAGACAAGATGAAAATGTTAGTGATGGTTCAAAATTAGACAAGAGGAGAACTAAATGATGATTTATTTCATGAAAATGATCGGAAAAAAAGATTTAAAATATGAAGCTGACAACGGCTGTGCTTGCATTTTCTAATGCTGTATGAAAAGTATGTGATCAGTGCTAACTCCGGTAAATAGTCAGCACCAGGATGTTTTTCTAGCCTGCAAAACACTCACACCTGAGCAGCATCAGCCATTACATGTGAGTTGTGAGCTGTAATTCGGCAGTAAATTAACAGTTGTGTTTGTCTGTGGGTAGTGGAGCTGCTGAATGGGTTTGTGGCAGTGCTGTTAGCAGCTAGCTCCACTTGTTAGCTGCTAAACCGCTGCAGAGTAAGCAACCAGTAGCTGCTGGACTTCACATCTTTTGATCCCCGCATGACTCCACTCACATCCGGACTATCTGGAGAAGGTTTATGATTGATGCTGTTTGATAGACAGGTAGGACGCACAATTATCTATGAGTGTAGCTGTGTTGTATGTCAACAGCCTAAAGTCAGAGCACGTTGCAGATTTAGAAAGAATTTAGGCTGACATAAAGTTATTTTTCTGCTTCTTAACAGTGAAGTTGGTAAGTTGGAGTTTACAGCAAACCTAGGTACAAATTTGTTATCAGTAGTATCACAGTTTTTGAGACATAAATAGAGATTTTGAGCTTTTTAAATGATGATCAATAAGTGTGTGCTCATAAATCATCCTTTAAACCTGGGAAATGCAAGTTTGTAGTGCAAGTGTAGTGTTTGTAGTTTGTAAATTATTTATAGTTTTAAAAAAATATATATGTCTAAATTAAATCTTAAACCAGCCAATTTCTGATACCTGTATTGACCCAACTGGATCAGTGTAAAGAAAAAAAACAACAACAGTGGCTAAAAGTTCACTTAAATGTAATGACTTTTTATCAACTACATCATTTTGAGTTGTCGACTTTAACTAAAAATTAACCAAAATGTGACAAAAACTAATAAGCATTTTGTCTAAAGGCTACGACTAAAGGCCTTTGCACAATGAGTACATTTTTTCGTCCAGAATTGTCGCATGTCGAAAAATAAATACAACCTCACACTGTGTCAATCATGATTGCGCACTGAGTCTGAAACTTTTGTCCATCATTAACATTTTCCGAACAGGTTTGATTTTCTGCATTTTTCGCATCCGTCAGAGCCTTCAGAGACGTTCGACCAAGAATCAGCGAAGAAAATGTGGCGGTGGGACACAGCTGCAACAAGACAGAGGAACAGGGGGTACCAAATAATTGTATAACTCAGATAGCTACTTTCAACAGGTCAGACAGATGATGAAAAGGAGGAGGAGGAGGATGTAGAAACACTGGATGCAGGATTGGCCAATTTGTACAGATAATTTTCGGCTGATTTTATCTACAATAAAATATACACCGGGAATTAAAAGAGATTTACATTCAAGTAAAATTCAAAATGGTTCAGATTACTGAGGTCAAAACAATATTCAAATGCACTTTGCAAAGCACAACAAAGGTATCGTAAAGGTATGTTCATACAGCTGATTCTGACTGTCTTCAGTTCAGTTGTCCGAGCTGTATCACACCTGAGCTGACGATGGTGTAAATGACCTTGATGTGTAAAATCTGTGCAGTGCCCCTTTAAGACACCTCACACCTAAGAGATTCCACACTGAGCCTTCTTGGGTTTCCCTATGGTTGCAGTCTGAAAACCACCACACACCCACTCCCAACCCCTTTATTTTGAGCGTGTGTAGAGTACTTAAAAGTGGCATTTTAACTGACTCGCCAGTATGAAGCTTAGCGACCGGAAAAGCATTATTCGTTAGGAAAAAAAAAAAAGAATCAAGAAACAAATGTGACACACACGCACACACTTCTGCTGAGCCTAAGTGGTGAGTCCAGCACCATTAGTTACTGATGAAAAATGAGGGCAGGCAGGAAGACAGCGAGAGAGAAGCGTGAGTGAGGAGAGCGCGCAGTGCGGGGGCAGCGGGAGCGAGGGGGAAGAAGAAAAAATTAGGAGAAGGAACAGAGAGCTCTTTGCAAATCTGTATGTGTGTGTGTAAGAAACGGGAGGAGAGAGACACGAGAGGGAGCCAAGAAGAGATGGTGAAGGAGAGAAACAGGGACTTGGTTGTAGTGAGAGAGTGAGAAGCAATAATAAAAGAGGAGGAGAAGGAGAGGGGGGGAGTCAGACAGAAGGGTGTCGGAGACAAAATGTGAGCAGGACCGACAGAGAGGAAGAGACGTAGACAGAACAGGAGTTAGTGTCAGACACAAACTGGCATCCTGTGTACGTAATCTTTATGTGTGTGTCTAGCTTTTAATTCATTTGTCTAATATCATTGTGGGTGTGTCATGTATGGCTCTTTTCCATTGTAGGGACCTTTTCAGGATCCAGCAAGAACTTTTACTACATTTCAACCAGGAGTGGATTATTAGGGCAAAAACATGCTTTCAGACCTAGAGTTGTCTTGCTTTCAATGGCGTCCTCAAGCATCTTGTTATCTGGAACGAGGACTACTGTGTTTTCTTCCGGTAAACGTAAACACGTAACATCCACCCCGCCCCCTATCCAATCAGAAACCTTCCCTGCCCCAAACCTTGCGCAGACCCAAATAAAGGCAATTGAACTGATCTCCCGTGTAAACCCTCATTCGGAATGAATATTTCCCATGTAAACTACCTGGAAACATTTTAATTCCGAATGATTTAATTCAGATTTATTTTATTCTGAATGACAAGCCATCATGTAACCGCACCCAATGTTTAGCATCTCTTTGAAGTAACGATGCATTTTTTTTTCTCTGTGCAGTTGCATCTCTTCATGGTCATTTTGATTCACTTCCTGGTAAGTACATGTTAATTTGAGTGACATTTTGCATTAAAGGCCAAAAGGCCTGTGCCCAGGAGGCCCCTTCAATAATCCCTCCAAGATTTCAACAGTAGCAACAAGGGGCTTAAAGTTATTCTTGCAGTGTAGTTCCTGCACCCCCAAAACTCCCAAAGTCCTCTTTGACACAGCATTGAATGCCACTGATTGGTCCACACCGGCCTTTTCCACATTCTTTGACAACCTTTGTTTTTAAAAACCCACAACGGCAAACACTGTGAGTCCTTTAAAGCTTTCAGAGCCCTAGAGCCAATTAAAGGATTTCTGGGCTAAAGTTCAGTTACAGGGGACATCTAGAGAGAATTTAATAGTATATCAGAGGTTTTTTGTCTCATTCTGGTGACTTAAACATACACTATGACCCCAAACAGTGCTGACAGGATTAAAACTACAGAAAAACCAAAGGCACACCTGCTATTTTTTCCTAGCCACAACCAAAATAACAACTTTTTGGATCACTGAGACAGAAGAGAGTGATTGCATTGATTTGCCATCAATTGAAAAAACAACAACAACAACAACAACAACATTTTATGTCCTAGCTAAGTATGTGTGAAACCTTGTGCGCCCGTTCACTGGATGTCTAATGATCTACTCATGTGTTAAGGGATGTAGAGAGGCAGCAGAGACAGAGAGAAGGAAGTTGAAAAGAAACACCGGTGTGTGTGACAGAAAAAAGCAGGAGAATTAATCTCCCATGAACTTCTAAGTACAGGTTACAAAGGTTGAACAAGTGTGAGAATGTGTGTGTGAGACAGAGACAGAGAAAATGTAGGAGGATAAATCTTCCATGAACCTTTAAATCAAAGTACAAAGGTGGAACAAGAGCGTGCTTGTGCATAAAGTCTGACAGTGTGTGTGTGTGTGTGTGTACGTATCTACCGCTACATGCATTTCTCTCAGCGCACACACTTACTGTATGCACAGAAAAAAAGGAAAGAGAGAGAAAATCAGTGACTGTCAGTGAGGATCACATGTGATTAATCCAGAGCATGTGCCTTGCTCGAGGGCACAGCAACCCAACACATCAGCATGACGGATTAAAAGTATCAACGTAAATCCCCTTTCCATCACCAGGGCCTTAAACTGTGTCAGAAAAAGAGCAGCGACACCATTGTTTCTTTCTCTCCATGCTCTCTCAACTTGTACAAGATTTTTTTTACTCGTAAAAAACTCCAAGAAGAAAAACTTTATCTGTGTTACTGGAAAAGACGTGGAAACATTCAGGAAAAGGCATAGCAAATTAGGAGATTAGAATCAAAGCACACTGATTATGAGAAAATGAGCTGAAATGAAAATGAATTGAAAAAAAAAGGCTACATAAGGGGTGTGCGCTTGTGTGTGTGCGTGCATACAATATGGCTGAGTTGTATTTAACGATGTATATGGTAAGTAAATTAGCTAAATGACGAATCCTCCCCCTCCTCTTCTCGGACACTCTTCCCTCCCCTGAAGTCATATTCTAATTGAAACCCTGTTTCACTTTCATTTCCTCCCAGCCTCCCACCCTGCTCTCTCTAAAAGCACATTCAGCCACTTACCTCTGTTTAGCATGGCATCGATTAACAACGAACCAGCATAAAATGTCACCAAGCGCCCTGGTCGATGCCCTTTTTGTTAGCGCCCATGCTAATGTCCCTGGCCATTTGTTGGGACATGCTAATGTGCTAATCAGAGCGGAAGAAATGTTTAGCCTTAGGGGGTGAAGTTTTGGCTACACTCTGGCTGTCTGCCAGCCAGCTCAGGTCACACAGATGCACAACTACACACACACACAGACGTACAAATTCCCTCACAACATCATCATGTACAATATGACAGTGATTTCCAGCAGATGCAGCTACAGAACCAGGAAGATTACAGAAGCTGTACCGTATTTTCAGTGTAACAATGAGAAAACATTACATATGATAGTCCGCATTAGGCCTTTGCATTTGCTTTAAAGCATATATAGAAATAAAGAACGAGAGAGATAAGCAGTGACAGACAGTTGCTCTGGTGCTGCAGAATTGTCTCTGCTCATGAGGCATGCTTATTCATCATGCACGCATGTGAGGAGCCATTGTAATGTCTGCTTACACATCTGTTTAGTCTATGTCTTAGCAGCTGACTGCATGTGAGTGCAGTTGAACTGCATGTGTCGTGGACTGTATGTATCCACGTGTGTTACGAGACAGAAGACAAGCGTAAAGATTGCTTGGCATTAGCTTCAAATGACTTCACCACTCAGAAGGCTTCACATCTGGCTGGCTTCACACACATACTGTGCAGTTCATTTGCACAGCAACATGAAGGCAGAGTTAATACATGGTGGAAATGAAAGGAGAAAGTAAGTGCACAGATACTCATAAATGTATACACAAAGCAAAAAAAAAACAAAAACGTTCCAAGACTTGTTTTAGTTTAGTTTTTTTTTGTTTCAACATACCTATGTGATTCTATAAGATAAACACGCCTCTACAACTGAAAAGATAGCACAGTAAAGCACTTTTTCATTGTTTACATGCGTAACTTATGGGCAATTTATGTAAGAGATTCAAAACATTAACTCAGCAGCAAACAACAATTTGTTTTGTATAGATATAGTGGCATGATGGCATCCTGAGCAGCAAATGACATCACGCTCCCTCTGTTTGTGTTGCTATACAAGCCTCTCTGTTTTTTGTTGTGGTAGTTGGTTCAGTGCATGTGTTAGTACATGTGAGTCTCTGTGAGTCCCTGTCTCAGTATCCCACTGGCTAGCTAATTACCGCTGTTTAACACTGATGTCACACTGCCTCTGTGTGTGTATTGCTAACTAAGCTAATCTGTTTTTTGTTGTGGTGGCGGGTACAGCCATGCATGCATGTTAGTACATGTGAGTCTCTGTGTGTGTATCCCAATGGCTAGCTTATCACTGCCACTCTGCACTGCACTCATATGACCATTATCACTGATCATGGCAATGGCGTCTTCATGAAAATGCCCAACCTTTGGTTCCTCCGATGTAAACACTGTTAACGCTGTTAACACCGTTAGCTGCTACCACCAGCTCAGCAACCACCATGCTGAGAGCCATGCAGACAATCTCATCACAGACTCTTAATCATAGATATGCTCAGAGTGTCATATACCAACCAAAATGCCAAATAAATGTTGGTACTGTATCTTTCTGAAAACCATGGGAATGTAACATGTATACATCATTATGTAGTGGTTATTTTGAAGCTTTATGATTCTTTACTTTTCAATGAAACAGTGGTTAAGGTGTAATTATGTCCAGGCACAAAAACCATTTGGTTATAGCTAGGGAAACGTCATGATTTGGCTTAACATGTACAGTTTTGGTGGCTGAATTGTTGCTGCTTGTTGGTCTCAAACAATGGTCTGCATCTTTACAGCTGTGCCACCTAGGTCTCACACCATCCACCATCCCCTCCACCTCCCTATGTCAAAGCCAGCTGATATACATACAATCAGAACTACAACACTTTAGAAACAATATGCTATATGAAACATAGAAATGTATCAAATCCATAATTTGTAGTTAAATAGAATGCCAACATTTTCTTCTGGTTACTGAGCTGCACGTACAGCTCCTTTCAGAAATCAAGTTGATAAAAATCTTAAACATTTCAAAGTTATTATCAGGACACAACTTTTAGGCTGCATGTCTGGGCCTGTGAAACATGGCGGTCAGCAAAGAAAAGATTACCATTTTAAGGATGTTATTCCTTCAATTAACTTTAATAAATGAGCACATTATTGAAGAACATAAGGAAGTCTTCCTCCTCGGGTCAACTTCTATTTACTATAAAGCCACCTGTAATCTCTCACAATATTTTCTAGGCATTTCCTGTGAGGTTTCTTTCGGTTGGATGACAGCTCCAAATTTCCAGCCAGGCCCTACAGTCACCAGTTTGGTGGCCAGAAAGATCCTTGTGAGATTTAAGTAAGATAAGTAAGTGGCTGCTGTTGATGGGTATCAGACAGTTATCACTAACACTGGGACACAAGAGATCGAAAGACAAGCGTGCGGCTGCCTAGCAACAGCAATACGCCGCACGCTGTTTAAACTGCCCATCGGTGTTATCAGAGATCAGAGCCTTGCGATGTGCTTTGCTTTTAAGGAATTCACTTTGAGTTTTGTTTATATTGGACTTTTGGTGGTTATTTGTCACCAGCGGGAGGTCATAGTCCGTGCACCGCTTTGTTTGCCACTACATCACTAAGACTACTACAAGACTGCTGAGAGCATTTTCCTCGAATAAAACTTGCAGCAGCCATCTGACACAAACCACACCTTCGCTTGGGTCTGATTTTTAATGCAGCATAGCGCTTCTTTCTCACCCCCTTGTCTTTGGCAGTTTTTCATTGGATCTGACACCGAACACAACCTGTAAAACCCCTGCCTCAGCAGTGTCGGGTAGAGGAGGAGGAAGACCGAGAGAGGGAGAGGAAAATGGTGTGACAGAAGTGAGCAGAGAATGAAAAAGGTAGACAGATGGCAAAATAGAGAAAAAGCAAAAGAGAAATGCTTGTTAGCACCTCACTGGCCCAAATAAATATAAGATGACACACCTGACTGATAATTAGTCTCAAGAGCATTAGTGCCTCTGTGTGAAAGAGAGGAAGCATGTGGAAGCATGTGTAAATGTGGGTCTGTGAGTATGTTTGTGGGTTATGGTTGAACTCGAACTGTGTGTGTGTGTGTGTGTGCGTGGGTGTGTTTGTGTGTAATGGAAAGGAGGGCAGAGGCCTTTGCATGTGTCCAAGCTAATGGGTATCCTGGCACACATAATCAGAACCGTTAATCACAGAGAGAGAGAAAGAGAGGCTGAGAAAGAGGAAAAGAGGTTTCCACCGTCGCTAAAATGAGGCGGCGCGGAGCGAGAGAAAGAGGTTGAAAAGTCAATAGTGGTTGTAAGGGAGGGTGTGAAAGGGCGAAATGGGACAGAGCTGTCATTTCACGTAATAGGTGACCTATTTCATCTGTTATTTGTTGTTTTTTTCCGTTGGCAATAAGCACCTCTGTACTTTATCTCACGCTAAAAAAGCACCTTTGAATTTAATTATACGGGAGGAAGGAGATCGAAAAGGAAGCAGGAAAAAAGTGAGGGGAAGACAGAGACAGAGAAATGGAAATGGATTTTACTTTTAGTTGACTAACTTTGGCCGGGCTTAAGTCAATATCTAATCAGAAAAACAATTCTCTTAAGTCTTACTTATTGTTCCAGTTCAAACCAACATTTGTAAACATGGGAAAATATGCCAGTTAAAATGCCACAGCACATAAAACGGATTTTTTTTGGCATAGCCACACACACCAGGAAAGCAGTGCGACACACACTGTCTTCCTTTCTGTCTCTTTTAATGTACATTTGTACAAAAACACACACCTTCCCTGTCCTTACAACACTATGACTTCCTCAGCTTTAGGGCTATACTTTATTGTCCCTGCGTGCTATTTATGGATTCTGTTGTTTGTCCATTCTCCCTCGTGTTCAGTTTGATGTTATGTACTCGGCTGCTGTCTTCTATTTTTCCTCTAGGGGTGAGATATTTTTTGCAGCACCAATTAGGGTTTTTATGTCTCACCTGCACAGATTGCACATTCTCTTTTTTTTCCAGGCTTTGCCATTTGCTCATGCAAATAAATTAAACCATAAAACAATAGTCTCTGAGCAAAACAAATCAGGAGATGGACCCAGAGGCTGCTCTTGGTCTTGAAGACACAACAGAAGATTATCACTTCTTTCTTAGTTGACAAGAAATGTGTCAGAAAACACTGTGTGAGAGGTTGAAAAACTTTCCTTTCCTTCATCATGCAGTTATGAGCAATTGGAGATAAACACAGAGTTAGGGAACTGGAAAATAGGTCTGTGCCAGACTCAGAATTTTGTCAGTGGAATCAGATTTGGCTGTTCAATACGAATATTCAATTATTCTTTCCTGTTTTTTCATATAGAGATTGAGAGTTTGAACAAGGTGTGGTGGGATGTTCTGGCTGACAGTGACATTCATGTGGTATAATAAACAAGCCAAGTTAGCCCTTATTACGGTAAAGACAAATCAGAAATGTGCAACAACAGCTAGCTGATGGTAGATATCAAACAAAAGTTAAGTAGCTGTGAGCTGTAAACTCATCAGTTCTAAATGGGGGGCGGAATATAACGTTATGTTGGAGCCTGCTCCAGCAAAGCCTCTCTTCCTCCAGCAGCTGCCTTCATCTTACTCAGGGTGCTTGCACATCTGCCCCATTTGGTTCGGTTCAATCAGACTCAAGTTCATTTGCCCCCTAAGTGTGGTTTGTTTTGGGCAGGTGTGAACACAGCAATCACACTCAGGTCCGCACCTGCCAGACCGAGACCTTCTTGAAGAGGTGGTCTCGGTCTGGTTACAAATGAACTCTGGTGCAGTTCATCTGTGTTCTGACCTTGATCTGAACCAACTGCAGTCACATGACACATTGTCTGGGTTAAACATGAGCATGTTACAGTCCTGGAGGATTATTAATGTGCGCCTCCTCCTGTACTGCCTTAATATGCACATTCAGCACATCCAATGCATCAAAACATTGTTTTCTAGTTGGAGCCGCGCCTCGTTTTCAAACTGTATGGTTTGACTAAAATGAACAATGACAGCAATATAGTCCACGATGAGCAGCGCTAAAATCAACCTGCGTAGTTGTCCCTCCATTGTGACATTAGAAAGTGTCACATTTATCTTGCAAGTGTACTCTTCTTCAATGTTTTGTTTACTTCCTGGATTTTTCCCACATGGAAATTCTGACCTAAATGTCCCCAGAAGTACACTGACGACCAAAAAAAAGGAAAGAAAAGGTAAAAAAAAAACAACCCAAAAAACTACTCGACTTGAAGGATGTCAGTCGCTGATTCGGATCTTCCACTTTCAGGTGTCAGCCCAGATGGGAAACATACATATTCGTTTTTTCTGCCCAAACCAAATCACAATTTATATTTACAATCTGCATGCTCTGCCTTTGTCTATTACATTTGTCAATGTCCCCTCTGTGAATTAGCAGAACAATAGACCTTTTTAACAGCAGACATTTTGACTCGTCCTAGAAGGAAAAGCACGAGTCAAACAGATAACATTAACAATGGCTCAGTTCCAATTAGTGTCCCAGTAAGCTATTCCAGTGATCAAGCATGCATAATGTCAAAGCCTCCCATAAGAAGACTGCAGCCATCATTGATGTTTTTAAATACACTTGTGCTTTTCCTACTATGACAAGTCAAAATGTCTGCTGTGAAAAGGGTCTATGGCAAGAAATGGTAATTTGGTCACAAGAAAGTCTTTGGTAATGTCACACACAAATCAGTGGTGCTCCAGAAAGTTACAATTCATTACAGACAAGTTGCCAGACATCGTACATTTCTGCAAACTACAGATTTGTTACATTTCTACAAGTCATATCACGTTTTTCTGAAGTGATGTAGCTCTGATTACATGTTTATGAGCTGACAGTGATATACGAGTAAGGGATGGTACATGACCATCTACTGCCAAGCTGCAGACCACTTTTTGAGACCAACAAATAACAAAATCGATTATTCATTAGCGAGATATTGTGGCATTTTTAGCGGCGTTTGTGCCCCCAAATGTTGGTCTTTTTCTGCAATTGTGCAGGTATATTAAGCCAAAACATGATATGTTCCATAAACAGGTGTGTTTTTATGCCTAAACATAACCACATGTTAACCACCACTGGGTTGAAACTTTAAGTTTCAACATATTTCCAACATAATAATGTACAAATGTCACATATTCATGGTTTGCAGAAATGTACAATACCAACATTTATTCTGGTGATTGGGTTTTTCATAATGACGTTTCTTTAGGAGCCCGATCTGTTGTTGTACCTTTACAGGCAATATGTGGTATTACTGAGCTGGAATGAGCTGAAAATGGATACAGTATTGGGACACACACACACACACACACACACACACACACCAATCAAGCTTCTTTTTCACAAAATAAAAACTATGTGTCAGGCACACAGCCTTTATGATTGATTGTAAACAATAGCTTTAGCCCTGGCAATCTTCCTCTTTGTGTGTGTGTGTGTGTTTGTGTGAAAGAGAGGGGAAGAGTGTGTATTTGTGTTTGTGTATATGGGTGTTTGTGTGTCTATGTTTGTGTGTGTGTGTGTGTGTGTGTGTGTGTGCGTGTATGTGTTTGTGAGAGAAAGGCAAGGTAATTAGGTAATCAACAGCTGTGCCAGACAGACAGGAAGCAGCTTGTTAAGAAACTGAAACGGAGATGGAAATAGCTAATGAGAGAGAAGGAGAGGTAGAATGAGCCACATATAAACAGAAAAGAAATAAATATATAAAAAAAGGTTGAAACACAGGAACAGAGCAGGAAAAAACAGACACGGGTACAGGAGCTGAGAGCGTGAGAGTGATGGAAAGATGAAGGGGGTAGTAAGAGAGAAAAGAGAGACGGGGAAGCATCAGATGTGAGGACAGGTGCTGTTGTCAGCTATGAAACACATTTTAACCTTTTATTGACAGGAGGAACCAATTACTGACAGCAAGAAGGGGTGGAAGTTTTTCACTGTCACACCAGGAAGCACAAACAAACCTGCGTGGAAAAGTATTATTGTTTTTTCATCGTCAAACGCCTGATGTCTCTCTCTCTGGGTGGGATAATGTGTCAACTTGTGTGCGGATAAAGACAGAGCAGCAGGAGACTGGAGGTTGAAGCTGCAGGTCTCAGGGCACAGAGGGCACTGGCTTGAATCCCAAAATGGTTCAAATCTACACAGACGAATGTGAAGGAGAAATAAACCAGATCCGAGTTTAAAAAAATGTCCCATTGATTTCCTTTTTACTTTTACTTGACCTTGACGCACAACTTCATGAGGTCAAGAAAATATTCTAAGAAAAAGTAAATAGTTTAGAAAACACACATTGACTTGGAAGAAGACCAACTCGTGTCCACAACTGTGGCCAAGCTCCAGTGAAAAATCTATGGATGTGTGTGTAACCTGGAGACGCAGTAATATCACCTTTCTATTGCCAAGCAATTAGACTAGAGAAGACAGAAAAGGGAACAGTGAAGCACCTTTCCTTAGTATTTAGAAAATTCAGTCAATTTTTATTACAGCTCTTGTTTAGATGTTCTGGATCATTTAACTATTTTAGGATGTGTCCTAATCAAAGACAAGTTTCCTACCGTACCCATACACTTGCTCCACACTGCTAATGGTTACAGAGGAGCTGCTGCTGTGAGGCACCCATTGGTTTGTTGAAAAAACGTGAAGCCTCAAGTTTAGCATTTTTGCAAAATCCATTTTGGATTGTAAGGCAGCAGTACTTGTGCAGCTGCTGAATCCAAGACAAATTTCCCTATGGGGACAATAAAGTATATCACATTGCATCGTATTGTATCATATTGTATAGTATCGTACCATATCATATCGTATCATACCGTATCATATTGTATCGTATCGTATCGTATCATATTGTATCGTATCGTATCGTATCGTATCATACCGTATCGTATCGTATCGTATCATATTGTATTGTATTGTATCGGATGCTATCGTATTGTGTGGTATTTTTGGTGCCAAAAGGAGGTCACTTATACACTGTAGCTACATCTTGCAGACAGCCTGTCACTCAAGTGTCCACGCCCCTAATTGATCATACCTTTAAGCCTTAATAATATTTAAATGGGTGAGCTATTTAAAATTTGCCCCTCACACAGTTGTCATGAATGTTGAAATTAGCTATAGAGACCAAAAACATTTTTGTGCCAGGCTGTAAACATGTATAATTCTGCTGTAAAGTTGCGCATTGTAACATGGGTGTCTATGGGGATTGACTCAGTTTTGGAGCAGGTTGCTACTTGCTAATAAAAGACCAGCCAACACTGTCCAGATTTTACATTTATTTGGCAAATATTTTTTGAAGGAATGAGTGGCGGCTGTCTGGATTATGTTCACAGTAGGAGGTGGTAGATTTTTGTACTGCAAGAAAGTTGTTGGAAGGGGCTCAAAGCACGTGGCAAGTTTTGATACAAGAAGCAAGGGTTCACATCCCCAGACTACCTCATGTGGTTAGGTTTAAATATTGAAATCCAGGTTTTAGTTATTTGTTCAATTAAAATCAAACAAGAGCAAATAGAGTGTGCCAGCACTTCCGGTTCTCTCGTCTAAAAGTCAATACGTTTTTTGAATGGGATTTTGGTAAAATGCCTCAAATAAGGTCTGTGGTTAACAAAAGCTTAAGCGAGTTTCAGCTTTTGTTCTACGACATAAAACACATCAGTAAATACCCTACTTGTGAATTCTGAAGCTTTTACGTGTCATAAAAAAGGCGCTTGCTAACAAGTTGCTCAATACGACTACAAACCCTGTCGGGGACATTAAACGTCATCACCCCCGAACAGGCGAGAGTGCTGGCAGTCCGCCATTACAGCTTCTTATTTAGCTTAAACAGTCCAATTTCCCCATTATACAATGTTTTTAAAATAAAGCTGTATCATAAACTTGTGTTAGCCACAGAGCTTATTTTCTGACATAATCCAAAACGCAATGCAAAAATCACATTCACTTTCTCTTCCGGGAACCAGCGCGATGCTAAACTTCCGGGTTTTGGCGTCAGCCCTGGCACACTCTATTTGCAGTAGCTGTGACCAGGTACATGCATGCATGCTTCTCTCCATTGCAACACCCCTTTTTAGACAACTGGCATGAACACACATACAAACACAAACACACTGTTGACCCCCATGCCAAATTTGAGCCCCACTGGGTAAAAACTGTGGCCTGCAAAGGGTGGGAGGATTTTTGCTGCCCAACCAACTGACAGAGCAAGCTGTAAAGTTGCTGGTCACTGCCAAGCAGCAACATGCAGTGTTGAGGAATGAAGCCAATGCAGATGTGCCAAAAACTGCAGTTCTTTGAATAGTCACTTGAGGCTGGCTCCAAAAGAGAGTCAAACCTTTATAGACCCTTGTGTGAAAATGTGCAACCTTACAGCAGAAATAAACATGTTTACAGCCGAGATTTTGTTAAAAAGAATTTCCCCCATTTTCCTAATTGTCCCCCTGAAACTCTGATAGACACCCTGCTAACTGTGGACCCCAAACGAAAAAAATGCATTTCAGTGTTGTATAACTCCCTGTGTTCGACCACCTCGGACCCTCTCAATTTGATCAAGACTGCGTGGGAGAATGAGTTGCCCATGGAGCTGAGAGATCAACAATGGACTGCTGCTTTAAACTTGGTTCACACCTCCTCCATTTGTGCCCGTCACGGCCTAATTCAATGTAAAGTTCTCCACAGAATCCACTACACGAATGCGAAACTAGCCAGGATCTACCCCACCGTTAGTGATACCTGTAATAGATGTAACCAGTCCCCTGCCAATCATTTCCATATGTTTTGGTCCTGTCCTAAATTGATGACCTTTTGGCAAAGTGTTTTTAATACCATAGGTGGAGCTTATGGTCAAACTATTCCCCTTAACCCAGTATCAGCCATTTTTGGCTCCCCACCTGACATTGACCTCTCTGCTGCGGCGAAGCGGGCTCTGATTTTCTCGACATTGCTGGCTCGCCGGTTGATTCTGCTTGATTGGAAGCTCCCCCGTCCTCCATCACATAACCATTGGGTCAAAGAAGTTCTTTACAACCTGAGACTTGAAAAACTTAGGTTTTCACTCAGTGGCTCTGTCAAAAGATTCCAAGACACATGGCACCCCTTCCTGGAATTTGTTAATTCCCCTGACCTTATTCTAGATGCAGAGGAAGAATAAGCTGTCATTCATTTATTTATTTATTCCCCCCCCCCCCCCATGTATGTATATGTGTCTGTGTGTCTGTCTGTCTGTGTGTGCCTGTGTGTGTGTGCTCTTACCAACATATCTAACAGTGGCCTTCCACGTCGTTACACACTCACAAACAGTGGACTTGACGGCCAACAGGGGACAATTTTTAAGTCCCCTTTTGGTCATGCTTTAAATCATGATAAAATCATGTCTAAACCCCTCTGGTAATTTTTTTTTAACTTTTGCCAAGAGGGGACCTGAAGGTGTGTGAGTGTTTAAGCGCATACTCAGCAGTGCCTCTGCTGGCTGGAGCCGGGATTTTAACGCCTCAGTCACACACGTCGCTTTTTAACACTCCCCATAGTGTGAATGGCTTGCAGCCACAGAAAGTCTATTAGTATGTAAATGGACTATTAAACTGGCAACTTGGTGTAGCAACTAGTCCCCTGAAACATGATTTTTTACATTATGTTTTTGTAACAAAATATAAAGGCTAAGCTTTGGTGGAAGTTTTATGCTCAACACTATTAAAATAAAGGGCTACCCAAAAGGCAGCACAATATTTATGAATCTAAAAGGATGAAAAATAGAAAAAACAAAACAAAACAAAACAAAAACAACAAAAAACAATTATGTATGAAATGGCCAGTAGTAATCCTTTCATTTCACTTTTAATTAATAACTAAAAACTAATTTGACATCACACTTTGACTAGACCTGTGAAGTTTAGTCCAAAAATATTCACCTGACCTCGTTTTCACAGGCACTCAATGTCAATAATTTTTCAATACAATTGTACACCACTTTACATTATTTTCAATAATCACTAACTATTCAGTGGTAGAAAATTAAAAACTAAAAAAGAATGTGATGTAATTTTGTGCTCACTCTACACACATATGATTATACTTTATGAAACAACACAAGTCCACTATTTGCTGGCAAAGAATGACACAAGTTCCCTCTTGGATAGCATAGAGCGATAATCACACTCCAGCATGGATGAATTAATGAAATTAGTCAAATTAGTAATACTTATGAGAAAGATATAAAAATCTCTACATAATAGCCTCTTGAACCATGATATGTTTTAATTTTGTAACAAATCATGAAGGCCCAACTTTGGTGAATTTGTTTACTAACTAATTTCAAGGAACACAAAGAAACACACAAACACAAAGGAAAAAACAACCACAATAGTCATAGAAATAAAATAGCCAGGCTTCAGACTTTTTATCAGACTTTTAGTGGACATCAGAGTGGACATTTAAAACTTGTCAGTCAAAAAGGAAAGCCCTCCTCTTCCTAGTTTTCCCAAGCACTGGATGTCAATCAGCTCAATTTTTGAAAGTGACTTTGTGCTGACCTACAACCATAGGATAACAGAATAAATACTACAAAATCAAACCAACGGAAAGTTGTTTTAAAACCAGTATTTATAAGAATACACTTTGTTTTGTATATTATTACTTTATGAAACAACAGGTCCACAACAAGTCCACTATTTGCTGGCACAGAATGACACAAGTTCCTCTTGGATAGCATAGAGCGATAATCATACTCCAGCATGGATGAATTAAAAAGTCAAGTCAAATTAACAATACTTATAATACCCTCTTGAACCATGATATGTTTTATTTTTGTAGCAAATCATGAAGGCCCAACTTTGGTGAATATCCTTTACTAGCTAATTTCAAGCTTTAGACTATATTAAACTGAAGGGCCATCCAGAGAGCAGCAGAATAATAATCAGAATAAAGAAAACAACTAGTATAACTTTTATCAGACTTTAAGTGGGCATCAGAGTGGTCATATAAAACTTTTAATTCAAAAGGAAAACCTTCCTCTTCCTACTTTTCACAAGCACTGGATGTCAATTAGGTCATTTTTTGAAAGTGACTTTGTGCTTAACCCAAATCTATAGGATAATAGAATAAGTACTTAAAAATCTGAAGAAAGGGAGACTTAAAAAAAAGCTGTATTTATAAGAATACACTTTGATTTGTATTTGTATGTTTGTATTTGTATGAATTGTGTATACAATGAATTTTCTTGAAAATACACATTATGTAGAAATCTTGCATTGCATGAATCTATCTTGAAGAGAAAAACTAATCTATTTGGGTATGAATCACAGATCCCATATTGTAGTCAAAAATGTGATATTTACACTAACTGCTAATGCCTCTCTCAGATCCATCATAAAAAGACCTCATAGGGTGCTGAAATATTCAGTGTCTTGATGGAGTTAACCTTAATCCTCTCTGGGAATCAAAACAACAGGATGCAGACCTTTAAAGAAGACTTCATTTATGGAATCTTGTTTTGAAGTTTGACTCTATAACAAAAAAGATAGATTTTATATATTGACTCAAGTCCCCTTTTTGCTTGTACAAAATGACACAAGTCCCGCTTAATATGATGCAGCGACATACACACTTCTTCATGGATGTGAATAAAGTGTCTGGCTCCTGTGAACAATATTGAAGTTAAAATGAATGATTTAAGATGTAAGATTTGCAGGAAATGTCACCCAAGCCTGCATGACCATGCAAGTTCAAGTAGACCACAGACATTACATCAAATATCAACCTGTAAAACTTAGGTCTCTCATTTTGATAAAAGTCAACTCTTATGCTCGAAATGACACTGACTTACAAAAAATACTGTCAAGTTCTTAAGTGTGTTTTCCATGCAATATCCCCACTTGAAAGGGAGAGAGGCATCTACCAGAGGTCTTAACTGGATTTCACTCAATGACCAGGCCGCTTTTCCTTTTCCTTCTTTTATTTTCAGGTGCAAGCATTTTATGCCATTTGTCATGTGTAGGTGGAAAACCTTTCAATCAAAGAACCACAAAACCAGAGAAAAAAGTTTGATCAGAATCACCAACAGAAAATAAGTATACAAAATACCAGAAAATAAACATTTAAATATTGTGAAACCCAATTATTTTACATTAAATTACAAATCAAGTGCAAATAAAGTTACCCACTGCTGTAAATGGTTTAGCATAGTTTCAGGTAAGTATGAATTTCACTACTTTTAAATATTTATTGTTGTTTTAAATGTATATTTTAATGTGTTTTAACTTGAATTGTCTCAATTTCTGTATTTTACCATTAAATGTATTTTAACATGAATTACTTCTTAACCTTTCATTACAAATTTTTACAGGCTTTTTAACCTTAATTTTGAAAGGATTTTAACATTAATTTTATGGTAAAATTTTATTAAAATGAAATTCCAAAATTACACTATCACAATTACAAAAATGTTTACAATTAAGAGTATGTAAGAGTATAAATGCTTGAATTGAAACTGTTGATATGAAATTATTCAAATCATGTTATATTCAAGTTGCTCTCCCAACCTACTACTAATTAATCCAGTGATACACCCAATACAATCAACATACATTCATAATTCACTAAATGTCTGTGAGTGAAAGTGAAATACTTTTAAGATGTGCTCAACACATACCAATTTAAATTTACAATTTACACATCACATTTCAAAAGTCAGGAGGGAGATTAACAAGCAATCAGCGCACACAGACAATCAGTTACCAAGCCACACGTTACTGGGCGTCCGACCTCGTGGCTAAGCTAGCGTTAGCACAACCAGTTAATCACAATGTACTACCTCCGTGCAAAAGTCTCCTCATTAAACATTTCAGCGTCTTACCGGCTGCCTCTCTGGTGTTTAGATGCTCTCACTCTGCATTGGCATTGCGAAAGATGAGGGAACAGATATACGCCTGCCGCCTGTGTACCTTTGTTCGCTCTTTACCTGTGATGATGTGCGCCGCCTTTTAAGGCCCGGGCAGTAACTGGGCGATAGTGTGAAGGGTTCCTCCTTCCTGTTTATTGTGGAAGTGGATTCCTCGGTTTTGCTTGTCTTTTAGTTACTGTTCAGTTCTTTATTTTATTCCAGTTTGACCTGACAATTACTACTTAAAAGTTTTCATCTTACAACGTATCTAATACAAAGGATGGAAAAATATTATTGCAGCATGAAGAAAAACAAAGTTTATTTTCTTAATTGAAGGACCGTGTCAATTAAATTGTGTTGTGCTTGAAATAATGAAATGGGCACTGAAATATTCAGTGTCTTGATGGAGTTAACCTTAATCCTCTCTCAGAAACAAAACAACAGGATGCAGACCTTTAAAGAAGACTTCATTTATGGAATCTTGTTTTGAAGTTTGACTCTATAACAAAAAAAAGGTAGATTTTATATATTGACTCAAGTCCCCTTTTTGCTTGTACAAAATGACACAAGTCCCCGCTTGAATATGATGCAGCGACATACACACTCCTTCATGGATGTGAATAAAGTGTCTATGTTTTTTATTTGTTTTGAGGAAATGAAGAGGAGACACACCAAAGGGAGGGATGTATCGATACACTAATACTGCATAGATTTTTTTTTTTTTCCGATTCACGTTCATTTTTTTTTTTACAGATAAAGGCTGTCTGAAGTGATGCACTCACATCTTACATTAAAGTCTGATGCATGAGTGAATCTTTACACTCTATTGACATTGACTGACAACAGTTACTTCTGATATCTTAGCGTATCTACTACCAAGGACAAGGAAATATTGTTGCAGTCTGTCATTATAAGAAACACAAACTTAATTTTCTAAATTCAGGCACTGTGTCATTTAACTTGTCTTGTGTTTGTGTTATGGTAATGATGAGCATTGAAAGGTTCAGTGTCTGTCATGATGGAGTTAACCATTGTATAGATGGACTGAAGTCCCCTCTTTGTTTGAACAAAACGACACAGGTCCACTGTTGATTACTATCAAGCGATATTCACACTCCCTCATGGATCTAGATCTGAAATATAACAGAGATGATTTTTTTTTAAATATATTTTTGGGGCATTTATGCCTTTAATGCACAGGACAGGTAAGTATGAAAAGGGGAGAGAGAGAGGGGATGACATGCAGCAAAGGGGCACAAGCTGGATTTGAACCCGGGCCGCTGCGGCAACAGCCTTGTACATGGGGCGCCTGCTCTACCACTAAGCCACCGACACCCCAACAGAGATGAATTTTATGAACATACTCCAAATTATCAGATATTTAAGTATATGTGTTTAATACCTAGCTGTCTACAGGTTTGATAGGCTACATTATGCTGTCAGAGAAAATGATGTTTTGCCATGGGAATATGGAAAATGTTTGGTCTTGTTTGCTATGAGCAAAATTTGCTAAAGTTTTTGTAATTAATTAATCAATTAATTGATCATTAATGTTACCAGTGTTCAATTGAGGAAAGTGCTTAAAATTGTCAACCCTAGTCAATAGCCTGCTACAGTGCATCTATGCATGTAGACTCTTTATTATATATTTACATTTATGATTACACATTTCATCCAGTAACATTCACACACTGCTTTTTAGGAAGTTACACATGTTTTAATTTCAGTTGATGATGTGAACATAAAACTGCCTCTGATCAGTGAATGGACTGGGGGGGTGTAATTCTGTGACACTGAATCTCTGACAATCAGTATCAGACCTGGATTGTCTGCGGTGTGGGGGATGGTCTCCTGTTGTGAACGATGGTCGTTAGAGTCTTTTCACCTTGGGCTTCAGGTTTGTTAGCTAAAATATTATTTATTCTCAGTTGCTCATTTGATGCTCAACAATGGGTATACTTCAAAGCGCTTTGGCCTTAAAACACTAGCCTCTCATAGACAAGATGTTGTTTCTGATTCAGAGTGACTAAGACATAGGCGATCAGGTGCATAAGGTGTCTTAGTTTAAGATATTGTCTAGGTGCTGTGGAAATTTAAGTCTCCAAACTTTGAAGACTTGGTTGACTTTAAAATGGTACAAATCATGTATGGAGCAGAAAAGAAAAAAATAAAACAATCAAACAAACAAAAACCAATCAGTTATTACATGGAAGCTTCAGGCCAAATCTAAAGTGTCTGTCCAAAAAAATGTATACACAGAAAGTCTCGAGTGCATATCCATATTAAATTCATCATTATATATTTGATCCTCACCACTGAGATGAGTAAATATATATACTTAAAATTTAAAACACCATTGTCGTTAGGAACTGAAAACATGTAGAACATTCCGTTTGTTTAAACAAAGGTTTAAAATAACATGCTGCATGGGTCACCGGTGGCTTGGTGGTGGAGCAGGCGCCCCATGTGCAGGGCTGTTGCCACAGCGGTCTGGGTTCGACTCCAGCCTGTGGCCCTTTGCTGCGTGTCACTCCATTTCTCTCTCCCCCCTTCACACTTGTCTGTCCTATACATTAAAGGCTAAAAAGCCCAAAAAATATCTTAAAAAAAAAATAACATGCTGCATAAATATGACAATAGATGATGAGAGAGTAACATTGGCATAGTGAGGGAAAGGGTACAGAAACTGCCAGGATGTATAGTGTCTTTTGTTTGTTATAGTTTTCAGTCACGTGACATGCGTGGTGACCTGGAGGGCAAAACAATGGGCCAACATGGCGGCTCAAACTGGAGTCTCCATAGGCACGCAGCTCAAGCCAGTACAATTTCCTTATGTTTCAAGCCACAAATATTTGAAGAAGGGCTGTGGCATATCATACCATCCACGATAACCATGGTATAAATTTTTATTTCATAGAAAAGCTAAATGGAATTTTAAAAAAGGCATGGACAAAAATCCCTCAACTTACACTGCTGCCAGGATGAAAGCATACAAAAGTATGGACAGTCATATGTATTTTCCTGGATGGATCAATTGTGCTGCTGTTTGGGAGTCAAAGGACAAGAAATTCTTCAGTGTTAAAGCAAAGGGAGTACGAATTAATTAATGTTAGCTATCTAACAGTAATCCAAGAATTATAGTTAATTTTAGAGACAGCTGCCACTGTTTGCCCTCCAGAGACAACATGGTATGTTTAATGGCACAAATCCACAATCCAGTCTTTCCTGAGTTTTCTTTGTTAGGCAGGATTCTGTAGAAACAGATTGAGACTGTTTCATAAGCAATTGAAAACTCCTTGTAGTTGTAAAATATCCATAAAGGTAGAAGTTTGCAAAATCAGTACTCAAGCTAGTTTTGAAGCTTACATGCTCCAATAAATACATTTAGTGATTTAGATGCTACGTCAATATATATTATTACGCTGTTTTCCCTTTGCAGATCATTCAAGTTACACATGTTGTAATTTCAGTTGATGATGTGACCATAAACTGCCTCTGATGAGTGAATGGACTGGTGGGTGCTATTCTGTGACACTGAATCTCTGACAATCAGTATCAGACCTGGATTGTCTGCGGTGTGGGGATGGTCTCCTGTTGTGAACGATGGTCGTTAGAGTCTTTTCACCTTGGCCTTCAAGTTTGTTAGCTAAAATATTATTTATTCTCAGTTGCTCATTTGATGCTCAACAATGGGTATACTTCAAAGCGCTTTGGCCTTAAAACATGTTTGGACTTGTGTTGTTGCTGTGTGCACTGAGGAACACATTGCTATATCAGTGATATTGGAAGATGACACTTTTATGAAGTAAAATTTATACCATGGTTATCATGGATGGTATGATATGCCACAGCCCTTCTTCAAATATTTGTGGCTTGAAACATAAGGAAATTGTACTGGCTTGAGCTGCGTGCCTATGGAGACTCCAGTTTGAGCCGCCATGTTGGCCCATTGTTTTGCCCTCCAGGTCACCATGCATGTTACATGACTGAAAACTATGACAAACAAAAGACACTATACATCCTGGCAGTTCCTGTACCCTTTCCTCACTATGCCAATGTTACTCTCTCATCATCTATTGTCATATTTATGCAGCATGTTATTTTTAAACCTTTGTTTAAACAAACAGAATGTTCTACATGTTTTCAGTTCCTCACAACAATGGTGTTTTAAATTTTAAATATATATATTTTCTCATCTCAGTGGTGAGGATCAAATATATAATGATGAATTTAATATGGATATGCACTAGAAAATTTCTGTGTATAAAATTTTTTTGGACAGACACTTTAGATTTGGCCTGAAGCTTCCATGTAATAACTGTGATTGGTTTTTGTTTGTTTGATTGTTTTATTTTTTTCTTTTCTGCTCCATACATGATTTGTACCATTTTAAAGTCAACCAAGTCTTCAAAGTTTGGAGACTTAAATTTCCAACCTGAAGCCCAGGGTGAAAAGACTCCAACGACCATCGTTCACAACAGGAGACCATCCCGCACCGCAGACAATCCAGGTCTGATACTGATTGTCAGAGATTCAGTGTCACAGAATTACACCCCCAGTCCATTCACTGATCAGAGGCAGTTTTATGTTCACATCATCAACTGAAATTAAAACATGTGTAACTTCCTACAAAGCAGTGTCTGACGTTTACTGTATGCAAGGTGTAATCATAAATGTAAATATATAATAAAGAGTCTACATGCATAGATGCACTGTAGCAGGCTATTGACTAGGGTTGACAATTTTAAGCACTTTCCTCAATTGAACACTGGTAACATTAATGATCAATTAATTGATTAATTAATTACAAAAAAACTTTAGCAAATTTTGCTCATAGCAAACAAGACCAAACATTTTCCATATTCCCATGGCAAAACATATCATTTTCTCTGACAGCATAATGTAGCCTATCAAACCTGTAGACAGCTAGGTATTAAACACATATACTTAAATATCTGATAATTTGGAGTATGTTCATAAAATTCATCTCTGTTGGGGTGTCGGTGGCTTAGTGGTAGAGCAGGCGCCCATGTACAAGGCTGTTGCCGCAGCGGCCCGGGTTCAAATCCAGCTTGTGCCCCTTTGCTGCATGTCATCCCCTCTCTCTCTCCCCTTTTCATACTTACCTGTCCTGTGCATTAAAGGCATAAATGCCCCAAAAATATATTTAAAAAAAAAATCATCTCTGTTATATTTCAGATCTAGATCCATGAGGGAGTGTGAATATCGCTTGATAGTAATCAACAGTGGACCTGTGTCGTTTTGTTCAAACAAAGAGGGGACTTCAGTCCATCTATACAATGGTTAACTCCATCATGACAGACACTGAACCTTTCAATGCTCATCATTACCATAACACAAACACAAGACAAGTTAAATGACACAGTGCCTGAATTTAGAAAATTAAGTTTGTGTTTCTTATAATGACAGACTGCAACAATATTTCCTTGTCCTTGGTAGTAGATACGCTAAGATATCAGAAGTAACTGTTGTCAGTCAATGTCAATAGAGTGTAAAGATTCACTCATGCATCAGACTTTAATGTAAGATGTGAGTGCATCACTTCAGACAGCCTTTATCTGTAAAAAAATGAACGTGAATCGGAAAAAAAAATAATCTATGCAGTATTAGTGTATCGATACATCCCTCCCTTTGGTGTGTCTCCTCTTCATTTCCTCAAAACACCTAAAAACATAAAATCTATCTTTTTTGTTTGGTCATGCAGGCTTGGGTGACATTTCCTGCAAATCTTACATCTTAAAATCATTCATTTTAACTTCAATAATGTTCACAGGAGCCAGACACTTTATTCACATCCATGAAGAAGTGTGTATGTCGCTGCATCATATTCAAGCGGGGACCTGTGTCATTTTGTACAAGCAAAAAGGGGACTTGAGTCAGTATATAAAATCTACCTTTTTTTGGTTATAGAGTCAAACTTCAAAACAAGATTCCATAAATGAAGTCTTCTTTAAAGGTCTGCATCCTGTTGTTTTGTTTCTGAGAGAGGATTAAGGTTAACTCCATCAAGACACTGAATATTTCAGTGCCCATTTCATTATTTCAAGCACAACACAATTTAATTGACACGGTTCTTCAATTAAGAAAATGAACTTTGTTTTTCTTCTACTGACATGCTGCAATAATATTTTTCCATCCTTTGTATTAGATACATTGTAAGATAAAAACTTTTAAGCAGTAATTTTTGTAAGTCAGTGTCATTTCGAGCATAAGAGTTGACTTTTATCAACATGAGAGACCTAAGTTTTCCAGGTTGATATTTGATGTAATGTCTGTGGTCTACTTGAACTTGCATGGTCATGCAGGCTTGGGTGACATTTCCTGCAAATCTTACATCTTAAGTCATTCATTTTAACTTCAATATTGTGCACAGGAGCCAGACACTTTATTCACATCCATGAAGAAGTGTGTATGTCGCTGCATCATATTCAAGCGGGGACTTGTGTCATTTTGTACAAGCAAAAAGGGGACTTGAGTCAATATATAAAATCTATCTTTTTTGTTATAGAGTCAAACTTCAAAACAAGATTCCATAAATGAAGTCTTCTTTAAAGGTCTGCATCCTGTTGTTTTGATTCCGAGAGAGGATTAAGGTTAACTCCATCAAGACACTGAATATTTCAGCACCCTATGAGGTCTTTTTATGATGGATCTGAGAGAGGCATTAGCAGTTAGTGTAAATATCACATTTTTGACTACAGTATGGGATCTGTGATTCATACCCAAATAGATTAGTTTTCTCTTCAAGATAGATTCATGCAATGCAAGATTTCTACATAATGTGTATTTTCAAGAAAATTCATTGTATACTCACTACAGATTGTACTAGAGGGTCCCCTCTTGTACTGTCAAAACTGACAGAAGCCAACATTTACACGTAATTATTCATGAGTAAGAACACAAGAGCAAATCAGCACATTATCCTTTAAAAAAAAAAATTAGAATTTTTAGAATTTCATCTGACCTCATGAATGAGTCTGAAATGAATGCCCTGAAGATGCCTGAACAGCCACAGCAAAGTGTAGTAGATGCATGCTTCAAAACCTGTCTTAGATTGACAAATGTTTTTTCTCTACTTACATTATTTAAAGGATATACAAATAAGATATAAACCATAGGAGGAAGGGAGCTCTCTCTATAATCCATCACATACAGGTCATAAAAATGACCACAACACAGAAGAATATGAATTCCCCCAAGAAACATTTAGAAATTGAAATTAAAAAATGTCTTCATGATTGTTTTAATATGTGTATCACAGAGAAATGTGTAAATATTGATAACATTAAAGTGAAATCTGTTTTTGAAAGAAACAAAGAAAGTCTTTGCAGTAAACAAACACTGTGAAAGACTGAGCACAGACAGTTACAGTGAAGCATATGGAGGTCCCCTCTTTGAGAGGTAGACATCGCTCAAGGATAAAAGTCCCCTCTTGGCAATTTCTTTAAAAAAAATTAAAAAGCACATTTGCAGTAATATTATGGTAAAAGAGCTTAAAAGTTAATGTTCAATTCTATTTTTGTATTTTTAAAATGCCCAGAAACTGAAGTCCACTGTTGGCAAATGTAACTCGATAGTGCACTGTTGGTCAGGTTTGCTTGTATGTGTGTGTGTGTGTGTGTGTGTGGGTGGGTGGGACTAGGTTTAGAGGAGCAGTTGACATGCAGCTGTACAGCCATATCTCCTTCCATACTATTTGATTACATAGTATGTCATGCTATTGAAAAATCCCAATAAAAAGATTTGGGGAAAAAAAAAAACACATTTACAGCCTGGTACAAAAAACAGTTTTGGACTCTGGTGAATTTTTATATAACTCACCCATTTAAATTTTGTTAAGGCTTAAAGTTATGCATAATTATGGGCTGGCCACTTTGATTAACAGGCTGTCTGGGATAGTGTCCTCAGGTTCTCAGTCAGATCCACCCCTCGCTCCTCTACAGCCTCTTATTTAAGTATGGTCACTCCTGGCTCCAAAAACAACCAAGATGGTGATGGCTGAAATGCCGAACACAATGTTTCAAATCGAGAGTCCACAAACCAGTGGGTGATGTTACAGTCTACAGTCTATGATTGCAGCTAAAAAGAAAAAAGAAAACTTCCCTTACTTCTTTCCTTGACTTAAACCAATTGCTTTGAGGGCTTAAAGATAACCATAAAAAATTAATATCATGCTTTAGTCGCTGTGAGCGGAAACTGTGTTGCAAGAACAGATATTGTCGAGAAACAAATTAAATAGCTGGAGGACCACTGAAAGAGGGTAGAGGTAAAATATTTAATTTCAGCTGTCTGAATTCACTGACAGGCTCTTGCTTCAGTCTGAGCACGCCTCTGACGGAACAACGTGCTGGCTCCATCCATACAGCCACTAAATAGCATTTAGATTATATGGAAATAGCACTTGTTCAAAATACAATTGAAGACATTATGAATGTCAGAAGAACATGTCACAAGACTAAGTGACACGAGCACTGGATGCGTGAACGCTTGACTGAACGAGTTTTAAATTCTGTGTCCATTTCAATATCAATGTCATTTATCTCACCTGTGAGAACTGCTGAAATCAAAACTTTGTAAAACTCAGACAAAGTTGGCTGCTTGCACACTGCCGGGGAGCCATGACTGCAGCAAAACGTATTAAAATGAAGGTGCGTTTCCAAGACTGAACTCGGCTGTCCGTACTGGTATTTTTAGATGGTGCAATAGGTGTAAATATTGGTCGCCACGCTGGAAGTAACAAAGCCATGGTGGAAGTGGCTCCTTGGATAACTTCTTTTAGGGAGAAATAAACTGGCACACAGGAAGTGTTGTGTTTTTTGGCAGTAGCAAGAGAAGTTCTTTTGGAATAAATCAAAGAAGAACTGGGTCATTAGTGCCTTGAATGAACAAGTCCGCCACCAGAAACATGGAATCTTTATCAACAGAAAACCCAGGGGACATGATGCCGTCAAGCTGTGATGGGGTTTGATTGGCAAGTTGTTTTCTGGAAACATTTTTGAAATGGAAAAAAAAAAATCTGAATGAATTTTAAGATGCGACCTTGAAGCTGATCTTGTATCATCCCATATCTTTTTCCAGCTCTCAAACAAATTCACCCACCTTAAGGCAAACCACAATGCACTGACTCTTAACCTTTGTCATTTAGTTCCCGCGTCTCCTTTTCTGTCTCCATCATTCCCTGACTGTCAGCTGGATGTTTAGAAGACACGTGTTCACAGGAGCCTCAAAGCAAAGAACAGCGTCTAATCTCCCAACTCCCCTCACTCCTCTGATCCCCATCATCCTTCTTTTTCCTTGCTGTCTAAGCATAGAAAGACAACCAGGCAAAGCAAACAGCTGCCCATGTCATTTTCTCTCTATCCTTCCCTCCCTGTGTCGCCATCCTCCCCTCCTCCTGCTCACTGCTAAAAATACAGGCATTCACCGGAGCCATGAAAGAAAAGAACGTAAAATCAGTTTCTCCACATTCGGCTTCTCCCTCCCCCTCCTTCCCACTATCCTCCTCCTCCTCCTCCTCCTCCTCTTCCCTTCTCTATAAGCTGGCCATTAAAGTGAAAAACACTCAGTCAAAGCAAAGATGTCGATCCTTCCCTCCTTCCACTGCTCTCTTCCTCTCTCAGCATGCTTTTACTAAGTTGTGGTTTAAACAGTGTGTCAAAGAGCTCCTCTTGGCCTCAGTTTTCTGCACATCAGTACTTCTTTCAACATAGTTTTTACTCCTTTCCTGTATTCTGTCTTTATGTACTTAACACGATCATGAATGGGGTGCCAATAAGGTCCGTAGGGTCCCTGCCACCCTGTTGTTGTTCCTTCCACTGAGATTATAACTGTATTTCAGTCTCTGCCATTCAGTATATTGACTGATGCTGTTTTCTCAGAAAGTGAGAATTCAAAAACCGATGGCATTTGACTTTCTTGTGCAGCAATTGAGTTGTATTCTTATATAAGCAGTGTATACAACCAAAACCTTGACTTGTTCCCTAAAATCGACTCCTTCCGATCCTACCAGAGTTGGTCATTCACATCACCAGGATTCAACAGCCACCTTATTACCAAGAGTACACTTCTTCCACCCTCCCCTCTCCTCTGGCCCCTCCCTGCCTGTTAAAAGACAATCTTCCGTCCCACATTTTAACAAAGTAAGGCAACTTTTTAACTCCTTTTCTTTTCCTTTTCTTCTTTCTGCAGATCCTTTTAGCCTCCTCCTGGGACATGGAGGCGCTCGGTCCCCTCAGTTTGTTTGCTTCGTTCGTTCACTCGTGCATGCTCAAGAGCTCTCAAGTCAAGGACACAAGCTCAGTTTTTTGATTTACTCGATGAAAAGAATTAATTAAACAGCAACGATGGGACCCTAGGGTTCCTGTTGCCTAAGGAGGGTAGGAGGGCGACAGTGGGAGGACAGAATGAAAGAATGGAGCTGGGCTGGAAAAGGGAGGGAAAGGAGGGACAGGAGGAAAGAGAAGAGGGGTTGGGAGAAAGAGCAAAAGGAGGACAAGTTGTGTGCTCTGAAAGAGAGGGAGGACATGCAGGATGCAGGGAGGGAAGGAATGGGAATAAGAGAGCAAACAGAGAGGAAAAAAGAGAAAAAAAGAAATGTGAAGCAGGACTGGGATATCTCCAAAGCTTGACACCTCCTCGCCGACACACACACAAACACACACTCACCCACACGAGGGACAGGGAGTTAGTGTTAGCATCGGCACCGCCGCTCGCTCTATGACACTGTACATCTCTAAGGAGAGGGACTCGAACATGCGGGGTCCACGTAGGTCGCCTTAATTAGCCACACATCCCGCTACGCAGGCTCCCAGGGGGTTTTAACAGGGGCATGGAGGGTGAGGAGACGAAGGATGGGGGAGACAGAAGGGAGGGTGAGGAGCGGGAGCCGTAGTGAGGGAGGGATGGGTGTTAGAGCAAAGGGAATGAGCCAATGGGACTGGAAGGTTATTTAAAGCATGGCCTACTAAAACATTCAGAAAAGTACAGTGTGTGTTTTCCCATGAATATTTGTGTGTTTGCATGAAATGTGACCAATACAGCGTGTGTTTACTTTACAATCAGAATGAAACCCATGATCTCATGTACCATATTCCACAAACTCATCATGTGTGTGTGCGTCGGCATGCATTCATGCTTGTATATGCGTATGCATATGAGTCCGGCCTGGTGATTGAGTGTGCTCAGGTGGCCAGGGTCATTTCAGTGAGTGACAGAATGATGCTAGGCGAGGCTGTACACATACACCCCATCCATATCTGCGAGGCCTAATTAGCCAGCACAGGTCATCGCTCAGGGCTATGATGGAGTGCTGGAGCACATGAACGCTCACCAAACTGCATGTAATGAACACAAATGCTGCCTTTATCCCACCGAAACTGACTTTATCCTTTTTGTCTTCATGTCCTTTCCCCTATAATTGACAGCTAGTGTTTTTTCCCTGCTGATATAAAATGTCTCAGAACCTGTAGAATTACAGAGTATCCTTTGTAGAGGCGTCACTTTTCACTGCAGGCTTTCTGAATCCAATCTTCAGCCTAAGAAATGCAGCAAATAGCGTTTTTGGGGGGACTGTCACACGGGTCACCTTACTTAAGTGGATGACAGTATGAACTCAAGAGGAGGTAAATTATGGCGCACCTCAGAGACAAGCTGATGGATCCGAGCTGAAGTTACAAGGACTTAAATCAAATTCATTCTGATGACCCCTGCTCCCAAAAGTCTTTTCTTGCAGGATGACAGGTTTATTTAAAGGTTTATTCACTTACAGGTAGCCGGTTCGCCTGCAGTGTCAGTGTGAACAAAGCTGCCACCAAGTTTTTACACTGTGGTTTGGATGAAAAAAAATCTCAAGGATGCAAATGTTGATTTGTTTCAACCTGACACTGAAAATTCTTAGAAACGAGCTTTCTCTAGTATTATGCTTTTCGTTCTCCTACTACTATAAACCTTTTCTCTCTACGTATCTGCTTTTTCTTCTCTAAGTTTTTTTCCTCTTTCATCATTCCTCCCTAATCTCTCCTCTCCTGCCATACTTCTCTTGCGTCCTCCTCCTCCGTCTTTCACCTGCTCACCCACATTGTCCCCTCTCAATTCCTCCTTCCTTCGTCTCTCTTGTCAAAGCCCTGTTGATGTTTATCAGCTTTAAAACCCGGACATCTTTACAGCTCTCACCCACAAACTCCACTCTGACGACAAAAACACTGCAAAAAGAGCACTCTTGAGGGAGAACAAAATGTTTGTTTGGGACCAAACTATTCTTCAGGGTCAAGATGTGAGAGGACAAAATACACAAAGATGGAATGGCATCATTGACCTTTTGCAAGCCAAACATGCTTGAGCGGAATTGAAATAGAAAATAAGACCATAAAAAACAGAATAGTCAATCTGCAAGCAATCTAGGGAGAGAGGGCGAAGAGGAGAAAATGGGAAGATAAGAAAAAACAGAGAGTGTGGTAAAGATAAAAGAAGTGGGCGAAGAAAGCCATCGGTGATGCTTCAGTACACTATAAAGCAACCAAACCACATATTGTTTAAGTACATGTGGACATGTATGAACCTTTGGAGACTATTTTGGCCTCAATTCTGTGTTCAGCAATAAAAGGGAAGAGAGAAGAGGGAGGGAAGGAAGGCAGGAAAGAGCGATAAACACAGACTATTACCACTAGGGTGGCTATTTCCTCTGCTCTTCTGTTAAGGAACCCCACTGACTTTTATATTTGTGTGAATGTGTGTGTTTGTGTGTGTGTGTGTGTGTCTGTGTGTGTGTGTGTGTGCTTGTGCACTATTATCCTTGTGATTTTTTTATATTTCATTTTTCAGGAACAAATCTATACTCGGAGGTTGAGGTGAAATACAGTACATGAAACCCTTCAATAATGCACTAGGAGTCTGGGTTATGGAAAAGCAGGGATGGTCCAGGAGGCAGACATCAGCTCCACATTTAAGAGTAGACTTAAGACTTTCCTTTTTGATGAAGGTCATAATTAGGGCTGGCTCAGGCTTGCCTTGGACCAGCCGTTTAGTTAGGCTGATAAAGGCCTAGTCTGCCAGGGGACCTCCTCCTTCTTCTCTCACTCTCAGATTCTGAAAAGTTGGTTCTTCTTCATTTGCGAAAAATTTATGTCCTATTATTACATGTCAGGAACTCGGCTTCTTCTGCGGAGCCTTTGTGCTTCACTGTCTCGCAGGATTCCTTGAATCGCAGCTACGCCTAGTTTGTTATCCGTAGGATCCAAGGACAAAGGGATGTTGTTGTGATGTGTGATATTGGGCTTCATAAAAATTGAATTGAATTGAACTGGAAATTGCGAAGCTAAAATGTTTGGTAATTTTACGGTCTTAGGGCTGCTGTGAAACTATGCCTACTTAGGGCAACAAATAGATTTACCTTGGGTGTGTTGGTACAATAGATAATCAAGGAATTTCTTCTGCCATCCTTTCTTGGTAATTTTAGAGGAAATCTTTACTACTACTACAGTTGAGGTAGAACTTTGTTAAAGACTTGGGTTTAGGATTCTGATTTATCTGCAAATTGGTGAAGTTTAAGACTGATTTAGGATTAAAAGGTTTGGCAGTTACAATTACAGTTACTTGAAGGGTCAACATACCACAAAAGTAAAGACGTACTGATATCTCTCTGAAGCTGACATTTGAACCTTTTTGAGGAGCGTGATTATGATTTAACACCTGAAATGTCGCACTGTAATTAAAACATATGAAATGTCAAAATTTGGAAAGACTGTCAAAAAGAAAAAGGTCAACATATCAAGGTCCTGATAGTGGTAAGACTCAACCAATTATTTAACAAGACAACCAGAAATGTATCTTGACAACATTCCCAAGCTATTCAGATACTTCTGGTTTTATTTGCACAGGTTTTCAAGATTAAGTCCAAGATATTTGTTGCAACCCCAGTGAAATCTGGTTGAATTGAATTTAGCGTTTGGTGCTTGTAGTCATAGCACATATATTGATAAACTTGGAACTTCTTTGTAGGGTGTTCAGTCCACGTACAAACAAAAATTTAACAACAAATCTTTGAACTGAACCAACAACACTGAATCACCATTGTCACTGAATGAAGCTGTTAGCAGTGGAGATGTACTTACTGGTGCTTGAGAGTGTCATTGTCAGCTCAGCCATAATACACATTAAGTTATTTTCCCATTGTAGATTGGACTAGCAAGGGACTGAACATACTATTGAGCTGAAGACAATTAGAATCAGCCTTGAGTGCCATGGCCATATAAATGATGCTGCATGCACTTATTGTTGTATTGCAGTGCTCACTTACTGATGTGTATTGAATTGCCTTTCAATGGTGATGATGGCAACTGGACAAAAAGGAATTATGAATCTCGAATCATCAAGTGATTCGTGATTTTCACCTCTACTTCTCTATACCAAAGAAATAATTCCTATAAAGACTATTCAAAGTGAAGACTGTGGATTATCCAGAGTAACCAAGACATTGTTTTTGGATGCTAAATGCCTATAAATGCTCTGCACTCCACAAACAAAATTCCATTCACCGCCACTGCATTAGAGTAGAGGCAGGAATCTCAGAGACGGATATCTCAAAACTGGGCAAATAAACCCAAATCTATCTGCACGGCTTAAGTAACAATGTGGCCTAAGTTCATATTGTGGGTTAACACCTGGCATGAAGTGTTATGTAATATGGTTCAGGAAAAGGTGAGGAAATAATGCAGGCGGTGAAAAGGAGACAATGATGTGTGTATATTAGACTTCATGTCTGTCCTTCTGTGGTATCAGGTGGCACTCTGTAAGTAGTATAAAAATGCACTGTGCGATGTGCATGTGCGTGACGTTTGTGCCTGTGCATATATATTTGTGCAAGTGGTGCCCACGCTTGCATGTCCAGGGAAGGAGGCCAGGAAATGCCGGCTACATCCCGACTGAGTGACTGATTTAGAATGCTCCTTTTCCCCCTGTCACTTGAACCATTACCACAGCCATGGAGATACAGGTAATCATTCAGGGGTCTTGACTCCAAAAAGATCTTGCTGATGATGGTTTGATTGTGGCTCCTAGAAAGAAAAAGTCTCCCCTGATAATCTGACTGATTTTCTGGATCAAAAAGCCTGGACCACACAGTGTGAATGTGATGTGGAAGGCTTTAGGAAATCAGGCTACTTGTTTGACCAATGAGCAGTCTACCTTTATACAAGAGAAGGCAATGAAATGTTGCCTTACAAAAAGAAGGTGTATACACAGTATAATAGGATGGATCAGTGTCTAGAGAGACCTATTGTGTAGAAAAAGACATCAAGGTCTATGATCCTGAATCCTGAACCTGACAGTGCATGGACAACACTGTTATTCAAAGGGCATGGAAGGGCACCTCTAACAAGGATAAACTCTACCCCATCACATCTAAAGAATGAGGACATGGTTTACCACTGCTTTTTTGTTATTGTTCTTTTTCGTCCAGTGGAGTGACATTAGATGCTTTCTCAGGTATCAAAACCTTAGTCAGTTGGTATAAGGCTGCCTGCAAGTGCTATGAAAATCTCAAAATAAGACTTTCCGACATTTTGGCAAATGATCAGAATCCAGATGATGAAAGAACGGTCTCCTGTAGAAACTGTTTACCTACTGCACAGCAAAAAGAGAATGTAAATGTTGTCTCTATTGACTTTTCGCAAACACACTTTATTTCAAGTACAGGGAATTTCTGGCACAGAGCTTTTATTTTGAAGTGCTGTTTTCTGCTGTAACGTTAGTGACCAACAGACAGCTACTTAACAGTGCCAGCAAACAAGCTCGACAACATGGCCAATCACAAGTGTGACGCTGAATGCATTAAACTGTGTGGACTTTGAACTAATAACTAAGGAGAAATCTGGACCCTGTGGATGAACCAGTTACGAACCAATGCTTTAAATAACACAGCAATATTTTTGGGCCATATCACTATACCCAATACATTCCTGGACACTTTGAAATTTCCTTGAAGCTACTGTAGTCTACTAAAAAAATTAGAATAATAAAATGCTGAATAAACTACAGTTACAATAAAGTTAAATAAAGTACTGTTCTAATTAAAATTAAATAATGTGCTTTTATAATAAAGTTAAATAAACAATTGTTTTAATATAGTCAAATGAAGTCCTGCTATAACAAAGTTTTAAAAAGTGCTGTCATAATAAAGTTAAATGAAGTGCTGTTGTATTTATATAATGGAAAAAATCAATGCAGAACCGCTGGTGCTTTCATTTTGAGGCACATGGCTCATATTCATGGTTTTTGTTGTGAACTTCTGTTTGTCTGTTAGATGTTAGCAGTTAGCACAAAGTTAAACTGCAAACGTGGCATTGTTAAACATGAGGATTTATTCACTGTGAGTGGCAAACAAACTAACAGCTCTCCAGTTCACATATTAATTAACTTTGCAAATCGCACTGGAGCGCCAAGGTTGCAAAATACGACAAAGCAGTCATAGTCTGGATCCCTGCTGATACAAAGACACGCCTAGTCTGCTCGCATATTGCCCAGAAGAGAGTGGTCTGGACGGTCGGGGGAGTTTGTGTGACATATCATGTTTGTAGGGAGAGTCATGGGAGACAAGGAGGCGAGTCTAATGCCTGTGGTGGTGACGTTAAAAACAGTGACGTGACCATTTATACTTGATGTTTCTGACATTTTAAGGAAAAGCTGCAATACATCAAGTAAAACCAATATATCACCACCCCTTCTTTGACTATGATACCCCACCTGATCATACTGATCACAACATTTTAGGGGTAAAAGCCTATTATCTACACTCCTCACCAAAGTTATCCACCCAGGAGTTGTCATTGCAGTCATCCTGGGAGTTTGTAAAAACATTTACGCATGTACATACTCAGCAACACATTGGATCATACATTAGGCCACACACATCTACATACATGCTTACATTTGGGATAATCAATACCTACAACATTAACGTTTTCTTTTTTGTTGTGCAGTCTGTTAACAGATTCTACAGGAGACCATTATCTCTCATGTACTCCGCCCATGTAAATGAGTGTACTCTTATTTACTTCTTCTGTAGGATAAAGTAGGGCAAGTCCTCTGGCCCTGGTTAGAGTGATGAGGCAGAGAAACATGGGTCACACAGAAGAACACACACAGTTTGACTCTGCATGCCTATAACATAAACATATGAATATTTAACACACACACTGCGATGAATGAAAATGGGATATGAGTGTAACTATCTGAAGGGAATTCGCCATGTTTTTCTCTCCGGGGACGAACAGTAACAGCAACACTGTCGTGCTCCCAGGGCCTCGTTCTCTTTCATTTTTTTCTCGTTTTATGTCTCCGTCCCAACTCCCTCCCTTTAACTCTCTATTTCTTCCTCTCCCTCCCCATTCCTTCTCTCTCTTGTTGGCAGACAACCCATTCTCTTTCTAGCCTTCCTCCCTGTTGCTGTGTTTTTAATCCTCATGTGTGCCAACAGGGACTGCAGACATTTTGGCCCCATGTCTATGCTATGTGTGTGTTTATGTGTGTGTGTGTGTGTGTGTGTGTGTATGAGTGTGTGTATCCCAGAGAGACTGCCAGCACTCAAAACAAAAGCTCCCTGTTAAGTTAGTCTGTACAAACGACTAAAACTGCACTAAAACCAAAACACTTAACCCTGCGCCCTGCATCTTTCCCCTCTTCGCGTGCGGATTAAAATCAGTTAAAACATTAAAAACTTAATCCTCACACCTGTTTGTGTGTGTGTGTGTGTGTGTGTGTGTGGCTGTGTCTCAATTCAAGGGCTGCAGCCTTTGAAGGACGCAGCCTTCGCAGTCTACATTGGCCAAGTCCTTTGAGGACCACATCAGCCAAACTGAACACTCTCGAAAATGCGGCTGGTATGTGGAGGATTTTCTGGTTGCATCACCAGTTGTTCTCGCCCTGACCCATTGGTGTTCCTGTTACCTAGCAACAAGTTACAATTGACAAAAGAAGAAGTAAGCTAGTAAGTTAGTTAGCCCTAAATCATGGACCCAGACATTGTTATTTTAAATGTAATACTTGAGGAAATGATTCACCACCAAAGAGACCGTTGTTTGATACGTTTCAGGCTGATGAACCGTTTTCAGGTAACTTACTAAACTAAGATTGTTTAAGCTGTGTGCTTTTAGCTAATAGTAACGATAACAACAGTTAACCAATGGCTAGTTAACAACTGTTAGCTAACTTCACTTTATATATAGTCGTCATTGGCGTGTATATATACTTGTACATGCTACATAGTGAGGACCAAACTATGTACTTTAGCAACAGAGTGAGGACATTTTTGCAAAGTGAGGATATTTTAGCTGGTCCTCAATTTTTCAAAGGCCTTTTTGAGGGTTAAGACTTAGTTTTAGGGTTCAGGTTAGACTCAGGTTTAGGTTAGGGTTAGGATAAGGGGCCAGGGAATGTGTTGTAAGGCATTGGAATGCAGTACAATATCATGTCAATGATGGTCCTAACAAAGATAGAAATACAAGAAAATGTGTGTGTGTGTGTGTGTGTGTGTGTGTGTGTGTGTGTGTGTGTGTGTATAGAATATACCTTGGTCTTTGCATTTTTACTTTATATTGATTCAAACAAGCGCATGTGGCACAGACATATTCACATAATCAAATGTTATACAGTCTTTATTTGCACAAATGATGTACAGGCACCCATATCAACCTTAATGGAGTACATTATAGTTGACAGGCAAATGTAGATATTTAAGTTCTGACACACACACACACACACACACACACTAGTGGTTGAATAACTAATAAGACGTTTATATAACATTTATGAAATATATGACTTGGGTTGATGAATAACTCATGTTGTGCGTTAGCTTACCTATGTGTTACTGGATGCAGTGATGCATGCTACAGCAAGATGTCCATATAATGTTCTGTGTCAGTGTGTTTGTGCATGTATACCAGTGTCCATGTGCTCTAAGCATGGTTGGGAGGGGTGGGGGGGTGGATCATGTATTTGCTTAAGTAGTTGTCACTTCCCCTTTTCCTGAGTATGTAAATGTTGTGCATGTGTGTTTGCATGTGTCTGTATGCATGGAGAGTGAAATGATCTGAGTAGGAAATCTTGTTGGTGATACACTACTTACCTGTCTAAAGCGTCTACACTAATTATCATACATAAACACTGGGAACTCTGGGGTGGGGGGGCTTATGTGATTACTACGGATGTTAGATTGTAGGATTGCCACATGTGCACATTGGCATTCGTCATCATTTAGAAGTCCTACTGTATTGTATCATCAAATCTGAATTTCATCAGCACCCAGAATGTATGAAAAGTTTTTGATCAACAGGACAGTTATGTAAGTTTAGACTTGCTTGTTCACTGACTTTCCCATTTGTAAAAATAAAGCAGCCCATGTGGAGCTGTTAGTTTTGCTCTCATTTTAGCTCAGTAACAAACCACAATCTAATAACTATTTGATTGAAAGACTGCAAGATGCCGCACACTCTGCCGCGACAGCACGGACTGTACAGACTGTACTCTGTACTTTGCTGTTCAAGGATTTGGTTTAACAGCACAGCGCTCAAGATAGAAACTCACGCAAGACTTTTGGTGACCAACACAGGTCTTAACTGTCGCTTTGTATTTAAAAATAGTGTTCATATTAATATGTGAATAAAGTGCACAACCAGGAACTTTAGTTCAGTGTTGCTGTGTTTGTTTTTAAACTTGAGTAGGTACATGAAATGTATGTTTTGAAGATCAAAATGTTCCACTAAGTTCAAACTATTTTAAGGAAGAAGTCATGTTCTCTGAGTCTTTAAGTCAGCTTTGTGGGATCTATTCTTTAATCACTAAAGAGGTGAAGAGAGACGTTTTATTAAAGCTGTCCTTTATTGCTTTTAACCGTATGAAAGATTATAAAAACAAACATATGTGAATTTATTCCCACATTCCTGACATCTAAAGATGTCATGTTCTATGAATCTCAACAGTATCAAACAAATAAGAGGTGTGTTTATTATTAAATGATCCGGTCACTGAAGGACTAATTTAATATATGCTGGAAGACAAAATAATAAAACATGTCTAACCTTACAAAATGTTACTCTTAGCTGTGGCAATGCTAAACAAACACAAAAGTGTCCAGAGCAAATAATCAAACATTGCTTAGAGATTAAAATCCGGTATTTATTGCCTTAATACATGGTGTTCATTGTTCAACTATTAAAGGAGCAGTTTGTAGGATTTAAGGAGATATTTGGGCAGAAATGACAAAGAAATAAGTATATTTTCTTTAATGTATAATGACCTAAAATAAGAATCACTGTGTTTTTGTTACCTAAGAATAAGCCATTTATTTTTACATTTAGAGCTGGTCCACATTCAGTGAGGCCACCATGTTGCAGCGCCATATTTCTACAGTAGCCGAGAATGGAAAACCAAAACACTGCCTCGAGATACCGTGACTCATGCTTTTGCATTTTTGTGTCGGCCACCGTAGTTAGTGCACCCTCTGAGAGGAGCAGAACAGTGTTGGAAAAACAACTTTTTTTTTTATAGTGAAACAGCTTTATTCTGTGTTTTTACCGGTTTAAATCACTGGGTTTGAATGTGCTGGAGAGGAAGAGTCCTTTGCAGTGAAAACCTCCTGAACGTCTGGATCTGAAGTTATCAGAAAAGAAGGTGAGCACATGTTAACAGGTGCTGGGCTAGTGGCCCTTCTGTAACAAGCTGAACAGCCTAGGAGAAACAGTGATTTGTAAAGTGAAATTGCTTTTTTCAGTGTTTTTATTGCTTTTAATCACATGATCTAATTGTTTTGAAGAGGAAGACACCTCTGCAGATAATTTGGCTCCCAGTAAAAACCTCCAAAACAATGGACACTAGGAATTCTAACCAGGAGGTCACACCTGGCACATGGGAGAGGTTTTAGCTGGTTGCACTCTGCAATCCTCACCGCTAGATGCCACAAAATACTACACGGCCCTCTAACAAAACAATGATTATCTCCTCTGAAATGTAACAATTTCATTGCTTTCCTGGAAAATTGCTGCTATTATTTTGTTCCAACCCCTAGAAAAGGTCTAAAAATATCCAGTATCATTCTCTTTTAATGTTAAAAGTTGAATATTCCGGCAATCACTTGCTGAAGTACTTTCTGTAATGTGATGAATTTAATTTTACAGTACATGCAGTTAATAAAACTTGAAAAAAATGTGGTTTAGCACAAGCTCACACAGGCACACACACCAGCAGATGAATAGCATGTCCTTGTATGGCGTGTGAACAGTACATTACCCCAGTTCTGGTATTGAACGAGGCCCATTAGCAGTGTTAATCTATAGATCTAATCATGATCATGAAATACAGCACTGCTCCCATTCTGGCACCATCAGCCACGCTCATAAACTATGGCACATTTTCCTCATATAACCCACCCGACACAACTAAGGTCATGCTGAGCCTGTTCCACTTCTTGTTCGGTTTAATTTATTCAACATGCAAAGTAATAAAAAAGACTGTAAACAGGGTGGGAGTGAGAGAGGAACTCATTTGAGAAATGAGACAAACTCCCAAAAGCCTGCAAAAATGACTAACAATATCAGTAACAACACTGAAAACTCAACAAGGTCAAGCCCACTACATAAGCAACACAACTTAGAAATGGGAAATGAAGCAAATAATCCAATAAATTTGCTAGAAATTATACACATAGCAGGATTTTACTGTATAATAGCATGATATTAAAATGACACTAAAATAGTGCGAGTGATAATACAGGGACAGATAAATGAATAATACGTTAAAATGATAATCAACATGAATTCAAACAAAAGAAAATATCTTGCTCGAGGGTGCCTTAATGGCATTTTCTAAAGGGAAAGGAGACACACATGCACATCCAAACATCTCATTATATTTTATTTTGCAGCACACTGATACACAGTGGCAGAAGGGCAGGGAGGCAGAACTAAGCAGAGTGTCAATAACACAGTATGACGGTGCGGTGTAATCACAGCTAAATGATATCAGAATGGTCAAATAGTGAAAAATACACAAACAATGAATAATTACTGTGTAATCAAAATCAATAAAGAAACAAATGAGAGCTGTAGGAGGGCCTGGGTTCAAACTTCTGCGCAAGTAGGGTGCTGTAATGGAAAATAATTGAGGTCTCCTGGGACACGTGATGATTGAACGGCAGTCATGATGGTTTCTTTTTTGGTCCCAGATAACTGTCAACCTACATACACATACACAAAGGTACTATGTATACAGTACTGCATACATACACCCACCTCATAGACATAAACAATAAACACATGCACGACTGCACACGAATAAAACACACCTACACACACAGCAAAGCCCACACACTGCCTCTAATTACTGCATCCACTCGCTATACATTCCCAATTATGCGCATACAGTGAAAACCGTATCATGTCAGATCGCATTATATCACAGAACAACAATAGGTAACAGGAATCAATTCACAAGATTAATTGTCAGAGGTAGTAATCACTCCCGCCCTCTCATTCATAAAGAAAAAAGCACTCTCGCTGTTTCATGTCTCAACCAGTAATATCTCATTAGAGATTAATACAGATCAGCTCTTTTAATTAGCCATCCCACCCACGCAATCGCTGATAAAAGCCTGTGATCTTGCCTGTTGTATGCTGGCAACAGTCTGTGTATAGTGTGTGTGTGTGTGTGTGTGTGTGTGTGTGTGTGTGTGTGTGTCTTCCCTGTAGTAAAAAATGTCAGCTTCACTCCCACCTACAGTCTTCATTGCTGTTTCATTAGGGAGGAAACACGGAGGTACTGCACTGAATCAGCCCTGCTTCTCGTGTGCGTGTGCGTGTGTGTGTTCTGCCCATGTTTATACAGGCCTGTGGCTGTATAATGCATGTGTACATCAAAACACTTGTATATATTCGTGCCTGCCGCATCATAATCGGAGCTTTTAGGCACCTCTTTGTTTACAGTATCACTTTGAAGACAGCAGTAGTGTGCATGTGTGTAAGTGGCTGTGAATGTGGAAGAGTGTGTGTTTGCATCTGAGATTCTCTGTGTATGTGTCTTGGTGAGAGCCATATCATAATCTGGTTTCTAAAGCATCACTTTCTGTGTTTACCCTGACGTCACTTTGATGAGTTTTTCCTTCAGGGCAAGAAAAAAAACCACGAGACAACTCTACCACACGTGGATATGTGCCAAAGCTCAGGGAAATGAGCGGCCGTTTAGAATCACCTCCATCTCTGCACCTCAAACAACACCATCCTGATGGATGACAACGGGCCAGGAAAATAACTTCCTTGCCTCGAGGCTACGATGGCTGGCACATCCCAAAATTCATCAAACGCCTTCAGTATTTCACCAGCCTTGAGGTGCACGGCAGCAGTATGAATCCATCAGCAATCCATTGAAGAAATATCTAAAAATATATAACCACAGCATCAATACTATGCATGTGCTTCTATTCACCAGTATCCACCAGTGGACCTTAGCTTTACCCCTTCTCCAAATGGTAATTGTCCAGTTATAACTCAGCAAACATAACTGGGAAAGACAAGGATGTCAAGTTGTTGATTTTTCAGCCTGCCTGAGCATCGTGCATGAAGCTTTGGCAAGAACAATACTCTGTATTTAAAGAGTTGCAGAGTATGAAGCCAAGTTCAACTAATGTTTCACAACAAGACAAAACCATTTCAGAACATCACAGGGAATTTTGCAGAGGTGTGAGCTGGCCTGTCTCAGTTCGACTCAAGCTGGCTGATGATGTCACCTGCAGCTCAGCTTGTCGAGTCAACGGAAAATAAGGCATGTCACCTGTTTAAACAGCCAATCAGCTTGTAGCACAGTTAGCCGATGAAGTCAGTTACAAACTGTCAGCAGACATCGTGTTTGCTTGATGTGGTGTTCTGACAACAGCCCTTCATCCCCGCAGATCGCATGAAGACGTCTTGTCACATTGGTGTAATCTGGAAGGTTTCTCAGTGTGGTCAGAACAGGGCTTTAGACTTTCCCAAACCAAAAACCCATGACTTATACTGGGACAAGGTACACAACAAGATATATATCAAGAAAAGTTTTCAACCAAGTGGTGGAACTATTATCAGCCTATTTAGCTATCTAGCTAAAGCTAATGCCTGTGACAGCCGAAAAAATTGGCAGGCGCAGGCAAAAAATGAGAAGCCTGCTTTTTCTACCTCTGTCACACTACTATACATTTTAATAGCAAATCTTCCACCATCATTAAATAAACTGTAAAACATGTGCCATGGAGGACTTGAAAGCATGATTAGGGATGGGTACCTTTCACATTTGAACTGATACGGTACCGACACCTGGTACCTGGGAATCGATACCAGTACGCAACGGTACCTGTTTTTGGTACTTTTTTTTGCATGTATGTGTGGTAATAAAGGATATTTCATTTAGATTTTTTTTTTTTTGTCAAAACTAACATTTATTTCTTAATATCAAAAAGGATAAAACAACATCTAACACTGTAACATAATATCAAAAGGTAGCCTATGTAATTGACTATGAAGCAGTTCTTTTTATTGCACAAAATAAACCCACTCCTACTACCTCCTATTCCTCCTCTCTCCCCTCTGGGAAAAATGTGTGTGGGGGAATGTAACATTAAAGTTAGAGAATACGAGGAACCGAGCTGATAATGCTAACTAAGGCAAGTTAAAATGCGATGCTAACGTTAGAATGACCAGAACAAAGCCCAATCATCTTAAACACTAAGCTTATTAATTACCTGGAACCGATGTAGCTGATGCCCCGCTTAATCACCGTTGTCATCATCGAATGTTAATCCCACTTCTTCTGCCCCGATGCTGGCTGCAGATGACAATGAGCCGCTAGCTGCAGGTGTGCTAACGCCGGGAGAAGTAGCCTTAACTTTCAGGCTATCAAATACTGTGCAGTCGTCAGCCTTTAAAAAACACCTTGTGCTTGACCAGGTGCTTCCTCAGGTATGAGATATTTCCGTAGCTGGCCTTGCATCGCAAATATTGCAGCGAGCATAGTCTGCATCAAACTTTGAGATATGGAGCCACACCTTCGACCTCTTTCTCTCAGCCATGCTGCTTTGTTGATAGCTACCACTGATGTGATCACGCTTTCGTGCGTACAATGCTGCATTCATGATAGGCAGTGAAAACATCACTCCTCCACTCTCGAAGTCCCTAGGATGCGTTCAGGTACCAAAATGCGGTACCGTTTGATTTTACGTGAATCGATACTCGGGATTACTGGCCAAATTCGGTCGGTACCAATAAAAGTAGCGAACTCGGTACCCATCCCTAAGCATGATAGGTGTTGCACGGTAACCCAAAGAGGTTGGGCTTACCAAATGGTATCAGTTATAAAATATACATTATAGAAAGGTGAACACCCAAGATTAGTTTCATTATTTCAGTATCTGACCAAATGTCTCTCTTTCTGTTCCTGAGATTTGTTGAATAATGGCCATAAAAAGTGTTTTTGCAGAACATTATGATGTCACAGTGAAGCTGACCTTTGACTCTTTCAATATCAAATGACATCACTTTATTATTTTTATCCTGTTAGGCATTTGTCCGAAATATTGTAATAACTGGCACATGAATTCTTGATTTATGGCCAAAAACACATTTTGTGAGGTCAAGGTGACTTTGACCTTTGACCACCAAATTCTAAGCAGCTCATCCTTGACTCAAATTGGATGTTTGTGCCAAATTTGAGGACTTTGCCTCAAGGTGATCTTAAGGTATCGCATTCACAAGAATGAGACAGTTGCAAGATCACAGTGACCTTGACCTTTGACCACTAAAATCTAGTCATATCATCCTTGAATGTGAATGGATGTTTGTGCCAAAAAATAAATAAATAAATAAAAATGAACCTCAAGGCATTCTTGAGATATTGTGTTCATGAGTATTACACTGATGATGTCACAACAACCTTGACCTTTGACCACCAAAATCTAATGATGGACGGACAAACAGATGTTTGTAAGTACGGAGGGACAGACAACCCAAAAATATAGTGCTTCCAGCCACAGCTATTGCTGGCATGGAGGCATAAAAAAACACAATGGTACATCCTGTACCATGTGTAGTCCTACTGCATTAAGACACTATAGGTTCAAAGTCTTGAAAACATCTGATGAAAACTTTTTACTGTCCCGTGCTCTTAATTAGAAAAGTTAAAGCTGTTGTGTCATCAGTTTAGTTTCCCCTCAGTGCCACATTTAGGTCATCTGTTGCTGCTGACGCTGTCCATCAGTCAAGGCCAGACGTGGCTAACGGCTAGCTAAGTGGTGCTCATTGAGCTGGGGTCCTGCAATAATAGTTTCATGCAATGGGAAGTCATTCATCAGCACTGTTCTCAAACAACAAATAGGGAGAGGGAGCAGAGGGGGAAAAGGGGTTGATGAGGGACAGTGAAGCAGGAACCTTAGTCACTCAAACAGAAGGTTAGAGGAAGAGATGGATGGAGAGATGAGGTGACAGAGATCAGATCTCATCCATGTTTACTGGTAAAATAGCGTTTCATTTAGCCATGGTTCACAGCTTCCAGTTGTCTGACATCAACAAACACAAACAGATATATTGTATTCTATATTTGGCAACACATTGGATCTTGCATTTCACATATTCACAGTGAGCAATGCATATACAGTATGTGTGTTCATTGGTCTGTATAGTTAAGCCTTGCCATAATAGCTTATCATAGGGCTTAGGAGGATATTCACTGAGTGCTGATCCTTTCTCTAGAGCACCAATTTCTTGTGTTTATTTAAAATGTTTACACTGGAAATTTACTGTTTACATGCAGTCTCTTTCAAAATAGATGCACTACGTCGATACTACACAGCAGTTGACGTTTTTTTTTCCTGCAACAACTAACTAGTTTAGGAAAAAAGAACAGGGTTTGACATTATAATCTTAGGGGATGCGAACATTGCTCTCCCAGCTGAACGTCGGTGGTTGTTCGACCCATCTACCACACTTCCCGCCCACACTACTCACTACTTTCGCCGTCTTAACTTGACGCCGCCGAGCACTGTTAAACTACAGTGGTGACCGGCCGTGTATCATTCCAACGTTAAAGGATGGCTTTTTCCGTCTGTGTCTGAAGCCGCAAGTCACTGCCCAAGTGCTGGATTCAGTGACTTTGGAGTGAGACCGAGTTGTGTTGTACATCAGTGTCACCTCTTCAGAGAACTCATAGTGTCCTTGTTTTAAGGTGGTTTCCAGGTTTTACCAGTAGATCATGCATGGATCATACTGGGCAGCTTTCAGCACGTGAATCTGCTTAACTGTGTAACTTAAAACATTTATAAAAAAAATTATTCTTCACGTACTTAAGATTGAAATCCATGAGCACTACTGCAGGACAGCAATTAGTCACTTGCATGTAGCATAGCTTTGTTAGAGTTAAAGTATTGTTCCACAATGCCATTGTAACTATAACCATTTTAAAAACAACATTTAAAATCAATATTTCCAGTAAGCACAAGACAAAAAACTGAAAGATATGCTTCTCCCTTAAAGGTATGACAGAGATTTAACAATGACTCTTCAGTCCCACTGTGCCTCTTTTTCAAGCTGTCAATCACAGAATAAGCATTTTCATATCATGGATATCTCAATTTGGAATAAAATTCTTTGACTGTAGTCCCTGGAGCTTGCTTTGAGCTGTAACATTATGTGAGACAAACTGTGAGTATTTCCTGTATCAAGGCTATGATAATTCATTTAATCTATTTTCCCTACCTGTTACTCATGCATTGAGTTTTGTACCATTACCTTGTGCACTCAGTCGCTGAATCACTTTTTCCTCTGCTACCCAGTTAACCTTGGCCTCTGTTTGCCATCTTGATTTTACCTTATTTAAGTGAGACATTTTTCTCACCACCCAGGGCTTTTTACATCTCGCCCACACTGATTTAATCTGTCTTTGTTATTTTTGTATCCGTGCTAAGCGACATGTTAATCCTTTGCACTCGGGTCAAGTACTGATCACCCTTGACATTAACAACAGATAAAAAAAAAAAACTTGGTGTATTTACTATGCTGTTGTTGGTTTTACCCTCCTGACACAAAAAACTAAAACTCACACAAATTCAGACACACACACTAACCATCCACACAAGGGCAGAGCAATTACCCAGTAAATGGCAAATTTAGCATGACACACGGGTCAGTGCTTTCCACTGCTGCTTGTCAGCCCACTTTGTGTATGTGTACTACATACTCGTGGTGTTTATACAGGATGAAATACTTGTAGCCCCACATCTTCAGTTTATGAATTTAACACTCCTCGACATGTAGCTAAACACCAACCTGTCTCATAGAAACTACATAAGATAAATAAATAATGCTGTACTTACTACAAGTGGGTGGCGTATTGCTAGATTACCTATGGGTGATCATTTTGGTGATAACTGAAATATGTTGTCAGCAGTGTTGGGCAGTAAGGGGTTACTAGTAATGTGTTACAGTAATGTTACTACTTCTCACTATAACAACTTTAATTAATTACTCATACAATTTCAGTTATAGTATTACAATTACCCCCAAAACAAATAACACATTACAACCTTAATATTGTTGTCACCCCCTGCTGATTTGGAATAATTCCTATTACTTTGATTTTGTTCAGAGGAAAGATGACAAGAATATCATTGTTTCAGGTAGTGGTACTAAGACTCTTTTCACTGCGTAAAACACAACCTCAAACCTCCTGAAACACCCACTACAACAGACAGCACAACAAAGTGAGCCCCAAGAAATACACCCCACCAAAGTGCAACCCTCCGCAGCTGCAGGGGACAGCTGTAGCCCTACACTGGATAGACAATCAAATATTGAGCATAGCATTAGTTCAGGCAGGACACAATGTCAAGCTCAGCTCGCATCCCAACTACATCAGCTGATCGCAAACAGCCCAATCAACCGATGGAGCAGCTGACTGATGGAAGGGAGTCAGCTGATAGATCACATGATTCCTTTCTATGTAACCAATTGGTGAATCTCATTCATGACGCCCTGTTTAAACTGCTCTGGCCTGCCTACTGTTGCTGCTTCCTCTGCAAGCCGCTTAGCAACCCACCTCCACCCCAGCTTCTCTTTTTCATGTTGTGTCTGACTTATCAATGTCATGTCTGTTTGTCACTGATGCTGCTCTGTTCTGTTCCTGGGGGGTCTTTGCTGCTGCTCTCCCTGCCTTAGGCTTTTCATGTAGGTGCATGGAAGGGCAGGGAGGTTTGCTCTCTGCCTCAGGCTATCTTTGTCTGCATGTGGAAGGGCAGAGGGGTGTGCTCTCTCTGTCTTAAGGTTTTCCTCACAGGTGCGTGAAAGGGCAGAGAGGTTGGCTCTCTCTGCCTTAGGCTTTCCATGTAGGCACGTAGAAGAGGCTTTCTGCGTAGGCCTAGGAAAGGCAGAGAGGCCCCAGAACAGAGCCATACCATCAAATATTAATATTGCAAATGGAAACAAAGTTTTCTTTCTGTGGTGAATGAATGGCACCTATCTCCATGCTGAACCCCAGGTAAAAAAGCATTTGCAAGCTATCTAGCCGTAGCTGTGCTCGCTTGGGATTACCCTGACATTAACACAGAGGCAAACATGAGAAGTCTGAATTTTGAGGAGAAAGGATGCAATTATTTATTTTGTAGGAAGCAATGAAAGAAACATAATGAGTAGTTTAACATATTATGCTTGGCAGGGAGTACTAAGTAAAGTAACTTGTGAAAAGAGTATGAAGTAATGAGTAATTTATGACATTTTTTTAGCTAACAAACCCAGTTGTCAGTGAATATTTTTGCTGATTTGTTTAGTATCAACATTTTTGTGATTTGCCAGGCAGGCTAATTAGCAACATTTCCTCACCATGTTGACAGAAAATTTGCTCGGCATTACGTTTCCCTGTAAATTTTAGCACATCAATATATTTTCTAGGCGACAGGGCTGCTAAACACACACGTTTCAGGGATAGAGGTTGTAGTTCAAAGGTCAAATCAAAAGCCAATCAGTCAAGAGACAACAAGAAAAGGTTTTTATGATTATCTGTCGATGCAGTAACATCACAGAAAGCTCACATTAAAATTAAAACCTGAAGCGAGCTAGAAGAGCCATCCAAGCTTACGCCTTCTTAACTCAAATCTGCAGATGATACACAAATCATAAATATTTAATTTGTTCTTTGTGGCAGAAACTGTCACTGTGAAAACAACGAAGATTCCTCCTTGCCAAAATATAGGGCATTAACAGTTTTATGGCCGTGACACAGAACAACCACAGACCTCCTCATACATTTTATGCACCCGCAAATACAAAAGGAATAAGCTAATCAGCTGCTGACAGAGGAAGCTCTTGGAGAAAAAAAAAAAGGAGTAGTGAGATTCAGTCTTACCTCTCTGCTGTGGAGGAGGCCCTTCTCTGACACATCACCGCCAACGAACTGCTTCCAGGTGCCATTTCCTGTTTGATCTCCCACGCGACGAGGTTGCTGGGTTTCACAGCTAGGAAGTTAATGCCTGACTGGAACCACACCCTGCAGCGAAGGATGAAGAAAGAAGAAGCGACAGAGAGAGAGAAGAGAAGGAGTGAGGTTAATCCAGAGTTCACACAAGCACATCATAAACAAAAGAGAAGAGAAAGCTGAGCTGTCACACTGACAGTTAGGGGGGGAATTTGCTTAAAATTGAATTTGGTGCGCTTGGAAATTCCCTGCCCCGATTTTCTCGCTGATTTTCTTTAATCCCTGATACGTGCCGTACTCTTTGTATAAAATGTCTTTTAAAATTGGTTCACGCAGCGTGGTGCTGCCTCCCACAGTATGTTTTGGTGGGTGAAGACAAAGGAGTGACAGGAGATTCTCTTAGGAAAGTTAACATTTTTACCAGAGTAAGTGCTACATGGAGGATGGAGCGGATGTGAGCGGTGCTGGAGACTATCAAACACACAAAATGTGTTTGCTGATGAGAGGCAGATGTCAACGGCCATTTTTTTGTGATATCATTTGTTTGTTCTGCTGAGTTTTTCCTCTTCAACTATTTATTTTCCTCACCTTAACTCAATCTTTCCTTCCACAATATTTTGCACATTTTCCCACCCCTCATCCTCACTCCTCTCCAGTTTCCCTTTCCTTTCCCTCCAGTTAGATTAAGGCCATTCATCTCTGCCTCTTCTTTTTTCATCTTGGTTTTCCTTTAATCTGGATGATTTCCTCCTCCATTTCTCTTGGCTGCAACTCTCAACTTCCATGTTTGTTTCGGTTTTCTATTAGATTTCATACCCCTTCTTTTCCTTCCCACCTTCCCTATCCTTCCCCTCCAGATGTCCACCTTGTTTTTATTTCTCCTTCCTCGCCATTCCCTCGTTGCCTTCTCTCCTTTATTTCCTCCTCTTTCATCTCTTTTCCTCACCTCCTTCGAAAGCCTCCCTTCTGCCTTTCATCCATCCCTCTGTGATTCCCTTCCTGTTCCTTCCTCCCTCTCTTCCTTCCCTATATACCTTACTCCATCCCTCCCCCTGCCCCTCCTCCACCCTTCGATCTCAAGGCATTCTATGGTTAATCTCTTTATTTTCTTTTTCTCCCTCTTCCCCTCTCTCCCTCTCTCTAATCCGTCCCGGTGTGTTTTGTTCTATTTATCACCTTGACGAGACCCTCCCTCAGTTTATTAGCACACTTCATGCGCACATACACACAAGCTTGTTTACTGCTTTTCTTATTAACACACATACAGTAGTCTCTGGCAAATGCCAAATAGCAACACAGACGCACTCTCTAATAAACTTTTTCCTCTACACAGAAGGGGGGAAAAAACTGCCAATCCTCTTTGTCTCTTTTCTCATTATTACTTTCTTGTGTTTGTCTCGCTTCATGTCTTGCCAGAATCTGCCAGCAAATATGCCATGCCCATCCCCGAGCTGCTTTCCGTGCATATGTTTATGAGTGTACCGTATATATGCACCTGTGTGTGTGCTGTATAGCAATCTAAACAAGATGCCTTTTGGTGTTTGGCGCAAAGGGAACTACCCTCCTGTGAAAACTTGAAACCCACTTTTTTCTGTTTCACTCTCAACTATTTTTTCTTGGTTTATTTTAAAGGAGGAGAAAATGCTCCCTTGTTGACCATTGTTGTGTGTTGTTTATATGCTATGCTTAGGAAAAATGACTGAAAAAGAAGTGCGGAGTTGCACAAAAGTACCCTTTTTGCAAGTAAGGCAGAGCACACATAGAGTCTAGTGTGTTCCCAAGTAAAATAATGTGCGTTTATGTGTGCAGCAACACAGCGCAAAATAACGGGCGGGCCCCCTCTTTTATAATTTAACAGCTGAATGTTACATAAAATTATAAAAAAAAAACTGCCATTGTTCTGTTTCTTTCTCCCCATCCCTCTTTCTTTCTGTCTCGTCTATCTCCCCACCTCACCCTCTTCTCTCTCTCTTTCCAGTCGCTCTGTCCTCCTCCTCAACCAACCCAGAATTTAAGATAATCCACTTCAAAGGAAATTCACTTCACCCAGACTTTGGCAACAAAAGTATGTAAAGCAAAGTGAGTTAGGAGAAGAAAAATAAAACAACAGGAGATATAATGTGAATGACAGACTGACAGGATGGAGAACAGAAATGTATGCCTGAACATTGGCTGAGAAAAATTCACCCAAGAACTTTATTTATTTATTTTTTAAAGATGACAAGGTTGTGGCAAAGATGAATCATAAATAAAACATACTGTAAATAAATAAATAAATAAATAATAAAACTCAGCACTCATCTGTCCAAACATCTCTCCTGAGACAGCAAAAGTCTCATTCATGTTAATGATGACATCAAATAAAGCACTTCCTAAAGCACTTTGGACCATCATGGAAAATACATTCCTACACTACAACCAAACCAGACCCCAAACTGTGACACAGGTGTAACCCCTATTCAACCAAAAGCCACTGCTATAACAAAAAGTTGAGGCCTGTCAGCAGACACAAGACTGACTGCCAATGATTACAATGGATATATTATCTGATGGGTTGCAACCAAACTGTGCAACAATTATTTATGTGAAAACAGGCAGACAATATCTGTTTCATGCACAATGTAGAGTCTTGAGACCCGCAGGAGCACTGGTGATCCCAGCTGACATTCCTGTCTGAAAGAGGGTGTAGCTGGCTGAGTTTTAAAGCTACAGTGATGAAACTAGTATCATATGAAAATGGAAGATCCAAGGAATCCAGAGGTACCAACCACACCTTCTTATAAAGGTGTCTAAATAATGCTCCTAAGCTGAACATTAAGCCCTTTTTAAATAGGAATTGTGCAAATTTGTAGGAAAGCCCAATCAGTCTTTTTTCAGCACTGGCAGTATAAAGACAAAATCGAGGAGTGCAGCAAAATGCCGCCTGCCTACTCTTGTTTATACAGAATGCGCCTTTTTCGGGGCAATGGGGGGCGTGAGCAAGTAACAAAACGTGTAGCTCAGCGTGTGACGTAAACAGTGATGTACCGCAGCTCATCAGTCCTTTGGCGATTCTCTCATAAGTCGGCCCTTCCTTCACCGTTCCTGTCATCTGACGGTTAATGGCCTCTTTGTTTGCGAGGACAAGGAGGGCGCGTAATTCCTTGTCTCCCCATTTGCTCACCTTTACAGTGTCTGTCAGGTTTGTGTTTCCCTCTTGCTACTAGTGCTAGCTGCTCATTCCCGTTATCAGCTGTTTCCTGTTTATCCACCACTCGTGGGTCGCACGTGCAGCGTCATCAACAGCTCCTCCCACAAGTCATCAACAGCCCGTCCTGTGGCGGAAGGGCGCCTCGTTCTTTTTAAACCAAAAAGGTTCCGCAAATATGTCTACCCTACAAGGCGGAAAATTGGGCACCTTGGATCAACTTGCCAGCCCGGCTCTGTGTGTCTAAACGCTCGCAGCTTGCCGGCAAAATGGCCCAACATTCGTCAAAAATCTGGCAGTGTAAAAGGGGCTTTAGTGAGGGGAAAACAGGTGTGGCCATTTTCACAGGGTACCTTGACCTCTCACCTCAAGATATCTGAATGAAAATGGGTTCTATGGTACCCATGAGTCTCCCCTTTACATACATGCCCACTCTATGCTAGACCCATGCAGTTTTGGGCAAAAAAAACCTTGCAGCTTTCTGCATGCAGTATAAATGTGTTATTTTAGCCCATCATATTTAAATACTTCGGCAACCCACTCTCATACATCTGAAGAACTTCTATAAAAAAAAATGAAATGCTCGGCAACCAGGCCAGGCATCTCAGACCTTCATTTGTCAAAATGTGTAGCCACACCAGGCTAGTAAAGGAGACCGAGCATTTAATTGGTTCTAGGCTTTCAATTGAAGTTTTATGGTAGCAACCATTTCATTGCAGTGGGACTTTTTTTCTACTTTAGGTTTTATTATGCGCCTAACCAAAACACAATGATGCTGAGCTGCATCTCAAATTAATTCTCAGGTTCCAAGCCTCCAGCTGATGCACAGCACTCCTTTGTGGTATATACCTTTGACCTGCTATCTCCCCATAAAGGTCCCCTGCCCCCCCCTAAAAAACATCCAAAAAGATTGGGGTTGAGGAAACAATAGCGCGCAGCACTATGAGACTGGCACCAGAGAACATAATTTGTAGCTTCATCAAGCTCTTAATACACCATGCATTTTGCAGCCAAGCAATTACCTGTGCTTACTGTGAAAGATGCTGGTTGTTACAATGAATCTCAAGAGAATTACCGCTCAACTCTGCAGCTCCCTCAGCTCCATGGACCATTTTAGTGTTTTTCAGCTAACTGTTTTGTTTGTTACAGCCTGCAACTTTAGTGTTTTTAGTTAACTCTCACTGCTCTCATCAAACTGGTTTCTTCCCAGAGCAGGCAGCTGTTTTCAGCAAACAGCTTGGATAAACCAACTGCATGTGTCCTTCCCAGCACCAAACAGCAGACAGACAAAGTTAGCGAGTGTGTAGTGATTATGGAACAGTTAGAAGCTAAAGAGCCAGATGTTTTTCTCAGGAGTCCTCGACGGAGAGTGAATATTGAATCTGCAGAATTTCAAGTGGATGCTGCTTTTTACAGGGCATATGTCAAACATGTATGTCAAACTGTGGATTCTTCCCCCAGGTGGCCCCAAAACTGGTTAATGCTGCTATAACTAATGATCATGATCTTTCTGCTCTAGTTTTTCCAAGTAGATTCAGTTGTCAAGAGTCTTTGGAAGAACACAATTGAAAAATGATCTATTTAGTTGTTAATTTATGAGGACCTTTGAGACAACCCAGTCACCAGCACATTACATTTATATGTTATTTTGTAGCAAATACCATTTCAACAATGCTATAGTTGACATGTTGTTAGGTTTAGACACAAAAAACACTTGATTATGGTTTGGAAAAGATCATGTTTTGGCTTAAATATCCTGTTTGGGGGGCCAAATCCAGGCAGGAAAAGCAACGATGTCTCAATTGCTTTTCGTAGCACTCTCCCTGCAAATGGGTCATTACAATACGCCCATGTTTGGAGCCTAAAAAGCAGACGGAAACACAGCATTGACATGCTAAACCTCACTCCAGAAATGTATGTATGAAACACACAAATGTAACATGTTTGTGGTTTGCATAAACGTATAATGCCAACACTTTCCTCTGCCAACTGGGCTGTTTGAGAACAATATGTATAGCATTCAAACATTCTTTTGGTTTTATAACTTATTAACTGGAAATGCTAATGGCCCAACACATTCTCACTCTGACCTCGTCACATATCAACATTTGGTCATGGACCTTCCATGACCAGACACGACGTGCAAGGTACCCGAGGTGCGTCTTCTTTCAAAACACACATCCACTGTAACAGGAAATTAACCGTTTACATATCGTCTCTTTTAAAATAAACACACTTCGTCAGTACAACAAAGGAATTTGACGTTTTATTTCCTCCAACAATTAATGCATGTGGTTAGATTTAGCCAACAAAAGCACATGGTTAGGTTTAGGGAAAAAGGACAGGGTTGGTTTTAGAATCTAACAGGACACAAACACCACTCTCCCAGGTGAAAGTCAGTGTTTGTTGGACCCATCCACCACTGCGCCCACCTGCCCTACACAGACTTTAGTCCTCTCAACTTTTGTTCTTGTCCCACCCCATTTGCCCCTAACACCACGTATTATGCCAACACTGAAGGACGGCTTTTTTCTCAGTGTCTGACGCCACAAGTCACTGGATTTCACCGTCTTTGGAATGAGACCAAGTTGAAGGATCATGTTCGCTCTTGTCTCAAGTCTGAAATAGCCATTATTTCACAGAAACAGAGATTTATCACCAAGATAAAAGACTGTAAATAATCTTTTATCCCTGTATATTCATCACAGGTTACTGCAGGTCTAAAATCCTTAAGACAAAAACAAGCGTAGTGTTGGTTCGGTCAAAGGGAAAAGAAGTGAATTTTAAACAGAATAGGGCTTTCAATCACAACTGAGTCTACGGCTTTTAGTGGTTGTCAGTTTACCCATAAAATTCAGGGATTTTTGTGGGAAATGCAGATTGCCTGGATGATAAACACACATAACCACAAAACACACACAGTCACATCATAAGAATACACAGCGACACTGCTGTCCCATGGTGCATCTGTCAGGACTTTTGTGTGTGTGTGTGTGCATGTCTGTCAAAAAGCAGGATGATGGACAAGGCTTCGTCCCTAAGCTGCTTCTGTCAGATCCGTGTACAGCAACAGAGCCTGACAAGTGTCTGTGTGTCTTTCTTTCTCTGTCTGTCTGTTTTTTTTTAGGTAACGCAGGAAGACAAGCAAAACTTCTCCCTCTACTATCTCTCTCCTCCACTTTGCCTCATTCCCCTCCCTCTGTATTCATCAACCTTTGTTTGATTTCTCATGTCAGTGATGCTGCTCCGTCTTGAAACTGGGTGACTGACCTGTAACATAGTCCATCCGGTAAGCCTCAACAGATGTATTTACAGGTATCATCTGTCACTATCAAATTTTCTTCTGATATTAAAAAAGTGCCTCATTTACATAATAAATCCATGATGTTGTCAAAGCAAGAATTTCAACAACAATTTCAGTGTAATATGCTTAAAACTTTATTTACTGCTGAAACATTAAGTGGCCATCCATTCCTCCCTCGTTCCCTGGGTGACACTCATACATTACACACATTCACAGCTACAGCCGGCTCCTGTTGGCCACTGAGTAGCTCACAGAGCATTACAATTGATTTTCTTTTCCTTTTTTTCTGGAGCAGTGCCTTGTTTATAGGCACTTCAACACTAGTTTTCCAGCTGAAAAAATAAAGAGTAAGTGAAGGAAGAGGCAATGAGGCATTATGCCAAACAGCTACACTGTGAATATAGTCTCCCTTTGCTCTTTTAAATCACAGATGTAAGTTTAAATGCTGAATGTGCTTCTGTCATTGTGATTATGTCTCTTTAAGAGTCATTTTCATATGCCCCAGAGGCAGTGGGGCCCTCAAGGAGGGGCCATGCTCCCCTGAAACAATTACTGGTCCCACCTGGTGAAAATAATTGGAGGCCAGTGGTACTTTCTTATGAGGCTGTGACATGCTCATTTTTTAAGCTGGCATGACAGTACATGTAAGTAGGTATCTTATGAAACTAGAGAATCAAAGGCATCTGTTGTTACCAACCATGTCCACAGCTTGATGAAAAGGGATCTTAATAACACACAGAAGTGAGGCTAAATTTTGGTGCTTGAGCTCCCATCTCAAGATATCTGAATGACAATGGGTTCTATGGGTACCTACGAAGAAGACTTGTTACCAGTACATGTTTCGGTCCTTACAATGAATGTACTCCTTCAAAATAAAGCTGTATATTTGTCTTTTAAAGAAAAAGGGACAAGCAGTCTATTTGAAGAACAAAGAATAACACATTAAAACAGGATTGTTGTGAAACTCAAAATGTTAAATCTACCGGTATTAGTCTATACACATGTCACAGTGGGCACTGTCAACCTGCCATACATGCCACTCTCTCATCGCGCCTGTCCACACACCTCCCACTCCTGCCAGTCCACCACACCCATCTCATCACCTGTGGATCATTACCTCCTGCCAGTATAAAGACTCCTGCTTCACAGACTCCAAGCTGATGCCACTGACTCAACCCGTGTTTTTGAGGGTTCCAAGCCGACAGTCCCTTGCTGTATTTTCACCTGCCTGCTCATTCTGAGTTTGACAAGTAATTTCATGAAGGACTAGTACAAGCTGTCCATCTGTCTCTGGTGCTGCTATCGGGTTCAGACTATAGCTGTGACAGCACTTCAGGTAATAAGTAATATTAATCATAAAAAGGGAAACAAAAGTATGTCAGTATACGATTCTTTAACTCTTCATTGACACAGTTTCCAACCAAACTATAAACTCCAACAGCATAATCAAATTACTAAAATTCAGTTATGGCTTTTGGTTTTGGTGTGTAACTTAGCTATATTTTTTTTGTTTTTAGTCAATGTAAACTGATGACAATTTAGTCTCTTTTAGTCATCAGATTATGTTGAATGTTTCAGTCAATCTAGTCGAACTGAAACCAATAATTTTGCCACTGTTTGTTTCTCCCAAGTCCTGTTGTTGTCACTGTAAACTTTAACCTAAAGAGATACTTTCCAGATTTTCACCAAGGTCTGTGTCAGTATGCAGATAAAGGGTTTTAAGGCGCCCCTCTTGAACTCAGCTCCCACAGCTCCCAACTTGTCTGCCGGCCAAAATTTGCCAGATGAATGAAAGGCATCATTGATGACACAAAAATACATTTCCCATCATCAGGTGGATTTTGCTCATGGCATGGGCGTTGAGTTGCTGGCCGTTTATTTGCACACACTCCTCACTCAGCGGTAACACAGACCTGGTAGAAAATCAGCAAAGTATCCCATTAAAGGTCCACTGTGTAGCACTTATTGGCATCTAGTGGTTAGATTGCAGAACTGAAAACTTCCCCCATGTGTGATTCTTGTAGACAAGCTAAGGTGGTCGACCTGAAAACACGAATGGGCAGCCAGTGTTTGATTTGTCCATTCTGGGCTACTGTAAAAACAACAAGGCGACTCCGTGGGAGAGGACCCGCTCCGCATGTAGATATAAACAGCTCATGTTAAGGTAACAAAAACACAGCGATTCTTAACTTTGGATGGTTAGAAGCTAAAAAATAACAGTTAATATTATAATGTACCATTTCTCCCAATACATCCCCCTAAACCCTACACACTAAACCTTTAAGTAAAGTTCTCTTGACTGTGTTCACTTATGATAGTGTAGTCCTGATTGCACTGCATTGCAAAACAAAACAAACATTTAAAAACTTTCTGCAATATTTTGTGTCCTAGAATGAAAATAAAGACATATTTTAGTAAGGTTTTTCCATAAATTATAATGACTAGTCCATAGCCATTGAGTACAGCATACCATACCATGACTTAGTCATACCAAATATTAGAAAAAACAACAACAACATTGGGCCACAGGGGGAGCCACAGCGATCACCTGCATTTTAGCCATTTTTAAGTATTTTTCTGTTGTTATAGCGCCACCCAGTTGCCAATTAGAGTTAAATTTCTCCAGTCACCTTGAGGCATCCTGTTCTACATATCTACCAAGTTTAGTAAAAATCGATATGGCGGTTAGGCCTAGATAAGAAATTAGCTCTCTAGCGCCCCCATTTTGTTTGATGGGGTCAATAATGGAGGGGTCCCCTCAGATTATGTGTGGTCATATGCCTACAAAGTTGTGTGGTGATGGGTGAAACCCTTGAGATGTCATACACCTTTATGTGATGAGCCACGCCCTCCGCAACTCCGGAACTTTAAATACTGGTTCCTAGATTATTAATAATCAACTCAGTCAATTAAAATAACCCGTCCTGTGTTAGGAGTCTATGTTGCTGACAGAAAGAAAGAAAGAAAGAAAGAAAGAAAGAAAGAAAGAAAAGCCTGGTGTGTTTTTTCGTTCATTCAGTTCTGCAGGTTCTCTGCTGGTACACTGGAGACGGGGATCAAGCAGTTTGTCTCACTCGAGATAGACTGTGTTTTTTTGGTTCATAGTTTATGATTGACGTGCGATTTATTTGCGTTTAGAGGGAATAAATTTCCGTTATAACGGAAACGTGGGCACAGTTATCTATATAAAGTACACAGACTAACTAACTAACTAACTGATTGACTAACATAAACAACTGAAAATTGAAAAAAATTAGCTTGCACCGTTAGCTCCGGTAAGGGAAAGCCTGAGGGAAAGCAGCTGACCGGAAGTCACGCACAAAAAAAACGGAAGTTGATCACTATTTACTTCCGTGTTTGAAAATAAGGTGGATAGCACCCCCCTTTGGCCAATTGATGTAATGCTGCTTCATTCGCATCCTCCCATGACCCTCTACCACTGTGCCAAATTTCACATGGATTGACCAAGTCAGTGAGGAGAAAAACGTGGAACAGACACACACACACACACACACACACACACACACACAGACAGAGTTTTCGTCATTATATAGTAAGATTGTTGATGCGGTCTTCATGTTCAATGACCTTGATTCTGTACTTAATCGTCTTGTCTTAGTCCTGGAAAAAAATGTTGCTGACAAACATATATAGCCATCTTTTTAATTGCTGCATTTTGGTTCTCCAAGACATATTTGGAAAATACAGGTTTTGCACTGTATTTAGCTGCTGGATGACTACCATGAGAGACGTTAATGTTATAAATAGGCCAAAAATTCCAACTGTGATGTAGGTCTCATCAGGTCAAGGAAAAATAAGCACACGTCAGTGCCTCTGTTGAGTACATGTAGCTCTTTTCATTCGAATTATAAATGTTTAGGAAATACAGTTTAACCACATTTTATTTATATTATTTACCACCAAAAGAAAAGAAAATCTAAGCTGACAAAACTAAGAAAACAGTTTAATGGAGAAGAGAAACGAGAGGAATGTGAATTAAGCCATGCATATTTATAGCTTAGCCTTTCCACACCGGACTACTGACCCAGGAAAGAAAGCAATACGTGTGAGAAAAAGATAAATTGTTCTGCTGAACAGGAGAATCACTTAAGTTCAATTAATTCCCTTTACACATAACCCTATCCTTTAAATACTCTTTTCACACCCTCACCTGGTTTAAAACCTTCAATTCTCTAAATGCAAAGAAGACATGAAAACACTTGTAATTTATTATAGGTGATTGTACTCTTGTAGGGAGATGAAGTGTAAAATTTTATCTGCCTCTGGTTTACACACACACACACACACACACACACACACACACACACAGTACACCTAACCATGATCACAAATACACACACTATCTCTCTCTTCCACAGGAGCACAATCAGCACTGACACAAGGTCAGACAGACCTGTGAGTCACATGTATGACTGTGTGTCAGTGAATCACTGCAGTGTTACTGATAACTCTGGTTTTCTTGGGGAGCAACTGATGATAGACGGACAGATTTACACTCAACAGAGAGAGATGGCTAAGAGGAGAGAGAGAGAGAGAGACAGGTAAGAACATAACTGACAGTCAAACAGGGAAGGCAGGGTGAGAAAGAAAGAAATGGAGAGGAACCACAACCCAGAAGCTAACTGTTCAGTCCACACCTACTTAGACCTTAATGGCAATGCACTGTCTTCAGAACCAAGTGACCTTTCAGTAGCACAACTCCTGAGGTCCTGCAACAACAGCAGGCCAAGGTACTTATCCATAGTCAGTGTATTACATACAGTAGATGTCAGTCACCCCCTCCCTCGGTTTGGAGAGCCAGTCCACACAAGCTTAGCAATATACTGCTGCAGACGGGGGCAGCAGCAGAAGCCTTATTTTAACCATCCACAAAAAAGCCCACCTACAGAAATCTTTATCAGTTTAAGCATACACTACATCTAGAATATTTTCACTGCATTACCTTCCCATCAGGCCTCTCTTTTCAAAGCCAGACTCCATTGAGAAAAACATAAATTTAATATCCCTGAACAGGAGCTGCTGGTCTAATGCTGCCACAGTCTATTAGTTTGTTTGTGTTGTTCTGTGACTTTGGAGTTTGAATGGTTAGTTTGGATTAAGCCCAAGTCACACAATAAAGTGATCAAGCCAGTAGTAGACAAGCAGCTCTCGTGTTCAGTAAGCTAAAATTACAGTTGTTCTTAATGGATTCTGGCTTTGAAGAGAGTATAGATGGGAACCAGGGGCGTCGGTAGCGTAGTGGATAGTGCCGGCGCCCCATGTATAGAGGCGATGCCTCGCTGCAGCGATCGCAAGTTCAACCCCGGCTTGCGACCCTTTGCTGCATGTCGTCCGCCCACTCTCTCTCTCTTCCCACTTCACACTCCTCACTCTGTTCTGGCCATTAAAGGCGAAAAAGCCCAAAAAAATAATCTTAAAAAAAAAAAGTATACATGGGAAGTGAAGCCCTTCATGGCTTCCCTGTTGGAAAGAGCTAACTGGGGCAAGGTAAACCGGTGAAAATATTCTCAATGCAGCATATGCTTAAAAGAATACTCCGATGATTTGGGAGTTATGCCCTTTGTCATTTTCATAAACATTAAATCAAAAAACGAGAGTCATTTTTAGTCGTTTTAGAAGAAAGTTTGATACATGGAACTATAATGTGTTTACGCCCTGCGCTATGATCCGCGGAGGGATACACCAGTGAGCAGGCACATGCACAGACGTAGCCTGTAAATAAAACTCAGTTGTTTATTTAGCCTAACGATATCTCCGGACTATAGTAGCTGCAATGGACGACGTTGAACGTGATTTCGAAGAGTTTCTTGTAGTGGACACAGATCCAGAGCCATACCCGTTTAAGCCGGAGTATACAGATGAGGAACTCCAGGTGTTGGATGCTGAGTGGGCGAGAGGAGAGGCTGAATCCTCAGAGGCAGCGGAACAGCAAGGGGCAGGGGGGAGACGGAGGTCAGGGGAAGATTGGTGGTGTAGCTGCGGGGCTTGCCAACCTATGCCTACGGAGGTGGAATCATTTTGCTGCACAGAATGGGATTCGGTGCCACCATCGTTGGGGAGGCTAGAGATATATCATCAGGAGGAAAACCGCTGCAGAGAGTGCATCACAAGGAGTGAAAACTTTGCAGCAATCACTAATCCTGGCGTGATTGAAACATTTTTTCATGTTCCTAAGATAAACTGGAAAAAATGCCCCAGGCCTGCAGGAGCTGATGGACAGCTTTCAGTCGAGTGAGTAATATCGTCCGTGTCATTTCTCTGTTTGCTTTTACCAAGTGACCTAGCGTACCTGTCCCAGAGCCAGCTGCAGCTGTTGCTCACTGGTGTATCCCCCTGCGCAGGGCGTAAACACACTATAGTTCCATGTATCAAACGTCTTCTAAAACGACTAAAAAGGACTCTCGTTTTTCAAATTAATGTTTAAACATGTTTATTTTAAATGCATGTATAGAAATACCAGCTTCAAGGTTTCTGTAATATTTATTTGTTCACTTTTATGAGTAGGCTACTGACCCCCTATGGACTTCAATTGTATTCGCTAAGCTAAGCCGCAATGCAATGCTAACTGCTGAGACCCAGCCACTGGACGTACAGACACAAAAAAGATATCGATCATGTTGGCTCAATATGAAAATGATAGAGAAAGGGCATAACTCCCAAATCGTTGGAGTATTCCTTTAAATCAGTGGCATAAGATCCTTACAATGGGCCCTAGGGCACGCTAGTTACTACTTATGCGCATAAACTAGCTGCCATAAAATCTTATTGTCACATGATCAAATAGAAACTTGACACTGGATAATACCAACATACAAACTATACAAACTTAGTGTTAAACTAAAACTAAGGTAGCAATCTCAATTACTCACAATGGCTTGTTTTCTGCCCAACATATAGCTGGATGGACCACTCTATCTATGGGCCCCCTTACCCCATGGGCCCCTGTTCAACTGCCCTGCCTGCATAGTCTATATTTACGCCCCTGGCTTAAACTGATATTGATTTTTTTTTTAGTTGGATAAAAAATGTTATGCTGCTGCCCCTGTCCACGCCAGTACATTGTTTAGCGTCTGTGGCAGTACTTCTGTCTGCTTCTCCAAAAGGGGGGCATGCCAACCAACATCTACTGTATGTAGTACACTGACAATGGATAGGTGCCTCATACAACCCCACTTAAAAAGATCTGAACTATCTCTTTAAATGGACAAAACAATTAGCAAGTAACCAGCAAAACTTGGCCCTCAATTGATCACTATAAATACAGTTCACGTGGTCACAACATATAGAAAGTAGGTTTGAGTTATTTGAAAGAGAGCTCACAAAGACTTCACTAAGCACAACTGTCGAAACACCTAAAGCTTATAAAACAGTGTGGTTTCATTGTGACCTGCATTGCATGCACAAAACAAATTTAGCCAATGTCCTGGCCTTATTTTTATCTACCTATACTGCTTATTTATTTAAGGTTTATTTAGGTTTAAAAGTGACTTTAAAAAACTAAGTGCTTTCCAATGAGGAGAAAAAAGGAAATAGAGATGAGAGAGACAGAGAGGACAAAAAGACAAAAACACTTCAAGGGATTGAAGATGCTTCAGATGCATCAGAAATGACAGGGAATGGTTTGTCAACAAATTAGTTAGTTTGAGTTTTGTGGTCTAAAGTTCTAGTTAGGTTCTCCTGTGCATTGTACAAGAAAGACCTGCCTGCAAAAACTGTTGAAGGATAGATGAATTATAAATGCACGTTCTGGGCGCCTACAATGGCTTCCACCCAGAGTCCTCTGAGCTTCATTAAATATAAACCCACTATTCTATGAAAGTCTTTGTCTCTATGTCAATGTAATGACTCCAGAACCTTTTCATTACAGCATCAGCCCTTATTGCTTGATAAATCTGTATAGACCAAGAACACAAAGGGCTTTGTATATCTACCAAGGCTTAAAAGTGATTTGGATGTGAAATTCCAACAAGCATCAAGTAGGTAAACAATGTTTTAGGATAGGAAAGTAGATCTTAAGCCATCAAGGTTTATGTGCTCCTCTTGTATGTATTATTTTCATGTTCTTTTCATCAGTGATTCTGCAGCAGATTGGAGGTAATATTTTGAAGTTCATCAAAGACGCAGGTAAAAAAAAATACAGCAAAGCTTAAGCCAATTCCCAATTGTCAGCAGCTTTGTGTGTGTGCTTTAATCTATGATGGCTGCTAATGCAGAACTACAAAGGTAACATGCAAAGATCCTCCAGGTAGTTGCAAGTCTTGGATGTGAGACGAAAGGTGGGTTGTGTAAGATCAAGCATGTCACTGGGGTTATCCCAAGGGCATCTCATTTTGTAGGCTCTTTTTCCTTCAGGTAGCATGCTTGTGCTCATATTTCTTAAAATTAAGAACAAACTTCCCATAAGCCTTAGAGATGATGTTGTCTGTACTTTACCCTCACTTTCCCTGGAGTCAGTCTGGATGTTTGTTTTCTCTTTTACCTCACTGTTCACCTGCATCACCATCTGTTGTTGGAAGAAACTGCCAGTCTTGCTCATTCCTAAGCAATAGTCTTAAGGTGCACGTTAACTGTTTTACAGAGACATTTCTGTGTTTCTGTGGCCCAAAACAAGAACTAAGTCCTTGCAGTCACAATGCAGGTAAAGTATTCGAGTTCCTAAAAAGCTGCTGTGTTTAAGGGTGTTTTCACACTTGGTCTTTTTCAGCCCTCTAAATGGACTCAGAGTGGTGACTCAGCATTTTTCACGCAAATGTGAACACTCCAAGTTAACCGAGATCCCTTCTGTCTGTGGCACGGTTCGCTTAACCTGTGCCTTATGAACACAAAGCGCTCCAGGTTTGCTTTGTTCTTTGCCATTGTATTCAGCCCTCTAGATCACATGCTGTTGCTCTGGGATGCTTGAAGAAACAGACGAAACCACGTCTGTACAGTAATGCTTATAATGACACAGGATGAGGAGTAGTTTGGTCTACGGAAGATACTGCACGTCTCTAGATGAATGTAGAATACATCAAACGGCTACAGTCTCCAGCACAGAAACACTAAGGTTTTCCTCCAATTTTAAGTTAATCGGAAAGCGAGGGGCTTCATAACTGCACTGCATTGCCACGTCAAAGGAAAAACAAAACTATGTCAAAATATATTATAGGTAGGCAATAGTGTGAACAGAGAGAGGATCAAGGGCCCATCAGAGCTAAAGTGGACCAGAAAGAGAACTGAGTCCTTTTTCAATGAGCTGACGATGTGAGCACAAAAAGGACTGAGTCCCTTTTCTGTTGGTCCACTTTTTGGTGCACTTTAAGGGGACTGAGTTTGGCTTGTTTAGAAAGGACTGTATGTGAAAACCTAAAAAACATCCTGGTCTATTTCTGAAGCAGAGGAGGTCAAAGGCATAGGCATCAAATGCCTAACATCTTAGGGTCTTTGTCTCTTCAAGCACTTTCCCATTATCTGAATTCATCTTTGAGAGGTATTTTTTAACCTCACTTCTCTCCAGCTATCAGCTTCAAAATACAGTACAAAGTAGGAATCTCTGGTATGAAAAGGCGTTTTCGGACCAAACAGTTGTAGGGACTTCCTGAGAGGATCTGCCCACTGGGAAGCTCCCCAGTGATCTACATACCTTCAAGGGCTTTTTTTCCAGCAAACAGTCGGTACAGTGATGTCACAAGTCAATAGTGTGTTGTATTTCCACTATCACATATATGCTCAGTTAAGTCTGGACTTCACTGTCCATACATTTGTCCAAGTTTTCTCCCATTTTCTTACAAGTTGTTGTTTGTGTTTTGAGTCTCTAACAGGGTTTTAAAAATGCCGGTTGACGACGCTGCATTGGTTGTGTATGACTAATTACCATATACTTACATCACTCGTGGTTCCTTTTGTGCTGGGAGAGTACGTACTCTGAAGTAGGAGCTAAAAAGTCCTTTAAAATGGCGCAAAAAAGAACTATGATCTTTTGCTAGCTCTTGCGTTACAGACACAACAGAAAGGGGCTTTCTTAAAACTAGGTTCTGAGAACAATAAAAAAGTTCCTCCAGTCGAAAAACACCTAATGTCAATGCAAATACAAACATAAAACTGTAGTTCTTCTAAAAAAATTCCTTTTCCTCTTTTGTGAGCCAATTTTTTTCCCAATACTGTTCTTTGAGGTTTACAGTGATCCATGGCTCTGAGCTTTGCACTTCATACTGTTAGTTTCTTGTAATGTTGGAACTGAAGCTTATTCTACAGTTGTACTCACTGCCACGCCGCTCTGGATAAAAGTGTCAGCCAAATGCCTAAAATGTAAATGTAAACCCAAAAGGCATTCTTCACAAAACAAAAGAGCAGACTCGCCATATGCTGTGTGTCAGAAAACGCTGCTGCATGTACAACAGCAGATGTGTGTCAGAGACAAAAGTAAAAGAAGACATATTGTTTGTCCGAAGTTGTAGTTGGAACAGATGTTTGGGGGGAGACGGGTTGAAGAATACTGTAAGAGGCACTGTAGGAGTTCAGCTCATCCTGAATCTAAATTGAACCAGATGTCCAATAATTCTTAAGTGTAGATAAAGCAGTGTTAGGTCAAATTCTGACAGCGCATTTTAACTCTGAAACGTCAACAGAAGGTACAAGACACAGAGGAGACAACAGAGAGGAAACCTTTCTAGATGATTAGTGCTGGTGTAGGTGCCAAAGTATGGAGTCAATATCTGTGTGTTTGAAGGATTTTTAAAGCCTCTCGTTTAGCTTAGAGTAGCTTAGAGGAGGAAACATCTCTAAATACCCTCATTTAATTCAAGACTTAAAGAAACCAGAATGAGGAATGATAAGGAAAATGGCAGCCATTCTTTGGAGGCGCAGACATAATTCAGCACACCTCCTGCATATTCCTCAACACATTCCGGAGAAGCTGCCGTCATTGGATATGAGTGGCATTCAAATGAGTCAACTGTCAAATCATTAAAATCTTGTTACCTGCTTTTCCTGCTTTTTGAGAGGCTGAGGCAAAACAATCTGTTGTTGTGATCCTAACACCGAGAAGAAACGAGGTTACTTCTTCTGCAAGTGACAAGCTGTCAACAAACTGAAAAGTCGAAAAAGGGATTGTTCTGTAACAAGGTCTTAACAAGTTGCAAAGTTGGTGCTATAACAAGAAGTTGTTCCGTGTGTGATGCATAATTCTTGGCTCATCAGATAACTGATCAAAGGTAGATGAGGTTTGATTTATTCTCACGTTATACAGTGTTAAAAGGTTGGCGTTATGCACTCTTCAAAACAGGCATATATTATACATTTATACAAAGAAAGTTTGCCTATACAAAGTTATGTAAGACTTTTTAGGAGAAAAGCATGCAGATTTTTTGCATTCCATTTATCTTGCAATGGTGGTGATTTCAGATTCACGCTTTAGTGCTTCACTAAGACCTTGAATGTATGTATTTTTTGAAGTCGGAGTGATGGACAGATTGGAAGGCAAGGGTTTTGAAATTTTAGAATGAACAGGTGTGCTTGTTTTTTAAGACATGGTGAGACAGATGGGGAGCTGTAAGTTTGGAAAGTCATCACAAACTGTTGTTAAACATTTAAAAGACGAATATAAAAGAGACGCGAAATGTTGGTCACAGGTCAAATGTGTCTCACTGCGAGAACATCTGCTGTATCATGCTACCCAGAATCTTTTTTACTTTGGATTTCTCTCCCTCTTTACTAATAAAGGCTTTTAATTCACTTGTTCTTTCTTTCATTGTTGTCTTTTCATCTTGTCTTTTACTTTTTGTCCTGCCTTCTCTTACTTTGACTTTTTTTTGGTCTTTATCTTCTTTAAAGCCGTCTTGCACGCTCATCTTTCTTCCTCCCTGTACACTGTTCTCTGTCACTTCCATTTCCTCCTGTAACACAAACATAATATCGCACAAAAAACCTTTCCTGAGGAGCCTCTGTCAGTGGCATTAGCACTAACCATAACTGATGAATGGCCTTGAAAATACACTGCTTTTCTTTTCTTTTTTTTGTTCCATTACCTTGGTTGAGAATATCCTCACAAAAAAAAAAAAACAGCTTTTGTTCTGTGTTCAAATGCCTAACGAAGGAGAAGGTCATGGAGCATAAAAGTGTGCAGTGGCGTAAGGTAGTTATAATGGGCCCCAGTGCACGCTATTATTATGATGGGCCCCAGTGCCAGATTTTGCATCTGAATTAGCTACATTGCTATATTGTGTCATCTCCTCACACCATCATCAAATAGAGACTTTACATTGGACAGCATGAACATATATATTACCCATCAATCATCTTTGTATAATAATCAATAAAAAAGTATGTATTGAATAGGTTAAATAGGTGGCTGACAATGACAGAGTTAAGATCCTGTGGGACTTCCAGAAACAGACTGACAAACTGGTGATGGCTGACCAACCAGACATTGTGCTGATCGACAAACAACATAGGTAGGCAGTGGTGATAGATGTAGCAATCTCGAGTGACAGCAACATCAGGAACAAGAAACATGAGAAGCTCGAAAAATACCAAGGGCTGAAAGAGGAGCTAGAAAAGATGTGGGTGCCAGTGGTAATCGGAGCACTGGGGGCTGTGACCCACAAACTGGGAGAGTGGCTCCAGCAGATTTCAGATACAACATCTGAGGTCTCTGTCCAGAAGAGTGCAGTCCTAGGAACAGCTAAGATACTGCGCAGAACCCTCAACCTCCCAGGCCTCTGGTAGAGGATCCAAGCTTGAGGAAGACACACCTGGACAAGGAATTTTTATATATATAAGTTTGCCTTTGCGATGGCCACAGTGCGTGTCTTTATTTATGCCCCTAAAAGAGTGTTTCTTTGTGTGACACAGAACACCACTGTCTGGTCCACGTTTCCTAAGTCAAAATTGTTTCCTTTCATTTATTGTTTGATCTATGAATAAAATTGCCTTGCCTAGCCTTTGAAGCAGTGGCTTCCAACTAGTGGGTCGTGGTTCAAAAGTGGGTCCTGGGTCTATTCTGAATGGACCACAAATGACTTGCAAATGTGTCATTGGTAAAAAACAGTACAGTGAATTTCCTGCACAAAGTTTTTATTTTGAAGTGCTGTTTCCTGCTGTAGAGTGAGTAAATAACGGACAGCCACTTAACAGAGACAGCAAACTAGCTTGAGGACATGGCCAAACCCAAGCATGATGCTGAATGTATTAAACTGTGTGGACCTTGAACTGATAAAGAGAAATCTGGACCCTGGGTCTGGACCAGTTGGGAACCACTGCTTTAAAGCATGACAAAAATCTGTCCCTAACCTTGGATCATAGAAGAATCATTGTGCTGTTGTGTTAATTTTTTTGTAGGGCCGCACCCTGAACATTGAAGATTTCAATCATCAGTTGGAGACATCTAAGTCGACTGAGATTCTTCAAGTTGAGTAGTCTTTTTATTCCCTGCTGTTATTGTTATCCTTGTTGGTCAATGTGCAGTGAACTTCTGGGGACATCCTAGTCCTCAGATGTAGCTGTAGAGTGAGCACTTCACATATTAACGCTGCTCTCCAGTGCAGGTAGCTGTGGACCTAGACCCAGGGTGAGTCTGAGGGAGACAGAGGCAGCTGCCCAAAGGAAGAGAGGCTTTGTCTAGTCAGGCTCCAAGATAACATTATCTTATGGCTTCTGCTTAAACATGTTGGATTTACAGCTCACAGCTACTTTAATACAGCACAGTCTCAGGCTTTTGTTTGATATCTAGTGTTGATTAAAAAGAAAAAAGTTGCGGCACATTTCCGATTCATCGTTAGCATAATTGGCATTACCATATTATTTTAATGTTACTGACACCCTGAATGCAGAACCTTGTTCAAACTGTCAAACTCTATCTGGGAAAAAGGAACAAATAGTTGACATAATCATGAGTCGGGCACAGCCCCAGTTTTTTGAGAGGCACTGACAAAGGCAAATAGGGCCATCAGATCCAACAACTGTCAGACTGCTTACTGTGTGTCCTTTTGCAAGATAATAAATGCATTTCCAACCACCTGTTTTTTGACATTGTCAATGTGCATCTGCATACAGCATAAGTTCAAATATCGCAAAAATGTTTTCATACCAGGCTGAGGTGGAAGAGTGGGTGTATTGATTAAAGCAAAAGTTGAATAGAAACAGACTTAGTGAATAAATCATGATATGCATGAATAAAATGCCAATATTTCAGTTGGTTGTTGTGGCTGCTGGACTGCAGTCTGCAACAAAGACATAAGGGTCCCATTGTCCGTCCCCTCACAGTCGATTCAGATTGAGTAGCTCCAGTCTACTGTACAGTATGTGACACCTACATGAAGGTTTAGAATTTTATTTGCAAATTTTAGTATCGGATTTGATCTTGTCCAGAATAACAAACAAAATTAGCTTTTTTTTTTTTTTTTTAAATCAGGAGTGAGCCAGCAGCCCCCAACCACCCACCCACATGACCACACACACACACACACACACACACACTGCTGTCTCGTTGGATGTCTCCCTCCACAGGCACTCTCTCTCCCTGAGCAGCTGGCTCCCCGGTTATATAAGTTTACTGCAAAATGACTATTGTGTAATAATGATGAAAGTTGCTGGAAAACAGGGATGTGTGTATGTGTGTGTGCAAGAGTCTGCTTTTGTTTGTGTGTGTGTGTTTGATTCAGCGTACAGTACAGGCAGTGAATGCCCTTACACCGCATGCCTCTTTGCTCAATGTATGGACGCTTAAACATGCCTATGCGCGCATATGCTGGCCCCGCTTGTGTGTTAGTCATGCACGAGTGAGGAAAATGCCATCAGTTGCCTTCTGCTTCAGACCTGGTCTTTGTTTTGCACTGCTGAACAGGCCTCAGCACCACCAGCCCTGCAGGGGTAGCCATTATAGAAGTCCCTGCTCATGCATCCATCCTACATCTGTCCTGCATGGTAGTAAAGAGGATCTTTAAACACCATAATCTGCAGTGTGATCATCAGTAAAAATGACAATCATCTAGCCAGCTGCTGGGGCTCCAGACTTTCTAGAACAATTTTTCTGACACATACTTTATGCTTTTGTTTCTGCAGGAGACCTGATAATAGAAATGCTGGAATTACTTGGTCACCAATAAAGACAACGTATTATATCAGCTCTATATTCTCTGCACTATGTGAGCTGCCTGCTCGAGAACACAGTATTATGCCAAGAGAGTCAGCATGGATATGATGATGGTACGGGGTATGAATTGTAAGAGGATGATGTGCTGTACTGTGAAAGGTGTGGAAGCCAATGCAGCTTTAGTACAGTAACTCCAGACAATTGTCCTACGGCAGCTGTCAAGCACAGCTGTGGAGTTGTAAGATAAAACCACTGACCATGCCTCCAGTTATAACTTAATTAGAAACACAGTGAAGCTGTTGAAATATGTCTTCTCTATGCATTCTGTGACAACATGACCAGGTCATATTAATGAAGTGCCAGATGGGGTTGAGGGCTGACAAAGTAAAGTGAAAGTCACATGTCAAATATAGTCAAAGAAGCACTACAACAACTGTTGTTGGCTGTTGAAAGGTTGTCGATGAACAGTGAATCGTGTTGAGATTACTGGGTTGCCTGCGGCCTTTTCTCTGTGGAGTTGGCATGTTTTCCTACAATATTCATGGATTTTTTTCCGAGTGCTCTGGTTTCTTTCCGCAATCCAAAGACATGCAGGTTAGATGACTCAGAATCATTGTCTAGGTGTTTTAGCTCTGTGATAGCCCGGATTTCTATTCAGCCGGTGTGCGGTGGCATTGGTCCCAGCCTCCCATGACTTTCTGCAGAATAAGGGGGTGTAGAGAATGAATGAATGACTGCATGAATGGATGGATAGGTGGACGGAGGCGAAGCTCTCAGCCCAGGTGCCACAATAAAATGTTGGCATTGTACATTTCTGCAAACCACAAAAATGTGTACATTCCATATCTACATACAACTTATAGGTAAGCTGGGTTTCTCATCAGGAGGAGGAGGGCGTGGATGGGGAGTGAGATCCAGACAAGACTAGTGTTGTTTTTGGCGTCCTGTTTTAATTTTAGTTTTAGTCTAGTCTTTGTGTCAAACTGTCATTTTAGTTTTTATTAGTTTTAGTCACGTTCATACTATTTTTTGTCTAGTCAAGTTTCAGTCAACTAAAAGTCTGAGCATTTTAGTCCTATTTTAGTCAGAATAATCCATGACTATTTTCGTCTCGTTTTAGTTGACGAAAACTGATGACATTTTAGTCTAGTTTTAGTCAATGAAAATTGTATTTTAGTCTCTTTTTAGTAATGCAGTTCTATTATACCCAGTCAATATAGTATAAGTACCTAGTACAGTATAACCAAACCAAAATTTTCTTTTCTAAATTAGCTCCCAGTTAGAGCTAAATATATATTTATTTATACAACAGTTAGTGCTGATATAGAGTATAATACCACTGGAACTTGTAACAGTAAAATCACTCCGCTCACAGGTGTTATAAACATAAATACAGCCGTTAATTAACCAACTGTCACACTTGCTACATTAACGCAAACTGACACTAGTGTTACACCAAGAAGATGGATATTTTCCCTAAAATTACATTTGAATTAAATTATGAGGGGTCGTCAGGAGAGGACGAGGAAAAGGAAAGCCAGGACTCTTTTGTGCAGACCTCCAGGTGTGTTTGTGTAACATCAGCTGACCTCGACAAACTGGAGAGGAGCAAAAATGAAGCGAACACGGTCAGGAATTATCAATGATCATCTGATGAGGTACTGATGAGGATGAGGGAGAGTGGAAGCTGAATCTGGCCGTGCCAACATCGAGGTTTGCCAACGTTTCATCAGCCGAACTGGACGAAGTTACACAGTTGCAGATCAATGTAAATACAAAGTAGCTTGTGAGTTTCTGGTGTGTGTGCTGCGTGACTGGGGGAACTGTTTTTTTTTTTGTTTTGTTTTTTCGCGGAGCTACATAACATACTTAAATAATTTATTTCATCACCTTTTGTTAACATTTGCTTACTCAGCATTGCTGTTTAAGCTGTTGTTGAACTGTTGTTGTATTTATGTAGAGTTCAGGACATGTAAAGCCATGTTTGGAGCAACAAAAGTGGTGTTCTTTAATGAAAGTTCAAGACATGTCCAGTCATGTGTGTAGCAACTAAGTTTGTTTGTTGAGTGAGTTCAGAACATGGCCCACCATGTTTTTTGCAGCAAAAAAGAGTGTTTTATTAATGAAAGGTTGGGACATGTCCAGCAATGTTTGCAGCAATTATTTATGTCAAGTTCAGGACATGTAAAGGCATGTTTGTAGCAACAAAAGACAACAAAAGACTTTTGTCTAGACTTCGGGACATTTTCGGTATTTGTAGCAACAAAAGCAAGGTGTTTCTTAATGAAAGTTTGGGACATATAGAGTTGCATTTGTAGCTACCAAATTGGATATTTTAAGTCAAAATATGATGATGAAGATTGTCAGTCATCCAGGTCATGGTAATCATAAGCGCTATATTGTAGGCAACTTGACTTGCTCGAGTTTCTTGAAGATGTTTCACCTCTCATCCAAGAGGCCTCTTCAGTTCTGTATATTTTTTAGCAGAACTGAAGAGGCTTCTTGTATGAGAGACGAAACGTCTTCAAAAAACTCGAGCAAGTCCAGTTGCTTACAATATAGCACTTATCGTCAAAGCATGATGTTTTCCCAACCCTAAGCGAGAGGTTTTTGTACCTCAACCCACCCTCAGGTTACCAACAGTAACCATGTTTCCATCAGCCTGTTTAGATGTGCATTTAGAAGTATCGCATTGGAAAATTATGATGGAAACGGCAAAATTCGAATTAAAATCCCCTGATTCACACAAACTAAAATACGTTCGCTTTAGCTGGGTTTTGTTTGATTCGAAAAAATGTTGATTCGCAAAACGGGGGATGGAAACAGTTATGTTTGAATTAAATCTGACATAGCGCACCTCTCTCCATGGTGACATCCACACTCCAGGTCGGGAAAGCAGTAATGCATTTACAAGCTGGTTGCCAACCGCCAGAAAACGTACACGAAGAAGAATGTTAGACTTGTTTTGTTTCCGGTTCTGCAGAAAACTCACGTTCGTAGTTTTCACCAAAGTCCGTACATTTAATGGAAACACACAGGATTCGTATTTCTTTTAATGCACATTTCTCAATGATTCGAATCACTTTTGGATGGAAACATAGCTAGTGTTGTCACAACACAAAATTAAAAACTGAAATGTAACGTTTCAATATATCTGCTGCATATGAACTTTTCAAACATAACATATCTGTCGATTGCATAAACGTACAATGCAAACATTTATTCTGGTGATTGGGTTGAAGAGCTGCAGTAGTAAAGAGCATGAAGGTGAGGTTTGTTACAGCCTCGTTATATGGAGAGTATTGAATGCACGTTACTAACTTTGCTGATTGACTCTAAGATTACAAGTGGCCTGCGGGAGCTGCCATGAAAGGTAAAATCAGCAGGAGCTCATCAGCAAATCATTGGCATAAATCTGTGAATGGGTTGCATAAGCATTGTTGTTTGTATTTCATAAATGATTATGCTTGATGTACCTAATTAAAGTCTGAGTCATCAAGCTATATCAGTCCTGCATTAGAATTGCAGGTACATTCATTTTTTTTTCCTTGAGTGTTTACCATAATACCAAACTAACACCAACTTGATACTGACCCTCTCTTTTTAGGTTCAATCTTTCCTCGGTGGATGAAGCCAAAGTGCAGCAAAGCGTGGGACTTTTACAACTGCTACCTCTGTACACATTTTTTAAGCAGGACACCAATAATGTAATCTGCACAGCTTGATGTTTGCTTACTGGATCCCTTTCAAATAAAAACCCTCACACACGGAATCAAACCGCCCACTCTACTTCCCACCACACATGGGATTAGAACGACATATTTCTCTGTAAACAAAGACACAGACAATAGTGGTGGGTTGTTGGCCGCTGCGGTAGCTTCGAGCTAGTCCTCTGGGCTGAGGTCCCAGATTAGCAGTGTAGCAACCAGTTACTCCACCAGAGATCACTTTGAGCAAGCAGACTGGAATGCTAAAGGAGGACTTTTACCATCGGATCAAAACTGACCAGAACCAAAGGAAATTCCTTGTTACTCACATGGTACTTGATTGATACATAATTAATATGTTTTGGTTTGTTTGTCTTGTTTCCCAGAATTACAGGGCACTTTAGATTTCTGTTTTGTAACAAGAGGAGGAGCGAGACAGCTACTGTACTGCTGAGGGTAAAACAAATACCTTTGTAGTGTTTCTCTTTATAGTTAACTTGTAGGAATGTCTTGCACTTTTTAAATTTAGTTTATTTCGAAACACTTTCTAGTAAGCTAATTATCATGCAACTGTTAGCCTGACAGATGAATGTATTTTTCCATTGCCTTTTGAAAATGCTACAACCTGTACCCAGACTCAGCCTATGAATATGAGATGATGGTGACAAGCAGTGTGGGTGCATTTGGCTGGACATAGCTAAAGAGTCAGGGTGTGGCCTAACCATGTTGGCAATGATACCCAAAGACCACTCTGCTGCTGCCTTCAGCAGGAAAACTGCGTCACCAAATCAGCGTTTGAGGTTTATAAGTACAGGTCTTCTCTTTAGAATAAATGAAACTTCAAAATACTCAAAAATGATATCAGGAGGAAATGAGTCCAGTCAGTCCATACTCAGGTCATTTTCCTTCACATCCAATGATGCACAGGCAATTTTTACTTCTCCTGATGCTGCTGGCCACAAACAAACCCAAACCACCTTATCTGTTACAAAACAGAAAGCACGTGAGCACAGACCTATGAGCGGTGAGATCTCTACACCTTTGCTGGTGTTAATGCAGAATGAAGCATAATCACAACAGCCCTACATACAGAGCAGCAGCTGTGGTCAGGTTAAATTAATGTTGGTAACAAGGGATTCAAATATAAGTAATAGCCAAGGTGGGAGTAAGTCACAAGTAAGTCAAGTCATGAGATCTTGATGATCTGAGGAACACTGACATTTGAGCAGCCAATAAGCTAGCTAAAATGACACATTCTCATTATCATTGATGATGAAGTTGGATCTTAAGGTTGTCGTGTCACTGTTTTTCAAGCTGCAGACCTCACATGCCAATGTTCTCTCCTCCATAAAGTCATCAATGATATGATCCTTAAATCCAATTTTTGGTATTGTTGGACGAGCCCCCTGCATGATATCTGCCTTGTGCTTTGGCCTCTGCTGGTCTGCTACGTCCTTTTGGTTGCCAGGTTTGCACGTATTGCACTTTAAATCACCCAAAATGCAACTTCTTAATATCTAGAAAAATGTAAATATTTCACCAAAAAGTCAAGTCCTTTTGAGTCATCTATCTCAGATTAAAAGGCCTGTGCACATCAAGTCCATATTTTTTGTATTTTTGCTATTTTAATCCATCATCCAATAAAAATTGTTAGGTACAGAAACCTTGTACACAGAGTCCTGGGCGTTTAGCGGCCTTTTCATTGCAAAACTTGGCAATACAAGACAAAATGGAAAGACACATTTGTTCCCTTGCCTCTCCACGCTGGAGTTACCTCTCTGACTGTCGTCACTCTCTGCCCACGTGTTGCATTTGGCACCACAGCTACCTGAAGGGGCTGAGCTGTCCTCCCTCTCTGTCTCAACATTGTTGCTTTCTCTGCCTGTCTGTGTGTGTGCAGTCCTCATCCTCTATTAAATATCATCATCATTATCCAACTGAATAAAACTATCTGTTCCTGAAGTAAGTTGACTGAGTTATGAAATGATACTGTGCAGCCTGTTCCTCTCTCATGTTGCAGATGTGTCCTGTAGGTTACGCCACATCTTCTTTCTTTGCAGCTTCTTGGCCAAACAACTCCCTAAAGGCTTTAGACGGATACGAAAAACAAAAATTGAATCTGTTCAGACAACTTAAATGATGCAGTTTTTGAGTCAATTTGAGTGACACAAAGTGAGTTAACATTATATTTTACCCTGCAACAATTTTCGATTATAAACACAGACTTGATGTCCAAAGGCCTTAAGTCAAGTCCCAAGTTAAAGTCAAGGTGAGTCTTTCAGCAGTGTAAGTCAAGCAATTGTCAGGTCTTTAAATTCGCAACTTGAGTCTGACTCAAATCTATTCATGTGACTCGAGTCCCCTATTGCTGAGAAGAACTGTAACAAAATGTCATAAATCTCATTACTGCACGCAAACCTATGCTAAATATGTACTAAAGGTGTCAAGTTGTTTTTAAAAAATCTAATTAATTAGATGCTCTATGATTAATTAATCTAAATTAATTGCATACATCAATTTTTGCTGTGAAAGTGTTTTCAAAAATGTTAATTTAAATGAATTTTGGCAATGTGTCATAGTAAAGCAGCTGGATTTTGGTCACAATTGTCCCCCGTCCTCGACCACCAAAATTGGTCTTCAGTCCACTGCAATCCATTTTGCAAGAGAGTTAGTCGGTCACAGGAATACGTACTCAGTTTGTGTCTGAACGCCTGGTCAAGTGGCTTGACGAGGCTGGCTGCTTGCGCCAGCATCAGAGGCTGTGCTAGCTCAGACCTTTAGGTTCACTGCTAAATGCTTTGCGTTGAGGTGATATGTCAGGCTTGAAGTACTCCGATGATACGAAAATTCGTTACTGCAGAAATTGCAGAGTTGACACAACATCTGTCAGTGAAATCAAAAACTGCCAGTCAGGGTTGTGCTGCTATTATCAAGACAAACTTTAGGGAGTCACGAGCACTGACAATAAAGACGAGACTGATTTTTGTGAGCTAATACCAGGGAGAATTTTAGGACAATACAGGCCACATGTGGCTGAGAACTGCTTACTCAAAAGTGCAATAAAGCTCCATGCAGCTCATTTAGACGAAAAGATAAAAATTTAAGAGTCCAAGCCTTCAGCCTCTCATTTATTATGAGTGGAAGAGATCCAAAAGTACCTCATCCCTCCTAAGTGAGGAGATGGCAATGAGAGGCTAATCATCATGAGTTTGCGTGCATGCGTGTGTGCGTGCGTGTGTGTGTGTAATTCGATTAGTATTTATCTACTAAAGCATCTCACTGGAGTTACACAAACATACTCTTAAATGGACACATACAGTACACTGACATCCACAGGCACACACACACAGAAAGACACGCACATTTGCTCAGCCCAGAAAGAAAAACACAGGTGTCAGTGGGCTCCAACAATGGTAACCGAGGTACCAGTTGGCAGAACAAATAGATAAACATGTCAACAAAACCAGCAAACAACAAGTTTGATCAACGAGCACAGCTGGGAGCAGAGACTCGATGATAAGAGGACAACCACCGGAGTCTGAGGTGCGTTTCTGGGAGGGAATGGAACAACAATACATGTCATATCAGTTTGTTGTCCGTAGAGAAGAGTGCTGTCAGGCAGACTGCTCACACACTCACTCATTCACACACACATCGACATTAACAGGTGAAGTGGATGTAGGAGCTCAGGGTATATGTGAAGTTGTATTGGTCTCAGGTGGTCTGTGAGCTGTCAAGACACTTTTACACACACAAACACAGTTGGTGGTGAGGCTGGTTGGGGAGCTGAATGTCAGAAAACCTAAAAACTGAAGATGGCAGGACGTGACTGCAGAGAGGGAGAGATACTGTACATACTGCAGACACAGAACATACAGTATATAAGATTGATTACCAGCAGTTTAGAAATCAACTTGAGCGCTTCTATTGTTTATGCCTTTAAGAGCACTTCAACTTTCAATACGTTCTCCAGCAACAAGCACTGCATTCAGAAACCTTATCGCCAGAAAATCAAAGCCAGAAGGACGACGATAAGCAAAATGGATGCTGTGAAAAAGTTAATATGTTTTGCACCAATTGAAATTTAAAATAACAATTTGGCCGATATCCGATACCAATGTTTTATGTTGTTTATTTTGCTTTTCTTTTCATTTATCCCCTGTTTTGCACCAAGGAAACAAAAAAATCTACACTATGAAAAAATAACTGAACTGTTTGAAAGTAAACAATCACTCCAGTACGTATTATTCATTAACTAAGCTTAAATAAAACCTTCTTTCACATGAAAAACATCCATTTTTTTACGATATGAAATTTCTCATAACTGCCACTCTAGTATCTATTTTATATCACTGTGAAAACTTCAACAAATTTCTCCTTCAAAAAACTGCATTTATTCAAGTTTGTCTTCAAAAACTACATTTTACAAGATCACTTTGAACACATCATGAGAACTTTATAATTTACAATCGCCCATTACTCATTTTTACTGAATAGAGCTTGAATGCATCATAATCTAACTCAATGCGACCTCTGTGAGCTGTTAGATGCAGCCACTAGCTGCTAACAGCTAACGTCAACTATATCTCCTCTTGCTGATGTCAACACAGTATTGTTGTTTATATTGTGGCACTACCAGGGAAACAACAGGGTGTGCCCTCTGACGCAATGATGGCGAGTTTACTGTGACCTCTGTTCATCCCGCGCACATTTTCTATTGTCCCAGGGGATGACGGGACGCCAGCTGCTACTCACCATCTCGTCACACAACAATGGGATTACAGAGTCCATTTGACAAACAGTCATTGTATTGTTCTTGTACCTGCTTTTTAGCCTGTGCAAAATTGATGTGACACAACTGAACAATATCGGTCACTATCGGTGAATGTCATCTTATTTACCGATAGGCCGATGGCAGTCAAGAAGGCGAATATCGGCTAATACCGATGTTTAACCGATGAACTGGTGCATCCCTAGTTTGAGTCATTATGTATTTTAATCTCAGATCTGAATGTCAGACTGCTAATGACAAGCTAACCACAAGGAGTGGCAAGCAACCACCACAATCACTATATTCATGGTTTTTTGGGTTTTGTTTTTTTTTCAGGGGAGCTTCATGTAGTTACATTGTGCTACATATACAGTTTTTCTGTCATCCAGAGTAAGTACTCTACTTTGTGCCGACATTTTTACTTCCACGGATATTCTGTATCATAGCAACCAGACGCAACCGAAGCACCTTAGCTGACAAAAACACTGTATCCCATACTGCTCACATGAAAGTGTAATGGAACAGTTGATGATCTCTGTAATACAATGTTTTGATCATTACATCAAAAACAAAACAAAGCAAAAAGACTATGTACATTTGCTCTGGTAGATGAGTGCAGTAGACACCTCGTCCGTTACTGCCACTGCTCCATGATTAAGCCATGCTGGCCAAGCAAAATAAAGGACTGATAGTGAAACGGACAATCTTACAGGTTAAAGTGTCTCATCAAAATTCCAGTTTGCCCCTGGGCAGATTGCAGGGTAAGTGAGACTGTTTCAGCTCTATCAGAGATCAGTCACTGAAAACTTTAAACCTTCACAAAAAAAACAGTGAGCGCACAAAACGTGAGCGGAGGCTAAGTATGCAGATTTGAGTATGCTAATGTTGTGCTGCTAATCTTAAGAAGAGCTAAAAGGTTAAAACAGTCACCTGCTGGGGGAGAGATGCAGCACCTCGGGGTTCCATTACTGTCATCGCAATTAAAAAACCTCAGCAGAGGCGCACTTTAGAACACTTCAATCCTCCTCCTTTCTTCTGTGCTTCAATAACACTTGTAACACGTAGAGTCACACTCACTCACACACACACACAGCGCTGCCTGGCATGTGGCAGCAATTGTGCTTTTCATAATGGCTTCTTTCATACGGCAAATTCATTGTACGTGCATGTGTGTATTTGCCTGTGTGTAATTCAGGCATTTGAGAGAAAGATATAGACCTAACACTGTGGAGGCTGAGAGAAGAATAGCATGAATCATGAGGTAAAGCTAGTAGGGGATCGCCATGAGGAATGACAATGAGATGCAAAACAACACAGAGAAATGAGGGATCAAAACTAAAAGCAAAAAGACCTTCAAGTCACTGTATGTGTGTGAACTGATATCTGAGGAGCATACGTTATTTACAGCATAGACAAAAAGGAAGTTTTTTAATGTTCAGTTCACATTTTATTCCAATTATTTTGTAATTTTACCCTGTGTTGCTAGACAATGTTCTCTGAATATATCAGGTGTCGCTGGTAAGCTACAAATTACACTTGGTGCTGCATGTAGAAATCTACGATTAAAACAGAATTATTGTGTTAATACTTTACTTAAATGTCAGCAGTTAGTTACCATGTGCAAACAAAAACACTGTCAAGAAAACTCAACATGGAGGTGGCTGAGCCTGCAGCTATCAGATAACAGTACTTGCAGCTAATGGTGCTAACAGTGCTAACTACAGCAGCAATGCTGACAGAGCTAATGAATCTCAACCCAATCGTCTGATAAAATGTTAGCTTTGAATGTGTCTGGAGACCATGGATGTATCACATTTGCAAATTTTTATGAAGCGGACATGTTGAAGCTTTATATTTCAACAACATTGTGGTTACCTTATGGAGAGGGTTTAGGCACAAGTCCACTTAGTTTTGGTGAGAAAAAGATCGTGTTTTAGCTTAAAATACCCAGTTTTGGAGGCACAATCCCTGCAGGAAAGGCAAGGATGTCTTCATAAAAAAACAACAGCTTTCTGTGGCACTATCCCAGCTGACAGATTGCTACAAAACAACCATGTTTGGAGCCTAAACTCCAATGGAAACACAGCTATGACTGAGTAACGCTAAAACACAACTGGTTCTGTAGTATGTTTGTCTCAAACAATAGTCTCCAGTAGTCTGCACATTGGACTCACATACACTACCATGCACATGCATCTACCGTCTACCACAACAAAGAAGAGATTACAACAGAGTAGCATGACTTCCTTCTCTGCTCAGAAAGCAGTTACTCTACTCTATCTTTATATAACAAAAGTGGTTTGCTGCTATATTAAGGCTCTGAATATAGAGCTTCTTCAATTTTGGTGTCCATTTCAGTTCTGGTGACAACAACTTTACTCCAAGATTTAAAACATTGTGCGTCCATGTTTTCGACAGAGTCTAAATCAGGATTTATATTTGTGTGTCAGCGCTATGCAGAGCCTACGCCGTAGCCTATGCACGTGGCCTACGCCGTTGTGAGCCCTTATACTTCAGTGGTGGCGTGTCTGTCACTCTGCAGTTACACCTCCAAAACACTAATCACGTAATCCTGCATAATACTAGATTTGTTTTTGCAGCAGGAAAAAAGGCTGGTGAGAAATGTGGCCTGAATTTAGAGAAACACTAGCGAGAACCATTATTTTGCTAATTCTCAACTGAGAAACCGTGTAGTGCCTTAAAAAAATCCTCAAAACTCCAAACCTTTCCCCATTCATTTTCATTTTGATTATTTACTTTCTATTCTACAAATGCTGTTTCATCAACTCATAAACACAGACATGGACCTCCACATTAACTCTATCATTCATTGCCAAAACACAGGAAAAATGAAGTATATAACCACAGATAGAAGAGAAAGATGTCAAGAGAGAAAGTAGACAAAGCACCTAATTAAGAGGAGCAACATGCTGTATGACAAAACAGAAGACATTATAGAGATGGGAAGACAGAAGACGACAGGAGGAGGAGGAGGAGGAGTGACAGAGAGATATATTAAGAGAGAAAAGGAAATGACAGGACAGCCACAATGACCTTTAAGAGCTGAGAAGAAATGGATAAACAAATACAGTTCACGCAGTGTCAGTGTGTATACGACCGCTTGAGTTTCGCTCAGTGTGTGTGTGTGTGTGTGTGTGTGCGTGTGTCCCTGTCTCAGTGTGTTTGTGTGTTTGACAGACGTCTCTGTCCCGTCCTGTCTGTCTTTGGTCCAGGTGCTGCAGTGTGATAACAGCTCCGCCTCTCTCCTCTCCTCCCTCCTGGCCTGACTAAGTCTACTAATTCAACGCGCCACCGACGGAAAGCTTGTTTCCGCTTCGAGAGTCAGCTCTTTGGAACTCATTCAACAAAAACATCCAGTGTAGACTTTAAGGAGCTCATTCAATGGGCTCTCTGAATTTATTTGCCACGGCTGACTCATCTACACCGCAATATGGAGTTAACATCAAAATGACAAATAGAGGTGGTGGGAGCCTAATGGTGAGCGAACTGAGCTGCCGGCCGGAGGGTCACATGCTCTTGATGACTCTGCGGAGGAAAATCTGGGCAGAGGAAAGTGAGTGAAACAAGTCTCGTCTCCTTAACAGTGATGCTGAGGCACCAGGTCTGCCAGCTGCAAAGTAGCAGAGGACTAATGTTGTACTGAGCAGCTCCCAGGTGGGAATGTTTGGAAGTAAATAAGTGTGAAAAAAGAGTGCTGCTGAAGTATGTGCTCAGCAATTTTTCGGAGTGAATAAAGTTGAAGAAACATTTCTATTTGAGGCAAAGAAACACTGTCAGCGTTTGATCCAGGGTCTAAAAGTGGCAAGAGCTCGACAAACTTTTAGACCAAAGCCACATTACATGTCCTATTAATCAAAAGACATGCCCCAATTGCTAATTATAACTGACACTTTTATACTTGTGAGTTAAAGTTTGATTGACTGGACGAAAGACAACCTACTGTACAGTAGCTTTACCACCAGGATAAAGGTCTATTCCAGCAAAGGGTCAGAGATAGAAGTATGACTGCATCTTTTGGGCCCACTTGCTGCAGAGCTATGTTAAATCTCAGCAAAATCATACTCAGAAAAACCCTGTTTCTGTGACTAAATAACTATAATACTCAGCTTTCTGTGTTCTTCTGCCAGCCTGTCACTCAAAACCACAGAAAAGCCAACACCAGAATCCTTCACCAGCTAAATCATGTCAAGCAAAACAAATATTAATGCTTGATATTTTCTTGAAATTGAGACCCACATCTTTATCTCGTGTAGCATCTTTATTTGGGAAAGTATTAGCTTTCAAAAGTAATTCACGTAGGTTTAAAATGTCATACATGTAATGAGATGAAAGCCCTGCAAAACATCTACAATGATATAAAACTGCACTGAATGGAGAAAATGATTATGATTGTAAAAAGTGATATTGTAAACTGGCCTTTAGGATTATGATTATATGGAAACAGACTGTTTTTATTCAAAGCACTTTACAATATGCTTTCTATTCACACACACTCACATTGATGGTGTGGGAGCTGACATGCAAGGTTCTGGTTCACTGTCTTGCTCAAGGACACTTGGACATGTGGACTCTGTGATTAGTGGACGACCGGCACTACCTCCACTACAGCCACTCATGACCATTTGTGTATCAGTTACTCACCCTGTGTGACCTTGAATTCCTGAAGAAAACTTCATTTTTCTCGCCTCTACGGTAAACAAAGAGTGTAAAAACCCATGATTCTGGAAGAACTGAAGTAAAGGGGGGCCGTGTTTAACAACAGCAAAACTACAAAACCTCACACAACTCATGCAGTATAATACAATCCATATTTATCCAGTTGTATGCTCAATACTTCCCCAACACATTCTCACTCCGACCTTGTCACATATAGTCGTGGACTTTCAGCATCTACGTATGATGTGCAAGGTAGCCTGGGTGCGACAGTTATTGACGTTCTGGGACGCTGTGTCAACTTCAGCCTGTTAGCCTGTTCAGCCCCAGAGGGGGTGGCTTACGACAGTACTTATTCCCCACCTACGATGCTGTCTTGAGATCCCTCCCCAGACGACTTCACACCCATTCACCCCTGGTCCCACCTGACCCTAACGACTCACGTGGTGGCCAGGTGGGTCAACGACTCACATTGTGATCTTAATGACTCTGAAACTAAGAGCTCATGTGACCCCTACGACTGTGCAACGGTTCCCACCCACACAGGGTTTATAGCCTGCAACTTCGTACTAGTCATTTAGAACTGAAGAAGCTTCTTGGATGAGAGGCAAAATGTTTTCAAGAAACGCAAGCAAGTCCAGTTGCCTACGATATTAGCACTTACGATTACCATGAATCTTCACCAACAACTTCAGCCTGTTACACGCATTGTGTCTTTTCAAAGTACACTTCCATTTTCATAGTAAATGTACAATTTCTTTCTACAGAGTCTCTTTCAAAATGAACGCCCAACATTGGTACAGCACTGCAAATTTACCTTTTTTTCCTTCAACAACAAACGCATATGGTTATGTTTAGCCAACATACACGTGGTTAGGTTTAGAAATAAATAACAGGGTTTGGCTTTACATTCATACGAGAAGAGCACATTGACCAGGTGAGTCTGTTGGACCCATCCACCATTTGGAATGAGACTGGGTTGACTTCCCATACATTTACAATTTCGTTAAAACCATTCTACTTAAAAGTCTTTAGCATACAAGCAGTGTGTTTGGACAGGTACTTGCATTTGAATTTTGCTGCTGCATTCCCTACACACTAATCCTCTGTACGTGAGACTGTCCATGCAGATGTGTTTTAAATAATATGACTTTATTGAAAACACATGATTTTGAGAGTACTGAGCACATAACAGGATAAATGAGACTTGGATTATACTGCACAAGTTGTGTGAGAGTTTGTAAATGGATGTTTTGATATAGTTTTGCTGTTGTTAAACCCAGTCACCCTTTACTTCACTTTATACGTAATATTCATTGTTTTTGTTCTCCATTGAGGCATTCGAGAAAAACAGTTTTCTTCATGAATTCAAGGTAACACTGGGTAAGTAGTTTATATACAAATAGCCATTTTGTGGCTGAAGTATTCTTTTAAACTGTTAAAACTAAAGTTTAGGAAATTAAAGTTCTCAGTCGAAATTGTAGGATAAGTGCAGGCGCCTGCATGACTCACCAGGAATATACAAATCACTTCATAAAAGCCACGGCTGAACCTTTGAAAGTCACCAGAGAGCCTTAACTGATTGTTCACAAACTGCATGTCAAACTGCCACAACCTATCTCCTGTCTGCTCTGTTCCCTGCTTCAGTCAGTGGTCTTCAATCAGCAGCTCAAACTCACTAACTCCCCCTCCCCACCCCTCCGTTTTGCCATGATGGATAGAGCCTGGTCTTTTCCTCCTCTTCTCTTCCCCTGTCCCCTGTCAACAGTCGAGATTTCTGGTGAGGAGAGGCGGGAAGAGAAGTTAGAAAAGCGAGGAGGAGCGGCAGTGGAAGTAGAGCAGAGCGAAAAGAGGAGCGGAGAGAGGAGAGAAGCAGTTGAATAAAGCTGCCGTGGAACTTTTCCCCCAGTTTCAGTTAGGTCAGCGCTCAGGGTCATTATAGAGCTGTCCCTTAGAGCTGGGTCCTCAGTGTGGCTCCCTCCCTCTCATTTTCCACTTTGTGTGGGTTGAAGCTGTGGTTAAATAATCTTGTTTTTATTTACCATTGTTTACTGGTTGCCAAAGAAACCCAAGACATCCCTATTATTCTGCTAGTGTTTTGTTTATTCTAATAAATGTACAGCACAGTGTTTTAAGAAAATTAAGGAAATTGTTGAACAGTCTTTGCAGACAATGGTTACCGTCATCACAGGATGCTGCTGAGACTTGAAAATAAACAATGACTATAAAGCAGCACAGGTAAAAAGTTTTGTGAAATATGATGATTGTGTCAAAGTCAGGGACTGTGGATGGTTATAAGCACTTGCCTCCAAGTTTAAACTTAACAATATTCAGATTGTGACCCCAGCCCAGCTTCCACAAGGAAATGTTGGCATTGTATGTTTCAGAAAATCATAGATACATTGCATTTGCATGTTTCATGTAACATATTAACATTTCTAAAGTGACGTAGCTCTGATTATATGAGCTGACTTTGTCACTGGTAGGTGAAGGGGACGGCGGATGGCCTGATACCTAGATAAGATGTTTGCCAAGCTGCAGACCCCTGCAGACCAGTTGGAGACAAACAAAATCAACAAGCTTTTTTTAGCGAGACATCAGCAACATCTGTGATTGAGACATGCTCCAAATTTGCAGCTCTTATTGTAGCACCAAAACTGGTCCTTTGTTAGGTAGACCTCAGCAACATTTCCAGCTGTGATTGTGGCATAAAAAATGGTTCTTTTTTAACCAAGACATCGATTGCATTTCCAACTATATTGTTGCAACGAAAGTGGTTGTTTTTTGGCAAGGCATCAATGGCATTTACAGCTGTGATTTTAGCACCAAATCTGGTTCTTTTCAAGCAAGACATCGAGCGCATTTCCAACCACAACTGTTGCAACAAAACTGGTTGTTTCTTAGCAAGACCCCAGTTGGTGTTGTGGCACCAACACCAACTGGGTCTTTGTTTTCGTGACAGTGTGGCACCAAAACTGGCAACTTTTTTAGGGAGACATCAGCTACAGTTCCAACAGCTACAATAATGGCATTTCAAGCCATTATTGTAGCACCAAAACTGGACCTTTGTTAGCTAGACATCAGCAACATTTCCAGCTGTGATAGTGGCACAAAAACTGATCCTTTTTAGCAAGACCTTAGGCGTATTTCCAACTGTGATTGTAGCACCACAACTGGTTGTTTTTTAGCAGGACTTTTGGTGACATTTCCAGCTAGGAGTGTGGCACAAAAACTGGGTGTCATGTAACAAGGCATCAGCTGCATTTCCAACCATAATTGTAGCAACAAAAGTGGTCATTTTTTGGCAAGACACTGGTGACATTTCAAGCTATGAATAAGCCACCAAGACATCAACAAGATTTCCAGCCATGATTGTAACACCAAAAACTGGTTGTGATTGTAGCACCAAAGTGGTTGTTTTTTTGGCAACACATCGGTGACATTTCCAGCTGTGACTGTAGTGAGCAGTCAGCAGTGATCATGCCACCAAAACTAAAGTCAAAATATGATCTTACCATAACAGAGTCTTTTTTGTGCCTGAACCACACGTTCACCACAGCATAGTTGAATTGTAAAGAAACATTAAGCTCCAGAATATCCACGACTTAATGACATAACAAATCTTACATAGTGGTTTGCAGAAATGTACAATACTGACAGTTTTTTGGTGACTGGGTTAGTGATCCAAGTCTATCATGTTTATATTATTTTGAAATATTATAGATCATTTGGGACAGTAATCCATCCTCCTGTCCATATGTCTGTAAAGAGATCCTTTACTAGCCCAAGTTTAATAGAAGGAGGACAAAGTCATAGTCCCTGTTTGGTGAAAAAAGAAGCAAACCAAAGTTCAGTCAAAGTTAACATGAGACTTCAGGAGTCTGAGTTAGCCAAATCAAGAGGGTATCTTACAAAGTCAGTCTTTTTAAGTATGAAATTCTTGTGTTTGCTTGACTTCCATCTTTCCTGACTCAACTTCTAACATTTAATTCCTATAAACAACGCCTACTCCATCCTCTCATCCTCCTCACGCTTCCTTCCCCCATGTCTCTATCAAACCCCCCCTCTCTTTGTGCTTTCTCTGTAGCACCTACCTCCATCTCTTCCTCTCTCCCATTAGACTAACTGTCTGAGGCTCTTATGTAACTCCACACTGAACGCTATAGGTGTCTCTCACTCTCATCCCTTCCCATCTCCTGTAATGCTCTATGCCTTCTGTGTCTCATGGCTGTCTGATTATGGCTGTAGGAATATCTGCCAATATGGCTGCCCGTATCTCTGGCTACGTGTCTAACTGGTTGAATGGATGGTTTGTTAGATAACTGCAGAGATGGATGGATAGATTGTTTGTTTGGATGACTGGATGGCTGACAAACTGACTGACAGGTTGGCTGGGAAGCTGATGACTGGATAGCTGTCTATCTGTCTGGCTCGCTGCATGTGTGCATCTGTCGGATGGCTGGCTAAGCACACGTGTGCATATGTGTGTGTGTATCCCCTTTTATCAGCTGGTTTTCTGTCCATCTGTATGCTGGTTCCTCCATATCGTACTCTTCTCCTAAACTAAACTTTCTCCCTGCTTCCATCTATGAGTGGAGGAGGAGAGAGGAGGGGGCTGGGTAATTTGGCATGTTTACCGATTCAAAATGTGTGTGTGTGCGTGCGTGCATGCATATGCATACAGTGTATTATGCAGCTTTTATTGTTTTGTTTTCTTTCCTCCTATCCTCTCCAATGGAGCCCATCAGTATGTGTAGATATTTTGGCGACGGGTCTCCACTCATGCCACCCACTACTGATCATACTTTGACAGCTTCTGGGAACGCACATACACACACACACACACACACACACACGCACGCACGCGCGCGCGCGCACACACACACACACACACACACAGGTTATGGCGTTGTACCCTGTTGTTTAATTCTTAAAGTGTCTTAAAGTGCCACTGGGATCCTGGCAGCTTAGCCTCATCCATGTCTTAACACTGACATTGCGTGTGAAAAGGAGAGTGTGTGGCTGTGTGCGGAAGTGAGTTTTTGTGTAAGTATGTTTCCTGTCAATCACACATCAGTCATGCATACACAGTACTGACAGGCGTCCTGGAAGTCGGTCCTGTTTACACTCAAAAATAACCCCAGAGGTTGCTTCAGTCGCGATGTGAGTACAGAGTAGAAACCAATATAAAAGTCAGACAGTTTTCTGATTATTTTCCTGTAAAGTATTAACATAGCAGGCATTTACAGAACACAATAACACTGTGCTGCAAGAAAAACTTTCATTAGAGTTCCTTTTCAAACACTGCAACTGCTGAAGGAGACGGTTAGATAAAGCCTCTAAATTTAGAATTATTAAGTGTTTATGCAACATCTTTCAAATTACTCTGCATCAGGTTTTTGGTTTAAAAAAAAGAAAAGTAAACAATCCTGGTGATATTTTGTGCCTTCCACTGATTGCTTTGAGCACATTCATTGTCGGTTTCTTTGGTGTGATTCACAGGGAGCAAAGATCAATGCAATGTTTCTCAACCCAGTGGGTACTTCTGCAGTCACCAGGGGGTACGTGGAAAGATTGTGGAGTAGCTCAGCCAATTTAATACATTTATTCTCACATTAACCGGTAAACTGCCAGCTGCGGTGGGCTGAGTGCACAGGACACACCTGAGTCAGCTCTAACACCTTCACGCCACCTGCTGCTATTTGAGAGTTTGTAAAAATGATTTAGCGAGAGAGCAGGAAAGTCACAACGGCTAAAAGTGCTGATAAATTGTTGAAAAGCCCAGCTTCTGCCACTCCCAAGTGGAACGAATGCAACCAAATCTACAGAAAATAAAGAGAGTCCCAATCCAAAACAGAAAAAATTCAGGGACCACTGTGACATCTGAGAAAGCCAGACAAAAAAGTTGGGGAACACTGATAAGTGTATACTGTGTCTTTTTCAATACTACCACCAAGGGCTCATTTATGCTCAACATTAGATACGGAGACATACACAGAGACAGAGATGGAGATGACCAAAGCCTGCTGTCCGTACTTTTCTGAAAGCTTATGGATATGGATTATATGGAGCAGTACCACCAGAGATTTTGGGAGGCAGTGTAGCATATTTCAAGTGAGATATGACTGTAGGAGACAACGAAGAAATTTAAATTATGGCAGACTGGAATGAATCGATAATAAAGTGAATATCTCTGTCCACATGTTGATATGTACAGTACAGGCCAAAAGTTTGGATTCTCACTGAAGGCATCAAAACTATGAATGAACACATGTGGAGTTATGTACTTAACAAAAAAAGGTGAAATAACTGAAAACATGTTTTATATTCTAGTTTCTTCAAAATAGCCACCCTTTGCTCTGATTACTGCTTTGCACACTCTTGGCATTCTCTCCATGAGCTTCAAGAGGTAGTCACCTGAAATGGTTTCCACTTCACAGGTGTGCCTTATCAGGGTTAATTAGTGGAATTTCTTGCTTTATCAATGGGGTTGGGACCATCAGTTGTGTTGTGCAGAAGTCAGGTTAATACACAGCCGACAGCCCTATTGGACAACTGTTAAAATTCATATTATGGCATGAACCAATCAGCTAACTAAAGAAAAACGAGTGGCCATCATTACTTTAAGAAATGAAGGTCAGTCAGTCCGGAAAATTGCAAAAACTTTAAATGTGTCCCCAAGTGGAGTCGCAAAAACCATCAAGCGCTACAAAACTGGCACACATGAGGACCGACCCAGGAAAGGAAGACCAAGAGTCACCTCTGCTTCTGAGGATAAGTTCATCCGAGTCACCAGCCTCAGAAATGGCAAGTTAACAGCAGCTCAGATCAGAGACCAGATGAATGCCACACAGAGTTCTAGCAGCAGACCCATCTCTAGAACAACTGTTAAGAGGAGACTGCGCGAATCAGGCCTTCATGGTCAAATAGCTGCTAGGAAACCACTGCTAAGGAGAAGCAACAAGCAGAAGAGATTTGTTTGGGCCAAGAAACACAAGGAATGGACATTAGACCAGTGGAAATCTGTGCTTTGGTCTGATGAGTCCAAATTTGAGATCTTTGGTTCCAACCGCCGTGTCTTTGTGAGACGAAAAGGTGAACGGATGGATTCCACATGCCTGGTTCCCACTGTGAAGCATGGAGGAGGAGGTGTGATGGTGTGGGGGTGTTTTGCTGGTGACACTGTTGGGGATTTATTCAAAATTGAAGGCACACTGCACACAGCATGGCTACCACAGCATCCTGCAGCGACATGCCATCCCATCCGGTTTGCATTTAGTTGGACGATCATTTATTTTTCAACAGGACAATGACCCCAAACACACCTCCAGGCTGTGTAAGGGCTATTTGACCAAGAAGGAGAGTGATGGAGTGCTGCGGCAGATGACCTGGCCTCCACAGTCACCGGACCTGAACCCAATCGAGATGGTTTGGGGTGAGCTGGACCGCAGAGTGAAGGCAAAGGGGCCAACAAGTGCTAAACAAATCTGGGAACTCCTTCAAGACTGTTGGAAATCCATTTCAGGTGACTACCTCTTGAAGCTCATGGAGAGAATGCCAAGAGTGTGCAAAGCAGTAATCAGAGCAAAGGGTGGCTATTTTGAAGAAACTAGAATATAAAACATGTTTTCAGTTATTTCACCTTTTTTTGTTAAGTACATAACTCCACGTGTTCATTCATAGTTTTGATGCCTTCAGTGAGAATCTACAATGTAAATAGTCATGAAAATAAAGAAAACACATTGAATGAGAAGGTGTGTCCAAACTTTTGGCCTGTACTGTATATATGATGACACAGACCACCACTGTCTACAATGCTGCCTCCATTTAAAGGTACAATATTACAACCTCCTCCACTGTCTTCTCGTTTGTTGTTGTGTGAAACTTTCAACTCTGCCCTTTAGTGCCATTTTTTGGCTGCCATCATAAAGGACACTTGGAAGTATAAGGGCAGTGACGTTTACAGTGTCTGAAATGGACGTGTATTTTCTTACCTAAAGGGAATAAATGAGTCTTTAGAATAATTTCTCACATTACCACTAAAGCACCGTGGCGCGTCGAGTGCCGCCCCTAGCATACATCGGACGTGTCACAATGCAGCTCGTTGACAGACAACCACACAAAGTTATTACTGCTTTTACTACCAAAGATCTGCACCTCTTCCACCTCTGTATTAACTTAAAATCATGCGTAGAGAGCCCCAAACTTAACTTGATTTCTCACCTGTAGAGTAGGGCTGCAACGATTAGTCGACTAATCAGTGACTATTTTAGTAGTCGACTAATTGGTTTGAGTCATTGTTCATAGAAAAGTACTATAAAAGTACCCCAAAATACTCGTATTGCAGCTTCCTACGTTCAAATTTTGGCAGCTTTACACACTCTCCCATGACGGTGAACTATAACCCTTTGGCATGAGTACGAAACAAGACATTAGATGACATAATTTTGGGGTTTGGGAGAGACAGACTGACATTTTTCAACATTTTAACACATTTTTCTATAAAATTATTAGTCTACTAATCGAAGAAATAATCGACAGATTAGTTGACAATGAAAATAATCGTTAGTTGCAGCCCTACTGTAGAGCCAATCTCCAGAGCTATGACTCGCCAGGCGATATCTTTTTGGCTATGTCTTTATAATGACGGATTGTGGTTCATTTAGCTCAGGATATGTCTCGACCTCAAGAACGAGTCTCTTGTAATCCAGTCTTTGTCACACATGAGACAGCAACAGACTTCCCTTCATGCATCCATGTTTAGGAGAGGAGTTGAGCTGCCACAGGAGCAGAGAAGAAAAGCTGCTACGGGAGCTGGTATGTACAAGCAGAAGGGGAGCGGGGGAAAAGTGCACTTAATTCTGCGGGTGACGAGACTGGAAATGGGACAGTGATATAAAGTGCAGTAGGGTGGTGCGTCCAGGAGCACCTATACATGTCTAGCCGCCGCCAGTGTACCAAAAAAATGGCATTGCATGTGTTTCGGCCTTAACAATCATAAGTCAGAAACCTTCAAGTACAAATAGTTGCTGCATTGGTTACTATGATAAATTTGGCTAGTAAAACAAATTTATTAAGTAATCAGCTGTATTTAATATAGTAATGCCACCTCTGGTATTCTGTTTCTCTAATGACCACCATAATGATTAATTCTGTTTAGCCTTTAATGTCTGCCGCCCTGAACACCCAGTACCAGGATCTTTATAAAGAAGTTCCTGTGGTGCCCATGTGAAGCACTTTCTGTTTACAGTAGATTGTTTTAATATAAACAGAAGAACTGGGGAGTCACGTTCAGTTACAATACTCTCTTTAATTTTATCCTAACACACAAACAAAACAGAAGGACCAAAAAAGGCTTAAAACACATAAGTGGCTCGCATAATAATTACTTTACAACATGCTGCTCAGACGTTTCTCTAATCCTACATTGTTCTTTTTTTTGTCTCTGAGAATTTGGATTCAATTTTTTTTTTGATACAATGCCCTTAAAAGGATTAACGCGTGTATCATTTTGTACCCCCCCATGTCTTCTACCTTACTAGATGTCCCCTGGAAAACTCATTATACAGACCATTCTCTGTGATCCAATCCGTCTGTGTTTCCACCTCTTATTCTCAACTGGAATAGTCTTGTTCATCCCTCCCTCCCTCTTTGTCTCCATCCCTCCCACATGCCACCTCCATGCTGGAGGACTCATTATGCAGACCAACTCTCCCTCTGTCTCTCTTATCACTCTCCACTGGAGTACTCATTACTGTCTCTCTGTCCCTCACTTCTCTGTTTCTCTCGTTCCCTCTTCTTTTATATCTTAATCTCTGTCTGATAACACACACACATACTCACACACACGTTCACTCACTGCACAGTCATCTCTGTACTTGGTTTTACAAAAATGGCAACAGGACACTACATAAAGCACTATGATTTGATCTTATTCTAAATGTTCAGATGTTCATTACCCTGTAAATGCAACTGATGGCTGCACCGGACACTGCTCAGCAGAAGTTACACAGAGTTGCTCTTTATTAGATCTCATCATTATCTTAAACCATTTCATATTTAATATAGAGAAAATGAAACTCTAGTGTGGTCATTTTGCTGTCCAAGAGCCCTGGAGGGGGAAGTGCTTCAGACAATAGTCGATGTCATCTGCACTGGGACTGTCAGTAGCAAACATCTGCACCCAGCAAGGATGGAAATGGGCTTTTTCAAGGAGGGAGAGATGCTTTAGTATCACCCAAGCAGTAACTTCCAGGGCAGAAAAATGGAGCCAATGCAGAAGTGCATTACCAAAAACTCAGTTCTTCCAAAGGCCACTCGAGGCCAGCTCCAAGAGCGAGTCAATCCCCATAGACACTCTCACTAAAATACCCAACATTACAGCAGACATAAACGTGTACATCCTGGTACCAAAAAACAAAATGGTATTGGTCTCTATAGCTAATTTCCCCATTCATGACAACTGTATGGTGGGGTCAATTTCTATGTGACTCACCCATTTAAATGGAATTTAGGGGTAATGTTGTGCATAATTAAGGGCGTGGCTGCTTTGAGTGACAGGTGGTTGCAATCCATTGACAAGTTTCTACTGTGGTGACAACGTCGGTTTGGTAACGTACAGTAACCATGGCGTAACCCCAGATTCACCAGCATATTCTTACTCCAACCTTGTCACTTAGTCAAGGACTTACCATGTCCAGATACGACATGAAAGGTACCCTGGGTGCATTGGTTGTTGATGTTCTGAGACGCCGTGTCAAGTTCTGCCTGTTACATGCATTGTCTTCTTTCAAGATACACTTACAGAGAATTCACCATTTACATACAGTCTCTTTCAACATAAATACAATACGTCAGTACAACACCACAAATTGATGTTTCTTTTCCTTCAACAACTAATGCATGTGATTTAGACAACAAAATCAGGTGGTTGGGTTTCAGGAAAAAAAGAACAGGGTTTGGCTTTATGATCTTACCGGCCATGAACACCGCTCTCCCAGTTGAAAGTCCGTTCTTGTTGGACCCATCCACCACCCCTCCCGCCTGCCCCACTCGGACTTTCGCCACCTTTTTGTTCTTGCCCCGCCATGTTTCCCCCTGACACTGCCGGGAGCCGTGAAGCTATAACAGTGACTGGCCGTGAACCATGTTGACGTTAATGGACAGCTTTTTTTGTCAGTGTCTCATGCCGCAATTCACTGCCCAAGCGCCAGATTTCAAGACTTCAGAGTGAGACTGGGTTGAATTCACAGAGTAGGCATAGCTGTTACGTGTCACTATTTCAGTGTGTTTTCAGTTCATGAAAGTTAACTGTAACATTGTGATAACTAAAAAAGCCATTTTCAGCATTTAGTTGTACTAAAAGATGCCCTAAAGACTGATAGTCAGTTTTTGCAGTAGCTATGTGTATTTTGTTTTAATGGTTTCAAGCCTGTTTTTCACTTGTGAAAATCAGCATTTGCAATATCACAATTAACCATAGTGCAAATGCATTGCGCTAATCAAGCTAGTAGCTATCGTTAAGGTAAGCTCCACCCTCTTGTCGAAATAATGACACTTCTCATCACCTCTGGTTCCATGATGGCAATGGCCAAAATGCCAAACTGAAGGCTTCAAATGGGAGTCCACAAACCAATGGGTAATGTCATGGTGACTACATCCATTATTTTTATACAGTCCCTGCTACCACCTAAGATGATAATGCTGTCTCTTTGCTTGAGGGTTGACCTAATGAGGCAGCTCAAGTTCTGAAACAGCATTAGTGGGACTGCACTCAGGCCGCAGATGGTAGGAGTCCTGCTTCTTCCCCTACGTAGTGACTTCACAGACACTACTTCAGCGCTCTGTTTTCCGTGCTCTCTCTGACCTAAAGCAATTAACTTGCATTATTTCAGGCCTCTACTTCATGCTGGCACAGATCAAGCATAGTGACTTTGCATCAGCCAAGCAGCAAATTCATTGGCCTCAAGCTGACTTTTTTTTTTTTTTTTTACTACCTACTGTTTTCCTTCCTAATTTGGAAATGTTGTGGCTCCCCATAATATTGTTTGCTCTGAAATGTACATGAGGGTAAACTAGACTCAGTGTGTCTGCTGCTTCCAACACAGTGGCACCAATTTGTCAAAGATCTTTTTCAGACATTTTACTTGTCCATGCCTTTTAATCTGTAAACTGCTGTTTGTTCTTTCTCAGTGGTACATTGCAAAGTCATTAGCACTCAATATAACAGATGGTGAAGACTTCAGGTTAAAAAGTCTTTTTGGACACAGCAGATGACACATACATTTCAAATCAAGGTCAGTTTAGTAGCAGCCAAAATATTAGCCAAATAGCCAAAACAATTAAAAGTTCATCCCATCAGTCTAAGAAGGAAGCAAATCAATGATGCCAGTTAGGACTAAAGCAAACTTCATACCTTTTGGGTCTGCCTCGGTTCGCTTGACGTAAATGTCATCATCTGCCCATGTCCACGAGGGTCCGCATGAACCCCTATGTGGACATCCGAGTACAGCCCATAAATTATGACCTCATGGATTGTACACATAGCAAGTGCGCTGACTGCTCATGCTCCAGTTACAAAATATAATCTCTGGTTTCACACTCCGGTCCAGTTGGTGGCGTATGCACCTCGCCCTCTGTTTCTGTTCTCACAGTGTGCTGGTGCTGGACTTTCGGTTGCTGCTGCGCTCGCTGTACGTGCTTACAAATTATATTCAGCCACAAAATCAGCCTGAAAAGCTGGAAATCAGAACGGAAGTACAAAGAGTTGTTGCATAGAGATGATACACCATCTCATCTAGTTGCATTGGTGTGAACCGGCAGATTTTTAGAACGTTAAAGAATGGCACATTGCAAGTAGTTGCCTGTTTTATTTCTTGTCGCTGCAAATCTTTGGTCTGAACTGGTACTTAGGCAGAGTAGTTGTGTCTCCTGATAGAACCCTTGACCAGCAAACTCTTCTCTGGTTTCCCTCAGACTCTCTTCACTTTTACTCAGCAGCTAGGAAGAAAGACCTGTAAACTTCTTAGCTATTGAGGAGATTGGGTATTGGAAAGTGCAACACTGTGGTCACATTTGCGGTCTAGACACGCGGTTCGTGTCTGTTGCCATTGTATAGATACACTATACGAGTGTGCGCCTGTGTGTGCGTGTGTGTAAAGGTATCTTTGTGGATCGTGTTCCATGGTTAGATAAAGATGAGTCCTTCCACGAGGATGTTCAGCAACTAATCACAAGATGACTACTTTAATTAATTAGCTGACTGTACAGCACACATAATAAACACTAATTAGGAGAAAAGGAGGCGGCAAGAGACAGAGTGAGAGAGACAATAGACATAGAGAATTATGAGAAATGAGGGGGAAAACAGTGATAATAAGACAAAGAGAGAAGGGCAGGCCATCAGTCAGTAACAAATGTCGTATAGACGGAGAAATAAAAGAGATGGATACTGCTTTCACTTCCTAACTTCCCTTTTCTGTTCTTCTCGTACCTGTTTCAACCCCTTAATTTTCATCCACCCCCACTCTTTTTCCTCTTATTCCTCCTTTTATTTCACCTCGCAAATTTCTCCTTCTCTGGGCGATTTGAATTCTAGCAGACAAAAAGCTTTGCAGGCCCAGGGGCTTTGTGCATGTTCTCATAGCAATGCTGCCATTTATATGTGCATGTTTAGATTCTTTTGTTTGTATATGCACATGGCTGTGTGCCATTTGCATGTTCTTGAGAGACATTTACACACGCTGAGACACATCAAGTACGTGTGTGTGTGTGCACATGGCTTTCCTCTATAGGGATTGGAATATAAAACAGAATTGAGACTACCTTCAGAGGCAAAGAACAAGAAGGGGATCAAACGACGTACCACACGCTACTTTAAAAGACTCACAGTGTGTGTGTGAGAGGGAGAGGGTGTGTGTGTTTGAACGCGTGTAAGCTGGAACATTTTTTGTTAAGTCCTGCTAAGATTAGAATAGAGGGGGGTTTACGAGGAGAAGAATAGACGGTAGAAAATAGACTAGAGACTAGAGGCATCAGCGATCCCTTTGTTTTACCAACAAGCTGCTCATCCAACAAAGGTGTTAAACATCCAGATATAATTTTATGTCTGAGTCCCCATGGCCCGAACTGGTGGCAGTGGTTGAGCTCCCTCTTTATGTGCTCATCCTTAACCACTTTTGGAACACATTTGTCATTGCTGTACTGTGTATTAAACATTCCTTAATGTCTCACAGTCAAAAAAAAAACTGAGCCAGGAAGCCAGAAACCATAGAACAAGAAGGTAGGAGAGATGAAACCATAAAGATGAAAATAAAGAGGGAGGGAGGAAGAGGGAGAAAGGAAACTTAAAAAAAAAAATGAAACAGGCGAATAGAAGTGGAGATTTTGCTATGAATAATAGCCCATTCATCAGTGCTAATTTGCTAGGCTAATGTTCTCACTGAGCCTAATGGGGAGATTAGCCGGGCAAATTAGCACTGATAAACGAGCAAACACGAACCGCGGTGGTCAATCATGGAGCCAGCCATGTATTCATACCATACCCCGGCAATGGAAAGCATCTGTTCTAAATGAGATTTTAGTTCAAGTTCAACAATTAACTGCTCCTCATGGCCAAACTGCCTCCCAATAAACGTGGTAATAAATAGAGATACAAACAGGAACAGACATTAAAATGATCACATTAAATGCACTGACAGAAAGCTGTACGCTAATGGAATAAAGTAGAGTGAAAGGGCTTTGCAGTTGATCAGGTTAACAGCATGGGAGATAAATGAAAGCTATTTTTTTTGTGTATTTGAATTAGCCAGCAGCTGACTGAGCTTTGGAAAGCCAACAGGTGGCTAAAATGTCTCTTTAATCTGATTGCAAATGATGTGGTTATAATAGTATATAAATAACACAAGTCATGGGAATATCATTCACTAGAAACTCAATCCATAGATGTATGTTCCATGTTATAAAAACATGACAGTAGCAAAGGACTTTAATTTGACAAAATTAAAGACACAGACACCCAAAAAAGATGCAGAAGAGCCTTAAATGGGTGCATAAAAATTCACAACCTGATCTCACTACAAAATTGTGCTTATCCAGTGCTTGGGCAGTGACCTGTGGCATCAGACACTGATGAAAAAAGCCAGCCTTTAACGTGAGCATGATAAGCGGCCAGTTACTGTTTTAGTTTAACAGTACTCGGCGGGGGGTCAGCCCTATGTTCCCACAGCCCTATGTTCCCACATTTCTAAGATTTTTCTCAAAATTAAACCCTATGTTCCCACATTTCTAGGACATTTTCAAAATTAGGTCTTGTGTTCCTACATTTCCCTTCAATTTAAGCCCTATCCTCCCACAAGGGCTAGGGTTAGGGGTTAGGGGTTAGGGCGGATAAAAGGTTGGGTGTTATTGGCTACCAAATTGGGAGAAAGGGGGATAAAATCTGATACAAATTTATGAAAAAGGAAATGTGGGAACATAGAGCTGTGGGAACGTAGGGCTGTGGAAATATTGGGCTGTGGGAACATAAGGCTGTGGGAACATAGGTACGCTCCCCTCAGCGGCATCAGAGGGAAACATGGCGGGACAAGAATTAAAGTTAAGGCGACAAAAGTTCAAGTAGGGTATCAGGGAGGGGTGGTGGATGGATAAAAAAAAAACACTGACTTTCACCCAGAAGAGCGGTGTTCATGTCCCATAAGATTATAAAGCCAAACCCTGCTATTTTTTCCTAGACCCAGTCGCGTGCATTAGTTCAGTCAGGAACAATTTAGTCAAGAAAAACTTTATTCCATTTGCGGTACTATATTAGACGGTATGGCTCTGTTCTGGGGCCTTTCTGCCTTTCCTAAGCCTATGCAGAAAACCTCTTCCACGCACCTATGTGGAAAACAGAAACAGCACGCTCTCCACCCTTCTGTGTGCCTATGTGGAAAGCCTAAGCTTGGAGAGCACACCTCTCTGCCCTTCCACGTGCAAACGAAGAAAACCTGAGGCAGAGAGAGCAAACCTCCCTGCCCTTCCATGTGCCTACATGGAAAGCCCAAGGCAGGGAGAGCAGCATCTAAGACCCCTCCAGGAACAGAACTGAGCAGCATCAATGACAAACTGAAATGACATTAATAAGTCAGACACAACATGAAAAGGAGGAGCTGGGGGGAGGCGGGTTGCAAAGCAGCTTGCAGAGGAAGCAGCAATGGTGGGCAGGTCAGAGCAGTTTAAACAGGGCGCCATGAATGAGATTCACCAATTGGTTACATAAAAAGGAATCATGTGATCTATCAGCTGCTCCATCAGTTGATTACAGTTGTTTGAGATCAGCTGATGTAGCTCGGATGTGAGCTGAGCTTGACATCGTGTCCTGCCTGAGCTAACGCTATTTCCATTTGTTGAAGGGAAAAAAAAGTCAATATACGGTGTTGTACAGACGTAGTGCGTTTATCTTCACGAAGACTGTATGTAAAGTAAATTTCCTGTGAGAACAGAATTGTATTTTGAAAGAAGGCAATGCATGTAACAGACATAACTTGACACAGCGTCCCAGAATGTCAACAACCAACTCACCCAGGGTACCTTTCACTATCTGGACATGGAAAGTCCATGACCAAACGTCAATAGATGACAAGGTTGGAATGAGAATGTGTTGCATTCCACCAGGAAATTAAGTGTTTGATGCTCAAAATTTCCTGGTGGAGGACCCCAAAAACCCTTGTTTCATATCTGCCCTCCCAATGTTGAAAAAAAAACCTACACCCTTGACTCAACTGAGCCAGAAAAAGGCATCAAATCCCTCCAATATGTGTAGCATCTTTGATAGAATAAACTTAAACTTTATTGGATACTTCGCAGATAGATATCCACTAAGACAGAGCTGGTGTTTCCTCGACTAAAGCATCAACAACCACTTACACACGCTGGAATCTAAAAGGACTTTGGGGGTTCTTCAATTCCTTCATTAATAAGTAACTCGATCATTAAAGTTTAACACATTCAGGTGATGCTCTTATCCAGAGTGACTTGAGAATGAGTGCAACAGTAGAGTAAGCTTGAATTTCCAAGATCACAACATTACAAGCGATCAGTAGATTACAAGGTTCAGAGCAACAGTGCCCTGTGACAGAATATCCCTGCGGCCTTAAAAAAGGTCATGTAGCAGGGAGAAGTCAAAAGAAGGGAACCAATGACTGCTGCTGTGCGATCCCAGTTGAATCCTTGAAGAACTCCATGAAAGATTTATGAATTGTTTTTAAAGGTCCACCAAACTGTATCTAATCTATGGGACGCAACGTGTCAGGAATGAACAATAACAGCCTTATTTTCAGGTGGGCACCTTCTGAGACGGCACAGCTCAGAGCCAAACTCATACACATCATTGGACAAGGTTTGATAGGAAATCTCAAGTGCAGATTAGTTGAACTTTAAGCACTCACCCATCACTTTATTTCAGATATTGCAGCTTCTCTCTGGAGAGAGATTTTCGGAACATGTGCCAATACAACCAGGACACATAAAGGACATTTCTACAGGCTGATTCTTGTCTCAGTGTCAGACCTGCGCTTTCCGTAACAACGCATAACTGTTATGGTGGGTGAGCAATCATATGTGTGAAATATATTCTATACAGTTTTGATGGTGTTCACTGACTCAGCGGGTGAATGCGACCACCATTCAATAGCTGGATTGTGGCTGAAAGGGGAGAGGGAGACAGTCACACTTGATCAAGCACAAATAGGGTTATTCTGTGGGGAGAAAAATGTCGAAACTTGCTTTTTAAATTTTCCAAGTACATGCTTTGGAGTTCTGAGAAACAATCTTTTAGAAGTAGCAGTGTGGAAGGTTTAGGGGGGATTTAGTGGTGTCTCGTAGTGAGAATTGCAGATTGCAACCAGCTAAAACTTCTCCCAGTTGGATATCCTTCAGTGTTCACTGTTTAAGAGGTTTTTACCGAGAGCCGAATTATCTGCAGAGGTCTCTTCCTCTCCAAAACAAACAGACCAGGTGATTAAAAACAGTAAAAACATTTAAAGAAGCAAGTTACAAATCAGTATTTCTCCTATGGTGTTGGGTTTTTCACAGACAGGCCACTCACCCAGCACCTGCTGATATCTGCTCACGTTTTTTCTCTGATAACTTAATGTGTGCTCACCTTTTTTTCTGATCCAGACGGTCAGGAGGTTTAAAGAATTATCCACAGAGGTCTCCTCATTTCCAAAACAAAAGGACCCTGTTGTTTAAACCAGTAAAAACATTGAATAAAGCATACTTTATATTAATAATCAGTGTTTCTCCAATGCTGTTTGGCATGTTGGAGACTGGTGGCTAGCCCAGCACCTGCTAATACATGCCCTTTTTTTTGTCTGGATGTTCAGGAGGTTTTTACTGTGAACTGAATTTTCTGCAGAGGTCTCTTCCTCTCCTAAACAAATGTACCTGTGATTTAAACCAGTGGTTCCCAACTGGTCCAGCCACGGGGTCCAGATTTATCCTTAGTCATTAGTTTAAGGTCCACACAGTTTAATACATTCAGCATCATACTCGCATTTGGCCATGTCATAGAGCTAGTTTGCTGTCTGTATCAAGTAGCTGTCCATTTGTCTCTCACTTTACATCAGGAAACAGCACTTCAAAGTTAAAGATTTGTGCCGAAAAGAAGAACTTAAAAATAAAGTGTGATTTTTTACGAACTTCACACATTTGCAAGTCACTTGTGGGCCATTCAGAACAGACCTGCAACCCGCTTTTGGACCACGACACACCAGTTGGGAACCACTGATTTTAACCAGTAAAAACACTAAACAAAGCAGTGTTACGTAAAAAATTGGCCGTCACAAATCGCCCTATGTAGAGCCAGTTTGGTTTGTCTAATCTGGGCTACGGTAGAAGCAAAGCGGTGCAACATGGCGACCTCCATGACAAAACCCACCGGTTCTTATTTTCAGGTGATTATACACTAAAGAAAACATACTCAGGATAATATATTCCATTTTTGCTCATATATTCCCCTAAACACACTGGACCTTTGTAAGACAGAACATTTACAGAAACTTGTTATAGAAAGATGACATGGTTATAGCCACTGAAGTATGCTCTTGGCCTTTCTGGTTTAAAATATATGAAAGAGAAGGAACTCATTTGAAGCTCATCAACGTGACAACTAATATCAATGATTACAACTACTCAGATTACACCTGTAGAACAGGCTTAGGCCCTGTGCCCACCAAACCTGCTCTTCCCAGCTAAAAGCACCAGGTGCTCCTCAGGAAATGCTCAGTTGGAGCGCTTTGGAGGCGCAGTGTAGATGCTGAGGTTGCATCTGGTTGCTATGATATGGAATATCCATGCGAGTAAAGATGTCGGTAGAGTGCTTGCTTTGGGTGAGGTGAAGAGGGAAGCATGCAGAGAGAGAGGATGGACTCGCCAGTCTGTGGGTTCAGGAGAGGAAATAATATATATTTATGGTATATTAGCAGATTTTTCCTCCATTGCTGCTGTTGTTGTTCAGCACTTCCATATGTAAGATGTGACAGTTTGTCTTTGCGGTATTTGTCCCTCCTCCACTGTGACTGTACAGTGACAAGCGCAGCTTTTTTATCCAAAGAAGCAAAAACACACCCAACCAGCTATGCCACCATTTGTCAATACGCAGCACTCCAGTTGCAAAGCATTAAAATAATACGCTGGCCTCAGGAAAAAAAAAAACCTTTGGTGGACACAGCCCCTTAGTGATTTTCCAAATATATTTTTCGGAAATGTGTGTCCACACGTGTGTCAGAAAGTCATAATGTATGAGATAATGAGACTTAAATATAAATGCAATCACAGTCACAGTATGTCTCCCTTTGTCGTCTAATAAATGAGTCACCATAAACCAGGAAATTGGGCCCAGGCTTTTATACACATTAACTGTATCACACTGTTCTCTCATTATCAAAACCAGCAAAGACACACCCACACATATATATATTTTCACACACACAAAGACAGAAACAGTATTGTTCCCAGCCTGGGAGCTGTTGTGTGAGGCTCCCCGCAGTGCAGAGTGAATAGGAAGATGAACTAAAAGAGGCAGCAATATTGTGAATGCAAGTTTGGATAAACTAAAGCAGAGAGTGCATCACTGTGAGCGAACGGGATAGAAAGAAAAACATGTACAATGTGTCGAGCAGATAAACAAGCTACTTATAGCAGAGAGTCTCTAAAGAATGGCGTCATTCTGCAACAATGGAGGACCACGTAGATGAGACGCAGCCCTAAAGAATCCCACTTTGTGATCAAAGTGGAGAGGCAGGGGTATTCTTCATATAGAGAGCTAAAGGTAAAAGAGGATCGGGTGGTCATGGATGGATTACCCAATGAGCCCGTTGGGGACAAGTCCACTAAAAGAGTTCCTACATAATACAGTTGCACAGTGCATACTTAGGCTACAGTAAGCCTATTAAACCCTATAAAGCAGAGTAAACAGCATAACAAGCCCAATAAAGACATTTAGTAAAACAAATTAAATGTGTTTGACAGCAGAATGGCTGTGCCTTCAGAAAATATAACCTGCAACACTGGGTTCCTTTGTTGATTTTCTAACATAGTTTGCACAGGGCCCTGTAGTATGTTGTTATATCACTGTACAGGAGTGTCAGTGACTATGTTTACACGCACACTCATCATCCACTATTATACTGAAAATGACAATATTCTGACTTTGAAATGAGTCATGACTTTGTGCACAGCACATTTGGAATATACGTCTCCATTAAGATTTTAACCCTAGTCTGCGACACATGGCCTCTTGCCTGTTTTTGGCCAGCTCTATGTGTTGTCATGGATATGCTGCACATAAACCAAGTAGCCAACAGTTCGCAAGGATGTAAGGTAGAGATGCATGTTTGAAAGAAAAGCCTACAATTCTGGTCGGAAGGAGAGTTGTTGAACCTTTCAACAAGACTTGGAAATCAACAGGTTTTTGGATATTCACAAATAACGCAACGCCAACCTTTTCATGAAGGTGACTGAAGGAATGGAAAAAAGAGGCTGCTTTTGCACTGGTGGTGGCTCCAGCTGTTCAGTTTTTCCAAAATCTGATGTATGTGATAAACAACCTGTTAGGACACGTTAACATCACTGACACACAGCTGCGTGTCAGTGATGATATTATGTTAACAGCTCAGCAGAAGTGTTGTCTTTTTTTGGACTAAAGACAAAAAAAATGAATAGTTTGTAACCGACGCCAGTGTGTAATTGCTGTTGCAGGAATCTTTAAACAGCTTATTTTCATCTACGGTGTAACGAAACAGGCAAACCAGTCTCCCTCTGACATCGTCAAAATCCGGCGCTTGGGGAGTGACTTGTGGCGTTAGACACTGATGAAAAAGTCGAGTAGGGTGGTGGATGGGTCCAACAAACACCGATTTTCACCAGGGAGAGCGGTGTTCGCATCCTGTGAGATTATAAAGCCAAACCCTGTTCTTTTTTCCTTAACCCAACCACGTGCATTAGTTGTTGGAGGATGTACTGATGTGGTGTCTTTATTTTGAAAGAGACTGTATGTGAATGGTAAATTTCCAGTGAAAACGGAAGTGTATTTTGAAAGAAGACAATGCATGCAACAGGCAGAGCTTGACACGGCATTCTAGAACGTCCACGACCAACGCACCCAGGGTACCTTTCATGTTGTATCTGGACATTGAAGGTCTATGACCAAACGTCAATATGTGACAAGGTCGGAGTGAGAATGTGTTGAAACAGGAGTTAAGTTTAAACTGTTTCAATTGTTTTGAAAGGTCAATGCTTTCTTATATTTGTCAAAAAAACAGATTAAGAAAACAAACTTGCACTGTAACCTACAAGTCAGGGAGGGACTGTGTGTTGTTTGCAGTGGTATTAAAAAGGAGCGTCCACATCAGCATCTAAATGGACTGCTGTGAAATTTGCAGGTAAGTTGCTGTTTAACATGCTGCAGCTGATCAGCTAATTAGCTATCTGGCCTGTAGCGGTTCGCTGAATGTTTGTTTATTCATTCTTTCTGTCAACAAGCTAAAGCACAGGACAGGACATGTCCGTGTTTGTATGTTAAATAAGAAGGAGACTTTAGCAGGAAAGATGACGGGATTATTGTCCAAAGTTTGTTTATCTTGTGCTGTATAGCAGGGATACAGGGGTACAAGAAGAGCGACACATCACTGTTTTAACCAAATGTGATTTAAAATAAAGTGGCTGAGCGGCTGTATGAAAACAAGGTCTCTGTCTTTGTAGATATTTAATGCAAAGACATCATGAGACTGAAAAATATAAAATATGAAGTTCTCCCTTTTCTGATATTTCATCAAAGGAGAAGACAGGATGTGGTTTATAGATCAGATACACTACTGCTATGCTATCAGAGAGAAAAAGTCAGTGTCCTTTCATTCAGATTTTAACATCTATTATTAATAAATTAATAAATGGATTGTATGAAAGAAAAAAATCAGTCCAGCCACACACCACACAATGTCACTTCCAAAAAATCCCCTTTTGGAGACGGAGCCAAAGTGCAGCTGCAGTTCAGCCATTGTGCAGTAAAAAATTGGGACTTCTACAATAGGAACATCTGTAGCTTATTTCAAGTGGGTCCCAGAATAATAAAAGAGACAATATGTTTTCATGAGCCTGGGTCCCAGGCCAAGAAAATAAAAACGTTATTCGAGTTCCAGGGTGGAAAGCTGCGGGATGGGATTTCTCTCTGTTAGTAAAAATATCAGCTGTTTTCCCCCAGCTTGTTAAAATAAAAACAAACTTATCCTCAAACTCCGTTTTATAACTCCTGGGGTAACTTAGAGGTAAATGCTCAAACACACAGAGACACACACACGCACACACACACCGCTTGGTTTAAAACTCAGAGCAACTGGTGCATCTCCAGCGCAGAGGAATGCAGGAGCAGGATAGAGGAGCCCCCGTTTCTAAATGGGGCTCCTCTATCCTGCAACAAGGAGTGGCACCAACAATAAACACAACACAATAACCGGCCAGGCATTTGCATATGAAGCATCCCCAAACTAGCGTTGGCAGACCCAGACTCAAAGAGCGATAGAGCCGCACAAAGAAAAGAAGAAAAGACACAGAAGGGTGTCGGGAGTCGAAAAAAAAAAGGGAGAGACAGGGAAATTTGTGTGAAGAGGCGGCTGAGCGAGCATGTGTGCACATACACAGCTGTGCTGCGGATCACTGTCATTTCAATAACTGAGTTCAAAAAGCAAAAACGTTTCAAATTTTGCTCAAACACACCCATACTCACAGACATTAATTAGAATTTCAGCGATAATGTCAATCATTTTGCAAGCGATACAGCCAAAATACACACAATCCCCCATTATTCTCTCTGACTCAACTCCTCTCCCCCCCTTCCCTCATTTTCATCTCCTCTTCCACCTCTGTATATTTCCCTCGCCCTCACACACATGCAGAGCCCCCAAAAACACACAAACACTGGCACTGTCCCGAGGTTGATGGCTGTCACCTTTGTGTACTCAGCCTCTTTCAGGAGCCAGCAATGCAAATAACACCCTTATGAATATTCATGACAGATTTGAGATGGAAAGAGAGAGCGAGATAGAGAAGAGGAGAAGGGAGAGGGAAGAAAGGGAGACAGTGACGAGGATGCTGAAGGGTGGGGAGGGGAGAAAGAAGAGGAAGAATGCTGTAGACAGAATGATAGCGCAGACTGGATTAGGGGAATAAACAGAGATGGAGTGACTGTGCGGGTTAAACAGAGGAACAAAGCAGGTGAGTGTGTGCACGTGTCGGACACAGAGTTTTAACCAGTACATCATACTGAGCTGGTGATGGACAGTGTAGCTTCATTGACTTCTCAAGGGAATATCAGAGTGAAAAGATGATGTCAGTTAGAGCAGAGTTTTTAGTTGAGGGGAGATGTGTCATATTTATAAGTTAGATTAATGACAGTCATACCTTAGGTCTTTGAAATTTAAATATTTGAGTTGAGCTCCACTGAAGACTTTGACAAACTAAAAACAATTTGAAGAACTACCCCACAGGTCCAGCACCATTTCAGAGCTCCAGTTAATTTACCTTGGCACAAGTGGATTGCATTAGCAAGTAACCATAACTAAACAAAAAAACAATACATCTTACTATATAATGACGAAAACTCTGTGTCTGTGTGTGTGTATGTCTGTGTGTCTGTTCCACGTTTTTCTCCTCACTGACTTGGTCAATCCGTGTGAAATTTGGCACAGTGGTAGAGGGTCATGGGAGGATGTGAATGAAGCAATATTACATCAATTGGCCAAAGGGGGGCGCTATAACAACCGATTGAAATTGCAAACTTTGAATGGGCATATCTCGTGCCCCGTATGTCGTAGAGACATGAAACTTTGCACAGAGATGCCTCTCCTCATGAGGAACAAATTTGCCTCAAGAACCCATAACTTCCGGTTATATAGATTTTCCGCCATTTTGAATTTTTTTGAAAAATACTTAAAATCGACCTTTTCCTAGGAAGTTTGACCGACCTGCATGAAACTCGGTGAGCATAATCTAGGGACCAATATCTAAAGTTCCCTCTTGGCAAAAGTTGGAAAACTTACTTAAAAACTGAGCTTTTATAAGGCAATGAATATTGCAGAGGGCGTGGCTCATCACATAAAGGTGTATAACATCTCAAGGGTTTCACTGATCACCACGCAACTTTGTAGGCATATGACCACACTTTTTTAGGCCTTATCTAGGCCTAACTGCTATATTGATTTTTACTAAACTTGGTAGATATGTAGAGCAGGACACCTCAAGGTAACTGGATAAATTTAAATTAGCAACTGGGTGGCGCTATAACAACAGAAAATATGCTTAAAAATGGCTAAAATGCGACCGATCGCTGTGGCTCCCCCTGTGGCCCAGTGTTGTTGGGTTTTTTTTCCTAATTTTTGGTATGACTAAGTCATGGTATGGTATGCTGTACATAATCACTGAAACTGTCAGTGTGTCATTCTGTCAGTCAGTCAGTCATTCTACCAGTGTGCCCAACTTTTAAGTCAATACAACATATAAACACTTTAACTATCTGCCTTTCAACGTGCTACCTCAACTACTAATGTACAGTTTTAGCCCACTAACTATCCCACTATTGGCAATGGTACTACTATACTTTCAATAAAGCAATCGTACTATCAAATTAACATAAACTCTGTCTGAATACTTTGCTCTTCTTAAAGGGTTCAGTTGACTATTTAATCTGCAATTTCCTAAGACCTGTACACCATGTGAAACTGTACGTGGGAAACTGTGCACTCAATGGGTATGGACGAGTTAGTAGGTTAATGTGGGTTTCACATCTACATATTACACGCTAGGTATCCTCCTGCGTCTGCTGTTGATGTTTGCAGACACTCCAACCAATTCCGGGAGTCAACAAAAGCACATGGTTAGGTTTGGGCATTAAAAGCACGTGGTTGGGTTTAGAAAAAACATCATGGTTTGGCTCTACATTTACACCGGGCTCCCAGGTGAATATTGGGGATTTGTTGGACCCATCCACCACCCTTCCTTGCTACCCTACAGGGACTTTCCAGCTCCTTACATCACATAATTTGGAACGGCAGCATTTCAACCCGATGGCATTCAGTGGCATATCATACTGCTGCGTCAGGTGTTGTGCGACTGCATTATGAACTGGCGCTGCCTGTCCGTGTATCATGCTGTCATGACGTGTCGTCTGGCCAACTTACTTATCATGACACCACAAAAGGTTACGTCTGGCCGCGTTACAAACTGATGGCACCCAACGATATATCATAACACTGCGAAAGGTGACTTTGGGCATCAGGCGTGTGATGCAGAAATCACTGACAAAGCAGCCGTATTTAACAACTTTGGAATGAGAATGGGCTGATCATTTTTACCTCATGAGTCTGTGTGTGTGTGTGTGTGTGTCATCATGGTGAAATCATGCCAATCGTAGCAGAAGCGGTTTTGAATATTTTGCCAGGTGTTCATATGTGTCTGTCTATGTGTCTGTCTGTCTGTCTGTCTGTCTGTTTGTCGACAAATGTTGTCAGTGTGATAATTTTGCAACTGTGCAAGGTGCAGTCACAAAACTTTTCAGGTGTGTATTTGAAATCAAACTGAATGCCAAGTTGAAGATGGGTGTGGTCTCAGCAAGGGCACCCGAAGTAGCGGGATAGAAAGTTAATAAGGGACAATTGGCTCCCCCGCTTTATGCCCCTGGTGCACAAGTTCAAAGATGGGTGTGGTCCAAGGCAAAGGTGCTGGAAGTACAGGGCGGAAAGTAGAGAGGAGGCAACTACATCCACCTCACCTCTGGCAGACATTTGCTTTCAGTCACAGATTGCTGTATTGTGACTGGAGTGATCCCATCACCAGGTGTTCTCTAGTTTTTCATTCAGATTGTTTACACCATCACATTAATTTGGTCCGAGCACCTGGGCTACAGTTCTACTAGTTCCTCTCTCTCTCAGAGTAGCTGCATTCATGCTTGTTGAATCCACTGTCCTTTTCCAGTTGGTGAAGTATGTGCTTTGTAAACCATAAAAGACATACAGGTATAGAATGAAATGCAGGCCTAACACACATGAATCTGTAGATGTGAGGCAGCATGAGTGACTGAAAAAAGCAAAGCATGTCTTAATTATTTGTCAAGCATGAAATTAGCCACTTTATTTTTTTGAACAGAATTGCTGAACAGTACAAAACCACAATAGTTACAACAAATGACACAGAAACTAGACACTGTCTCTTGTTTCACCATCATTGCCTGATACCTTATCATGGTGTGGAGGCCGCCACTGGCAGTTATGGTCATAAATGTTCCTCAGCACATTCTGCAGGAAGTAATATTGGCTAAACCACCGTGCCACTGACCGTAGGCTCCACTCCGACCTCACAGACTCAGCAGGAATTTTACAGACTGGCTCCTGGCATTAGGTATTAGGCCATCAAATAAAGCTATTTTACACGTCCACCACATAAAGTGTGTGTGTCAGCTAATATTGTCGACATATGTAACACACATTAATGGTTCTATAAATCTACATGCTAATGTGAATGGTTGCTATAAAATGTATGTAAGTGTGCATGTGTATGTGTTAACTCTCCCAAGGTATAAAAAAGTCTAAATTAATTTCCGACAACATGTTTATCATGCTATTTTATTTTATATCTTTATTTTTCTCACTTATAGCAGTAAGTGCTGCAAATTAACTCCAGAACGGCCTTCAAATCAGCCTCTCTTCAATATAAGACTAGAGAATTTTAGGATGCATAAGTTCAGTAAAGTCAGCAACATATTATTAACATGAATGAAAATACATCAGACAATTCATACTGTGGCTTCTTTACAACGCAGGTAGACATATGATACATTAAATTGTCACATAAAGTCAAGTGAATTTTGATAGCCCAGCATCTCATGCAGTGCATATGATCCATACTGGCAATGTGTCACCTGCACTGGTGTTGAGCACACTTCCATAGGAGAATCTCAACTGCTGAGGCCTCTAAGCCAGGTATCATTATCGTAATGACCTCTTTTAGCAAAGTCCCCCACTGAAGCTCCACTAAAACAACATTACCATCCAGATCTTCACAGCCCTGTATTCTGCCCCAACTTGTTTTTCCATTCCAGGTAATGAAGACAAAAATGAAGATAGCTGGGTTTATTTTCCACAAGGGAAGCATTGTGTTCCTTACTTTACCACCTCATGACACAATGTCATTTATCAAACAACTCCTTGATGGCACTTTAAAAGCTGATGTAAGAACATTTTGACTATCGGAGGGTAGAACAAAGTCAAGTGAACCTTAACCTTAATCAAGCTAAGACTAATGTTTTGGTAGGCCTGTCATGATGATTACCTTTCAAACTTATCAAACGATAAATGGACATGACCTTGATCATTTTGTTGATAATACCCATCATGTTTACATGCGTGTTTGTTTACACAAATATTTTAGCCAGCATGATACAGCAGGGTTTCCCAAGCATTCCCGTTTTTCTCTCTCTATCCCAGCCTACTTACGCATAGAAAAATAAAACAACAATTCAAAGATGACACAGCGTAGTTTACTGGGGGTACATGTCATTGGTCCGACATCCCATTAGTCCGACGGTCCGCAGTGCTGAACGGCTCCCAGTGGGTGTATTTCTGCCTTGATGGTGCGCTGCGACCGGCTCTGGGTCAGCTGGGAAAGGCTTGAGGTGAAGCAGGCTCATGGCTTATGTGTTTGTCACTTTCTTTTTCATTTTAACCCACACCATGATCTTTTCCTGACCCTAACCAAGTGGTTTTTGTGCCTAAACTGAACCAGACCTTAACCACAGGGCATCATGATGATTTCGGAACGGACTTCGGAACAATGGGTTTAATATGGTCGGAACAATGGGATGTCGGACCAATGGGCAGTTCCCATTTACTTGTACTCTACAGCCGCACTTTTGGAGCGAATAAGCACAGGCCTGATAGTTGTTATCTTGCCACCCCTCGCAATGAGCCAAAACATCAGTTGTTTGTAGTTTGACCTTCTGACATCTTCATCTTCCACTCTATAAATCCACCAGCAAACCGCCTGGCCCCAGTGCCATCCATCGAATTATTAACTCAGCTTATCTATTAGCTGCACAAGGCATCACATGGTTCTGTTTTGTTGGCAAAATTTTGTTTTAACTCTCAAACTGAGCAAATTTGGTCTGCTCCAATAAAGGTGCCATAATCATATCATCATCTTCTAACCACTTCATCCTCTTGAGGGTCGCGGGGGGGCTGGAGCCTATCCCAGCTGACATCGGGCGAGAGGCAGGGTACACCCTGGACAGGTCGCCAGACTATCGCACGGCTGACACATAGAGACAAACAACCATTCACGCTCACATTCACACCTATGGACAATTTAGAGTTATCAATTAACCTAGTCCCCAATCTGCATGTCTTTGGACTGTGGGAGGAAGCCGGAGTGCCCGGAGAGAACCCACGCTGACACGGGGAGAACATGCAAACTCCACACAGAAGGGCTGCCACGCCCGGGATCGAACCGGCAACCCTCTTGCTGTGAGGTGAGAGTGCTAACCACCACACCACCGTGCCGCCCTAAATATTTTCTTGCATATAACAAAAGTGTTTAAAAAAAATCACATTCCAATTACAGTGTCTGAATATTCTTTAGAATTAAAATCCATTGCTATTTGAAAGTGTGTATTGTTATGCTGTTATATTATCACTATATCAGTGGTATAAAATGATCTCAAAATGACAATAACATTGTTTACCGCAATTATTCCTGGGACTATATATCGTCCAACAAAGGTAGTAATTGTTACAGGTCTTTCTCTTGACAAACATTTTTTTTCACATGTTCAAAAAATAGATATTTAATTATGAGGAAAACTTGAGAGATATTAAATCTTTGTTTGCTTTGTTGTTTTCTTTTGTTGTTTTGCTTTTAAAGATGCAGCAAAACAATAAAGTGAGCTCAAGTGGCTGAAAGCTGCAAAAAACCTCCACAGTATGACACTGATTCTCAGTGAGATCAGCAGTAGTGCAGGCCTCTTCCAGTCCATCACCTTGTATCCTGCGGGAGCTAGAAACTACAACATTTATGACTGAGAAAATTTTGTTTTTCTTATTAGGTGTCTGCTCACTCTCATTACATGTTGATGCTATTATTACTTATCCCCATTCAGTCCTTCTTACTTCTTTGGTTAGACCCTTTGTTATGATATTACAGTCCCTTCATTCTTAGCTTATCATACATGTACCTGTTTAATCTCTTATTAGCCATTCTGTTCATGTAGAATAAGTTCAAGAAGAAAAATGACCAAGTCAGTTCCCAAGCCTACCCTTACTGTGCTGTATTCTTTGTGATTTGGTTGCAATACAACACTCATATTCTTCTTCACAGTTGAGATGACTGTTAAAGCAACAGGTAAGTGGTAATTTCATGAGAGCTGCGAGAGTGCGCCGGCCTAGAGAGATGTATATATTTGAGCACGAGTACATGCTGTGTCGAGTCCAATTTAATGGCTGAGGTGACTATCTAGAGTGCTTCTGTGGAGGCAGAGACTGAAATAGAGGATGGACAAAGAAATTATGACCTGATCCAGGAGATGTGACATATTTCCTTTAGAGAATATGAAAAGCAGAGAAAGAAGGTCCCAGACATAAAGAAAGACAATGGCACAAAGAGATACTGCACAGAAAAAGACAAAGGCATGGAGACACTGACTTGGATGCACAAAAACATCAAATGGATTTCACTTATTTTGCAGAATGGGACCTTTTAGTTTACTTATACATTAGAGGGATACTTCATCCTCAAAATGCCCATTTATCTATCAGTTAGTCATGCTGTGTTACCTTGAGTTTGAGAAAGAAAAAAATGTCCCTCCATGTCTCCATGGAAAATGAGACACACATTTATTTACTGAATAATTGGGGGCCACATTAACAACAGCAAAACTATATCAAAACATCTGTTTAGAAACTCTCAAACAACTTGTGCAGTATAATTGAAGTCTCATTTATCCAGTCGTATGCTCAGTTCTTCTCAAACACATGCATTTTTGCTAAAAATAAAAACATCATATTGGAGTGTGGCTTTGAAGGGAGCATAGATTCACTTTCAGTTCGGTTTTAAATGATAAGGTTCTAGCAAAAATGCGTGTGTTTGGGACACACTGGATAAATGAGACTTGGATTATACCACACAAGTTCTAAGAAAGTTTGAAAACGGATGTTTCAGTATAGTTTTGCTGTTGTTAAACATGGTCCACAATCAATCAGTAAATCAATACGTTTGTTGTATTCCTTGGAGGTATGGGAAAAATGTAACATGACATGAATATTTGATATACAAATAGTCATTTTGTGGGTGAAGAATATGATACCTCAAATCACCCATGTGTCCCTAGATTGTTTCTCTAGCACTTCATGCTTACATGGATCATAGCAGAGAGGCTTGTAAATTTTTGTTTCATATATTTTTAAAACACCATTTTAGTGTCTTGCAAGGTTTGTTTTGTCTTAAACATGTCAACCATCTCATATTCATCCACAGTGCAGTACTCCAGGCAGTCTCACTTCTTTTGTAAGGGGAATATGTAGGTGCCCAAAGGTCAAAATTGTTCAATATCCTATTTCTTTTCATTTTGACAATACATAATTGTCACATTTAGCTATGTAGAATTTGATATTGCTCATCAGTTAGCTTTAGAGTTCAGATCTCAATTAAGAAGTAGATTATCACCCAACAAACTGTATATGTCAAATTGTACTTTGAGGCACTTGTGCAAAGTGTCGACCACTGACACACGGTTGATCTGGGAGGTTTTCAATATGCAGCTAGCTCAAAGTTCAGTCCACACAGATTAAAATGAATTAGCTAGTAGTTAGTTGACTAGTTTACATTCATATCTTCTGTTTTCTTGAATAAAATAAAACTTTGTGATTGTCTTTCCCTGGTCGGATGTTTCAACTCAATGTGTTGCAAGGTAAGGTAAGGTAAGGTAAGGTAAGGTAAGGTAAGGTAAGGTAAACTTTAATGTCCTGGAGGGGCAAATTGAGATACAGACAGTAGTCATGAGTACAACAAAACAGACAATACCATACATAACACACAGAATCCAGTATCACACACTGTCATGGGTAAATCATGGACAATTAGTGGTCACTGCTGGTTAAGATAAGTGACAGCAGAAATGACAAAGGACGATCTGTAACGCTTAGGGAGGCCAAACCTCTGCCCTGATGGAAGCATCTGAAACCCAACATGGAGGGGATGTTGAGAGTCTGAGATGATAGACCAAGCTTTAGAGGCGACCCTCTCTTCATACAGATGCTGTAGCTTATTAAAAGCAACACCAGTGATCTTCCAGCACAACTTGACCACTTTTTCCAACTTGTTTTTGTTTTTGAGGCTCAGATTACCAAACCAAAAGGACAATGTTAACAGAAAGAACAGACAGAATAGAACAGCAGAATAGTTTCAAATTAGTTGCCAGTGTGGCTAATGATCAGACTTGTTTTTTCAGACCTTGTGGGCACAAATTGCAAAACCCAAATATTTTTTCGTTAGAATGTTTAACTTGCTGATTTGTTCATAAAAGCCCTTCAAATATCCTTAAGAACTGGCTTCAGCACTACTGGTAGCTGCATTGTCTGCCAACTCCTCAGTGTACTCTTGGGAGAAAGAGGGAAAAATATGACTAACATGGACAAACAATTTAAATATATACGCTTTGGCAACACTAAAAATGTAAAGCTTATTGAAGACTTTGAGAAAATATGTATACAGTACTATAAAATTGTTTTTCATTTACAGATGAAAGAAGCAAACACTGGAAGACAAAGAGTAGCAAAACAAAAGAGCAACAACAAAAAGAAACCTCACCCAACACTATCAGTCACTAGAATAGTTTCCAGTTCGTTGGTAGTGTGTGGGCTTTTCTTTAACACCCTGGAAGCTTATTTATGCCCAGCTGAAAGAAATACATCTAATTCTCATTTTGTCTTTTGTGCCTTTTTAAGGGCTGTATCAAATGCATTTGTCATTTGAAGGAGTTCAACACAAAGAGCAGCAGAGAAACAAAGATACTGACACACAAACACACATACACAAAGAGAGAACACTGAACTAGAGAGACAAAGACAATGAGAATCACAGCATCACACACTATGGCTCAACAGGATATACTTCCGTAGAACACATACTATTTAGGCACGCATAAAACACGTACACACACATATTGTAAAACAGAACAGATGAGCACATATGACACATGGCGATAAAATATAGTATACTTACTTAAGGTTGCACATAGTGAACAGTCACACACACACACAAACACACACAGTCGCAAAAACAATTGATTCCCTCTCCTTGCTGGTGAAAGGGCGTTCGAGGTGAAATCAATGGTGGAGCTTTGTGGAATAAAGGCATCCTGGGCAAATTGTGTGTGTGTGTGTGTGTGTGTGTGTGTGTGTGTGTGTGTGTGTGTGGTGACACGGAGGAGAAAGAGTGTGTACGAGGTGTAACCACCAGAGAGGACTAGCTGGTCCTTAGAAGTACATCTCCCCTCTGATCCTTGGAAAAATCCACTAATCCCTTCATACACAAACACGCAAGCATGCACACACACACACACACACACACTGGGCGGACACACAGAGGAAGAAATAATGGGACAATAAATACAGGCCGCATACAAAAACAAATGGCTATCATAATACCAGTCACATAAAAACAGAAAAACGAGAGAGAACACAAGCAGAGAGAAAAAAAAAAAACGTATTTGCCTTTTGATAATCGCTGTCTCAATCTGTCTCTATCTGCAGTATATCTTGCACACATACACACACATAGCATTTATCCCCTCATCAGTAATCATCTTGCTAATTAACTAACCAAACAACGATAGCACACAGTTCAAGACGACAGCTTTTTAATGAGGGAGATGCTAATCACTTTGACCCTCAGTCTGTCAACATTCCCACTGCTAAAATTGCTGAAATGCTCAACTAAACATAGATTCAAAGCATCTAAACTTGTATGGCAAGGGTTTCCACTGACTGAAACAGTGTACTAAATCTTTCTGGCTGAATGCTCACTGAACACTAAATGCATCATCAAGTTTTGCCCTCTTCTCCACCGTTTGAAGTTACAAGCGATGGCATGCAGATAAGCGAGCTGAGAGATGCTAATTAATTTGTGTCTTTTGTTTTCTGACGCACTGTTTTAGGATTATCCCGTAAAAAGGAAGTTCTAGATTAGCTTTTGGAGTAAACGCCATATTGTTGACATTCCAGCGGGAAACGTCATCCTGTGTTGTTTTGTGTACAATGACACCACGGTAAAAAGTTTCATGCTTTGATTTAATCAGGGGCTCCTTCAACAGACTCATCATCAATGTTTGGCCATAAAAGTAGGGATTTTAGGGTTTTAGGGTTGATATTTAGAAAATCAATATAACAGCAAACAACTATTTGCTAAAGATAAACTGGATTGATGGCATCTTGAGCAGAAAGTTAAGTGATGTTCCCTCTCTGCATGTTGTTATCAAGCAGCAACCTCCAGCTTTACAGCTGAACATGTTTACAGCCTGGTATAAAAAACAGTTTTGGTCTCTCGAGCTGATTTCCCTAATGACAACTGTACAGTAAGTGAATTTTCATAAAGGCCTAACTCAACTGTATAGATTTTTTCAATGATTGAAGTTATGCCGGTGTGGCCGCTTTGAGTGAGAGATGGGTGCCATCTGTCGACAAGTTGCCACCACGGTGACGATGCTGGTTTGATAATATAATCATACTGTGCTCAGATTAGGAGAGTATAGGCGTAGCTGTCGCCATTGTAGTGTGATTTCAGTTTACAAAAGTTAACTGTAACAATTTGTGTGCCCAAAAAAGTCTTGATAAGCATTTAGTTGTACTCAAAGACACAAAGGATTCAGATATTTAGTTCATACTGTAAGTACATTTTGTTTTAATGGTTTGAAGCCTGTTTCTTAGTGGTGTAAATTAGCATTCGCATGAGTATTTTCAGAGTTGACCATAGCTGTAAATGCACTGTGCTAACTAAGCTAGCAGCTAGTGGTTCGGTAATATAACCATGGCGTAGCCCACATTAGGAGAGTACAGGCTTAAGTGTCGCCATTTCGGTGTGTTTCAGAAAGTTAACTGTAACATTTTGCATGCCTAAAAATGTCTCAGCATCAGCATTTTCAGAGTTGGCATAAGAGCACTGTGTTAACTAAGTTAGCAGCTAGCCGCAGGGTTATCTCCACCCTCTACTCCAAATACTTCTGACTCCAAAAATAACAAGTTGGCGACAGTCAAAAATGACAAAATTAATGCTTCATATCAAAGGTCAACAAACCAATGGGTGACATCATGGTGGCTATGTCCAATATTTCAAACAGTCAGTGGTTGTAATCTGAGCTTCTCTGTTCTTTGTTATGGTAGACACTTACCTCTGACCCCATTCCACTCTCCCCTCTTTAACACTGTTAGCTCTGTTAGCACTGTTGCCATTGTTAGCACTCAGCCACTGCCATGATTTTTGCTAACATTCTGAATCATAAATATGCTCTGAATGTCATGTACAGCTCATTTGAAGCTTGGTATCATTTCTAAAGGTTGCAAAAAAAAAAAAAAAAAAAAACCTCACTATGCTATATCCTTAAAATCCAGTTGTGAATCAGCCCAAAGCATGTTCATGACAGCAATTTTATCCTATTTTATTTTTAGGGGGCGTATGTATTTATATCTGTCCTTCTCTGGCACACAGGAAAATATATTTGTGATATATATATGGAGGAGGCTGAATAAGTATTGGACATACTGAGTAGTAGGACAAGAAGCAACGGCCAATTTACCTGCACACACAGAACAAAAGTACTGTAGCAAAAGAAATGGAAACAAAATTATATGGAGACAATCGACTTATTGTTTGACAGTGTCTTTAGGTAGCTCAACAAAAACACCATGGCACAGGTCTGCTTGGCCAAATTCAAGCAACCATCTTGCCTCCCTGCTGTCTACACGCCTCTTTGTTTTTTTTTATTTGACACTGATGCCAACATTGTTCTTTCATCTTTAAGGCTGTTCCACTTAATAAAATGGATCTTGGAACAGAGGAGAATGAGGAGGTTGCAGTAAGGAGTGTGTGTCCTATAGGGCTTTTACTGGAAAATGGGACATAATTATATGCATTCTCCACATGCGGCAAAGTGGAAACAGAGCAGGACGCTGTGCATTAGAAATCAGTATAATAATCAGAAGGCTGCAGATAATCTGATATAACCATAAAAGGCTGATATAACAAGCAGGACAAATAACCCCTTTTTGATTAAAAGCCCTTTTCTTTTTCAAATATCAGGTGAAAAAGTTGAATAACACAATGAGCACAAAAACACACATACTCTTTTTGGTAGTACTTCTTAATTAACTAAAAGGTCTCTCCATTTTATAATCTCCTCTTGTCCTTTTAAAATGAATCTTGGTCAGTTCATTTAAGTTTGGCCCATTATCTTGGCATTCTTATTAATATCTAAGCTTGAGTAACAGTGTCAAAAACCAATTTCAGACTCATCTAGCACATGTCTCATACATCTTTTGTGTTCTTTCAGTCATAAACATGTTTAATTGTCTACTGTTATCATTTTTATTCAGTCACAGTCTGTGATACTGGCACTATATCTTTCACAGGTCTTGGAGCAGCAGACTGCAGTGACTGTGCATGTGGTAGTCGAAGAGACTTCAGTTTTGAAATTAACAAATTCGATTTTCCCTGTTTTGCCTTTGCTTTTACCCTTTACTAAACTTTTCTGACACATTTTGGCACATCATTACCATCCTCTGAATTAATACTACAGAAGCATTTGCCACTTGGTAAATATATAGTAAAGACAATTTGTTTATGTGCAAAACTGGCTTTATTTTAACAGCAAACTTTCATATACGATTGACCCTTTTACTTGGGAAATGAATGACTTTTTGCAGTGGAGAAATGTCAATAGCATTCGCTTCATGCCCCAGGGACTGGTCCTGGTACCACTCAATTTCATTATATATAACAGAAGTCTTGATCAAAATGTTTCCAACACATATTTCCACTTCTATGCCGATGATACTGTGATATACTGCTCTGCGTCTAGACCATACCAGGCTGTTGTCAGCTACAACTGGCTTTTAAAATTGTACAACTTACCTTCTGTGATGTAAAACTTGTTTCAAAAGCTAACAAAACAAAACTCCCCTCACCTCTGTCACCACTTTTCATCACTCTGAGACTGAGTTTGTATCTCATAAGTATTTTGGAATTGTAATCGTTGATTGTATTTCTTTTAAGCCTCACATTTAGAGACAGCTGATAAACAGCAGTTAAGATGGCGTTTTGTTTTAAAACCAGGTCTTGTTTTTCCTCTGAGGGCAAAAAGAGGCTTGTTGCTGCCACTTTTATATCTGTGCTGGACCATGGTGATGCTTCGTGAATCTTCACAATGCCTACACAAGCTGAATACTGTCTAACATGGAGCATTGAGATTTATAACACATCTCAAAGCTCTTATTCATCATTGCTCTTTGTATGCTTGAGTTAGAAGGTTTGCCCTGTCCACCCATAGACTTAACCAATGACACACTCTTATTCATAAGGCTTTTTTTGGTCTTCCACCCTCACACCTATGAATCTACGTCCTATAAAAAAGCGTGGAAAGTTAGTGTCTTTGCTCCTAGGACTTATTTTTACTAACTCATCTTAAAGTCCATACTGAACTAGGAAAAAGGGTGTTTAGGTATGCTGCTCCCTTGGGTGGAATCAGTTGCATCCATCCATCCATTTTCAATCACTTACCCAAATTTGTATCAGAGGGTCAGCAGGCGGAGCAAAGCATTGCAGACGTCCCTCTCTTCAGCAATGCTTTCCAGCTCCTCTTGGGGGACCCCGAGGCATTCCCAGGCCAGATGAGATACGTAATCCCTCCAGCGTGTTCTGGGTCTATTGGGTCCATTTCGACACGAAGGAGCAGCAGCTATACTCCGAGCTCCCTCCAGATGTCCGAGCTCCTTACCCTATCTCTATGGCAGAGCTCAGCCACCCTTTTGAGAAAACTCATTTTGGCCGCTTTTATCCGCGAAGGACTCTCATTCTTTATGTCATTACCCAGAGCTCATGACCATAGGTAAGGGTTGGGAAGTAGATGGACCAGTAAAACAGAAGGTTTGCCTTCTGGCTCAGCTCTCTCATCACCACAACGATCCCGCACAGCGCCCGCATCACTGCAGATGCTGCGCCAAACAGTCAGTTGCAAAGTTTAAATCAGTTGCAAACCTACCTAAATCTTCAAGAGCTGGTTTCATTGTACATATTTAAAGTGTGTCTAAATAACTTGGAGGCAAGCACATTTGCCAGTAGATGTTTTGAGGGATTGTAATATGTTTTTTTGATGTCTTTTAATATCTGTTAGTTGTTCTTCATTTTCATTTTTAATTGTTATGTGTGTTTGTTATTTGTGCTGCTGCCTGTCTTGACCAAGACACTGGTAAAAAAAAAAAGAAAAAGAAAAAAGAAAAGATTTTAATCCCAATGAGGCTTTTACCTCCTGTTGAATGAAAATTCAATGAATTATCTTTTTTCATGTCTTGCAAAGAATGAAAGGAAATGAATGAATAACAAGAGTGTGGTGATAACTTTACAGAGAAATGCGGTATTCAATTTAAAGTTATAATTGTGCAAAATGAAGGCCAGAGTTAGCAGAGGCGCATCTGGGAACAGCTGTGGTTGTGAAAGAACTGAATGATAAAATTTAAAATCTAAAAATGGTGAGTCGATGATTCAAATAAAAAATTTGACTGAACTGGGGAAGAAGACTTGGTGGTGTTACTCAATCAGTACCGGTTGTCTCAGACATCCGCAACCACAGTTTCCGCTGGTGCTTTCAGACGAGTACTCTCATCACAAAGTGACAGAATCATGTACGGTTATGTGAGACTACAAGCCCGGTGACAGGTGATACAGCAAGGATGCCCAATCCAATTTAGCAAATGTGTGCGGCCCCGAGTCCTCCGTCCTCGCATCTCTACATTTTGAAAGAGCTTTAGAGTAAGGAGATGCAAATGAATGAAGCTTTTCTCTCCCCTTCTTTCTGCTCTTACCCGGTGCGGTCTCTCCCATTTTCCTTTTTTTATTCTCTCTCCTTTCCTTCCTATCTCTGTCTGTCTGTCTTGCTCTCTCGCGTCCTCTCTCTGTGTCCCCCCATCTCCTCAGCAGTTTATCATAATCACATCACCTCAGTGTGATGGAGCACACTTAAGGCTTATTATGTGTCACACACACACACACACACACACACACACACACATGAACACACTCACACAGGAATGAGATCCACTTAAGCCTTATTACATGTCTGACTGTGCCTCTAACATGGGAGATTATCCATGGGACTGTATGCCAGGGCAGAGGGCAAGAGCTGCAGGTAGGATGGGCGCACACACAGAGACACACACACACAACTCAGATGCAAACAGAGAGATAAGTGGAATACATGCCTAGAGATTTTTAAATTGGATGTTCCTCAAAATCAACATGAGATGCATATGGCTGAAAAAAATATCAGAACAGAATAGGATACAGCAAGACCTGCTGAGATATAGATATGATGCCATAAAAAAGGAGAGGCTGATTTTTTTCCTCCACTATCTTTGTGTAGAGGTACTACACACACGCGTATGTGCACACACACGCTCAAGCACACACCCACAGCAGTGGTGTTGTACAACAAAGACAGAGACAAAGTGTCTGTAGGGGGAACCAAAGAGGCCACCTCATCACTTCTATGTGTGTTTATGTGTGTGTGCTGGATACACACACAGTAAACAAGTGTGTGCAGCACCTGTGTGTGTATGTGTGTTTATGTGTGTGTGGACTGTGAAGAACTGTGTGTATACATGGCTGAAAGTGTGCAGACAAGGTGTCGGTGGAGTATTTATTTCCCTCCGTCTGTGTGACCATGTGTGTGTAGCTGTGTGTAGCAGTGTGTGTAGCAGTGCGTGTGTATTCTATCAGCAGGTAGCGGTACAAGGTGCAGTGCAGTCTAGCCACTTGTTCTTTTCCTCCGGTGTCCTCAGGTGACCTCAGAGATGATTGAGCACAAAGATACACACAGCAGTGATCCCACTGATGATAGATGTTTTTTTCTGCATCTTTTAATTAAATATGTTAGAAACAAAGAGCAAATTTGTTTACAACAACCTGTTAAGAGGTCAAATCAGACTTATCAAGGTGTTATAAGTAAAAGTAAATCATGCCTCAAGTCAGTTTTCACTTTTATTTTATGTATTCAAACCCCCATTGCCAAGGATCATCTTCCTCACAAGTGTTCGATGTGTACTGCCTTTGCTTCCTGGTCCTACTGACATTTGAAATAACCTGTCTGCAGGGCAACATAGAATTAAATCACTTCAATTACAAAATTGCAAGTCTATTGCTGCCACACAGAGATCCACTCATTTCATATTAAAGAACCTATGCTATTGCTGTGTAATTACTTTTCAGATGGTCTGCAATGAACTTTAAAGGCCCTGCAAATCCAAAGCGGCACGTAACTATATGACAATTACAAAAAGGCTTTCTAATGTCCAGCCATTTTGGCAGGTTGGGATTAACCTCTTATTCAGATGGGAGAAAGTACAACCCTGCCAGCACCTACTTTTTGCCACAACTGCAGTAAAATTTGCCTGGCGACTTCCAGTCAGACCACACCATGTGAACTAGGCAAATTAAGCCATGTTTTCACCAAACACTGTAACCTTTATAGACATTTACCTAAACCCTAAGTCTGTTTTGCGTTTTCACCACAGATCTCTCAAATGTAGGCAGGGTTGTTATCAGATGCCGCATCACTGCTCCATGCAGCTCACGCTGTATTTCATCTTCAGTAGCAGTGCAGAGCAATGTCAGAACCTTGATGATCGTCCATGGAACTGGGTTGCATGCCAATATTTACAGAACAAAAAAGAACATGCTGGTGCCTTTAGAGTCTCTGTCGCAGTTAATAGGATACTGGGTGGCTGTGGCTCAGGAGTAAGTCGTCCACTGATCGGAAGATGTGCGATTCAATCCCCGCTATGCCAGACTACGTGTCCAAGTATGGGCAACATACTAAATCCCAAATGTACCAACTGTGTGTGTGTGTGTGTGTGTGTGTGTGTGTGTGAGAATGTCTAAAGTGAGTAGGAGGTGGCACCTTGTATTGTTGCCTTGTGTGAGGACGCTAAAACTTCACCTGAGCCTCCCTCGGCATATGAGTGAGTAGGTAATGGCTGAATTTTCATTTTTGGGTGCACTATCCCTTTAAGTGGTCAGAAGACTGGAGAGGTGCTATACAATTGCAAGTTCATTTAAGAATAGCAGGTTTGTGCACTGAGTCAAGCAACAGTGACAATCCCCTCTTGACCAATGAACAGATTGCAGTGTCTTTAGCTCCACCTTTCAGTATGAGATCAGTGTGCTCGGTACCTCAAAAAAAAAAACAAAATGGTACCATCCACAACTTTTGACAATGAGAACACAGAAATAATCATTCTAATTTGTAGCGGACTGAACTGAACTGGACTGCTTAGTGGAAACAAGACTTTACTCTTTAGTATGTGAAGATCCAGCTCTCCCGACCTTTAAACAAGTGGAGGTCCAGTCCCCCAAAGTAAGTCAAAACACGTCAAAGATGATTAGATGTTAAGACACTTTATTTATCAGACATTCTCACATATCAGGCATCCTCTTCATGGTTCACATTGGAAGGGTATTATTGTCATTCAACTGCGTGCAGCAACTGAAGCGATTTCAAAGACAATGTGCAGCATTCATTATGTGAAATTGATTTCTTTGACATTCTGCGCAAATGATCTGAAAAAATGTTCAAGCCTCATGTAAAAAGAGAAGTCAGTTGACATGTGCCAATTACCGTGTTCAGTGTATTCCAAGTTTTCTTTGAGTGGATGTGAGACTGAAATAGGGAAAAATGTATTTAAAGTTGCTCAGAGTAGCTCTCTAAAATGTTCTCAATAGCTCTAACCTCATAGGAGTATATTGTTTTAGTGATGCTATATTCAGCCTCGGTGCTGTGTGCTGGGATGTTCTCCAGCTAGAATAATAAATTGTGAAAAATGATAAATCTGTCATTTATCAGTCTGAAATCCGTAAAGTCAGTGAAATGATGAGGCAGCGATGGGATGCAGATGCATGCTTAGTCTAGATCAGGGGTTGTAAACTCATTTCCAGCCAGCAAACCAAAAAGAAATTTGTTTCCAGGATGGGAGTGCATGAAAACATATTGCCGATTATGTGGGAAACCATGTAGGTGACCTCTTGAAGCACACCTGAGAGGCATTTTGGTACTACCCTTCAGTTTGAGAAACCTGGATCTACTCTAATTTTATGCCCTTTCTTTTATTTCCCTGTCTCCCCAACCTTCAGTCCCCCTCAGTCACCCTTTCCCCATCCCGCTTCTCATTCTCTGTTTTCGTCTCTCCTCGGATCAGTCATGAATATTCATGAGGTTGTTATTTGCATTGCTGGCTCCTGAAAGAGGCTGAGTACACAAAGGTGACAGCTATCAACCTCAGGAGGCGGCAGCGTAGCAAGACGAGACAGAGTAGATGAGAAGGAAAGAAATACGTGGAGGTGATAGAAAAAAGAATTAGAGAGAAACCCAAGAAAAAGTAAAATGAGACAAAAAGGGAACAGAATACTAAATGAAACCAAAGCCAAACAAGTTATATGAAAGCATTTGTGTTCCTACCTCAATGTAAACTGTTCCGTGTTCGAGCCAGTCTTCATGTAGATGCCAAACGCTACCGTCTTGCCAAGCCGAACAGGGCTGGGTGGCACCAGAACCTCCACATTTTCATCCAGTCTCAATTTTTCTCCTTTGGCAGAAACTGGGCCCATGGTCATTACCACAGAGCCAACTTTCAGCAAGTCCTGAAGACCCCCATCTACTAGGGAGCTCCACTGCCCGAGGCCCAAGCCCAGGCCTCCAAGAGGCCCGATGTTGGCGCTCTGACCTCTCCATGGCTCGTTAACAATGGGGGGACACTCTTGACCAGCCCCTTCCACTGGTATGATTGAGTAATACACATCCACTGATGGCAGAGTCACTTCAGGAGGTCTTTTTCTCACTTGCGGCGGTGTAAACCAAGCTGGGGGAATCTCCAGACGGACAACACAGATGCCAGATGGTCCCACGAGTCGGCAGCCCGCCGAGGGTGCTGCTTCACTGGTGTCACGGATGGCCATGGCTCTGACACATGGGAGGAGGGCTGGAGGAGGCGGGTCAGGCTCATCCCAACGCCTCCCTACCAGATAAAAGAGCACCTGGGGACAAAACAAATGCAAACAATAATAATGATGGGTAAATCAGCTGATGAACAGCTAGCCAACAAGATATCAAAACCAAAAAAGACAGTTAATAATCATGTTAAAACACAGAAACACACAAAATGGGGTGGGAAATAATCATCAGCTCTAATATTATTCTTATGCTGACAGATTTTTGCATATGCACAGAGTATATTATTTAAAGCTGAACTATATGTACATTAACAATTGATCAAATTACAGTGTGATGTGAAAGGTGTTGTTCATAGCGTCAAACCCAGAGAGATTTATCCCCCAACCCTGCAGCCCCTCTGCTCCATAGAGTGTTTATAGTCAATATTCTGGCCTGCAACTTCATTGTTTTGGTTCACCCTCACAGCTCTCACTCAATTCCTAGCACAGGAATAAGCTGCAAGTAGTCAGTAATGATTATGTAATGATTGAATGCATGAGCATACAGATAAACATACAATAAATTGATAGATGTAATCCGCAAATTAATTTTGGATTTGATCATGTTTCTTGTATGGGATTGGAGTATTATTTATGTGTGCATCCTCAGACTATCATTTAATTACATTTACAAAAAAAACTTGGGATCATGTCTTGCGTTTTTTCCTGAGGCTAACGTATTTATTTTAACTCTGTGCAATCCAAGCGCTGTATATTTAGGGTGCTTTGAAACCTGCCCTGTTTGGTTCAGTTCAGTCAAACTCAAGTTTGTTTGCCCCCTAAGTGCGGTTTGTTCGGGCAGTTGTGAACACTTATCACACTTGGATGCGCACCAAAACAACGTGACCGAGACCTTCTTGAAGAGGTGGTCTCTGTCCGGTTACAAACGAACTCTGGTGTGGTTTGTTTGTGGTGAGAATGTGTTTTGACCTGGATCTGAACCAGCTGCAGTCACATGACACATTGTTTGGGTTAAACATGAGCATGTTACAGTCCTGGAGGATTATTAATGTGCACCTCCTCCTGTACTGCCTTAATATGCACATTCAGCACATCCAATGCATCAAAACATTGTTTTCTAGTTGGAGCCACGCCTCGTTTTCAAACTGTATGGTTTGACTAAAATGAACAATGACAGCAATATAGTCCACGATGAGCAGCGCTAAAATCAACCTGCGTAGTTGTCCCTCCATTGTGACATTAGAAAGTGTCACATTTATCTTACAACTGTACTCTTCTTCAATGTTTTGTTTACTTCCTGGATTTTTTCCGCATGGAATTTCTGACCTATCAAAGAACAGATTTCTAGTGCAAGGCATTTGATCTGGTCCGCTTGTAAATGCTGCCGTGAGAACACGAACCAACTCTAGGCAATTATACAACTTTGTAACAAAATAAGTCCCTGATTCAGACTAAGCAAGACAATTGTAGGTCTGAGAGCACTCATAGGCTACCATACAAACACCAGCAGAGTCACGAGGCGCTGAGTGTCTATTCTGCACTAAGAGATGGATGTTTGGCATGTTTGTTTGTTTCTGAGTGGTGAGAGATGATAAATGTTCCAGTTTGAGTGTAACACTGCACTCGTCACTGTCGCTTTTTACCCAGCCATTTAGTTACAGTGGAGGAGGGACAAATACTACAAATACCCCACATCCTACATATACAAGTACTGAACAGCAATAACAGTGGAGGAGAAATTTGTTGATATACTGCATACATACTAAAATATGTTTGTACTTTTGAGCCCACACAGATTGGTGGGTCTGTCCTCTTCCTATGTCCTTCAGCCTTCGCTTTATCCAGAGCAAGTACTCTACCATGCGCTGACATTTATACTTCAATGGACATTCCATATCATAGCAACCAGATGCAACCAAAGCATCCCAGCTAAAAAAATGCAGCACCGCCAAAGCACTCTCAATTATGCCCAGCTGGGCATCTCCATAGGAGCGCTTGGCATTTTCAGCTTGGAAAAAAATAGTTTTTTGGACCAGCCCCTTAAAATCTCTATGAAGATTGATAATGACACATTAAACTGCCAGTACCTGTATCCAGGGCCGTGTTGACCCCACTTTGGGCACCACCACTTGACCTTTGACCTTCCAGTTCAGCGTCACCTGGTTGGTTGTCACTAGCAGATGCGGTGGTGGACCCTGAAGCAGCTCCACTGGTATCGGCTGCTCAATGCTCAGGTTTCCGTAGCTGCAATTGACGCTCGGCAGGGACTGCGGGGCGGCGATGGCTGGTTCCAGCTGTTGGAGGAAGAAGGGCTCAGTCCGAGATGACAGGCTGCCATTTCGCATAACCTCCTGATTGGCTTCCCGCAGAAAGAAGGCGGAGTCAGCACCACTTAGTTGGCACTGGGCGGGGAGGTAGGTGGGGAGGGAGGAGGAGAAACGGGGCTGGGACGAGTCCAGCCCTCCTCCTGTTCCAGCTCCTGCTGCTCCTGCTTGGCTGTCAAACACTGTGGAGAGACAGGGGAAGAGGAAACAGAAGGAAAAAGATTAGCTTCATTAATTATAAAAACATGCCTTTCATGGAACAGATAACTAATGCAAAGCCTGGCTGAAACATGTCAAGCTTACAGTGTCATTTGTGACTGAAATCCAAAGCATCCAAATCATCTATTAAAGTCAACAAACAGTGAGTAAATCTGTGACTCATTGACCTGTGAAATGCATTTTTACTGGATACGCACGCTGATATAAATACATGCACCCATCTATCAGCTTTTTCACATAAATTCACACATGCATTACAACCTGCTGCCACAACATATACCACAGTGCACAGCGTTTCTTAACAGTTTCTTTACACAGAGAAACAAGCGTAAATACATCATCTAGTAGTGTGTACAAGAGTGATAGACTCAGCATCACAGCTCTACATTAATGCATCACTTTTTATTTTAAATCTCCATTCAGAAGGCATTACACCAGCATATATCAAAGATGACATATTGCTCTTTGGCAGTTTATTTCCATATATTTACATTCAGTTTTGATTCATTTCCTGGTGTATTTACCAGACATCTCGTAAAGCTTGGGAGTTTAGAGCCTGGGATTACCGGGGTTTTGGTGCAGTATCTCATTTCCAAAGAGGACAAGGGGTTGCAATGGCTGTGCTGTAATGGGAGGGAGCTTTTTATCCCTACTCTTTATCCTCCATCACTCAGTATTTGTTATTCAGCCTCTGTTTGGCTGGTCAGCATTACATTGTGCGCGGCACTGAACTGCCACACTGATCACTTATTGTGAAGTCTTTGAATATGAGTGTTAGCTGAATGCTAACATGAGCCACAGTTAATTATATTGTGGTTTAGTTAAGTTCAGAGCTTTTTTTGGCTAGAGTTTTGGGTTTAGTCACTATAAAAGCTACTAACAGTTAAACTGACTGCACCTCAGGGCCTGAAAATCTTTTTTGAATCAACTTCTTACTATGAGCACACTATTTTTCTGCCAAAAATGGAACAGTTTTTGTTATTTCACATTTGAGATTTCAGATGAATCAGATGATGGTGGGGTTTTCTTTTTCTCGCTGTGATTGTTGCTTATTGAGTCATGAATATCTAATGGTACAAAGAAAAACCACAAAGTACAAAGTATTACCCTACATCGAGCTGTGCCTTCTTTAACGCTACCATAATGCAGATATTTGAAACAGTTTTTAATTTTCATTGCTGAGCAGATTAAGTTAAGTTTGATGTGATTGGCAGCGTATTCCAGTGTGCTAAATCACGAGAATCTGCTCATTAGAAGGATCACAGAATTGTTCAGTGCTTGACCAGAGCTCCGACCGTCCGTAGTCACTGAACCTAAACATGGCGTAACAATCAGTTCAGCTTTCCAACCAGTGAACTGAGAATGGAGAGTTTAGCCATATAAAGATACCATTTGCAAACTGAAAGCTGATGTTCTACCCTGTTATGTACAGTATGTACATTTTCACAAGACCGAATTGAGCTTTAGTGACTCAGCGACCCTCTATTATTCAGGGCTCACATTCACTGTGTGGTACGTTCAGTGACTGATTCACAGAACATGCAATCACTCACTCAGAAAGTCCCTGAAATGTTCAATAGCAGCTGATTGAGAGCTCAACTGAACTGAGAAATAATCGGAAACATTTAGGGAAGTGATTCTGTTCGGTTTCACCCAAAAGATTTATTCTTTTCAACGAAACGTTCGGCAACGACCCAACACAAAAATACAGTCTGTTTCAGGAAAACCGCTGAGAAGCTGAGCTATGGCTCGTCAGCTGTACAGCTAATGGAGCCTGTGTTTCTACAGTCTGTGAGTCACCAAGAGCAGTTAGAAGGGTAGCCCCACATTTTTTTTTTTACAAACCACACATTTATGGGGATTAGACACATGCAGTGCGATGTGTGGAAATGTGTGTGGGGAATGGCAACCATGAAGCATAGAAATAAGCATACTGTAAAAAAAGAATTTACACCAACATGAGGATATTAAATGGTTACTGCTGTACAAATACTACAGAGAACATGTATAAAATTGTGTGTTTTACTTTCCCAAAATAGACGGATGGATTCCCATTTTAACATACCAAGGAACCGGCGCTGGCACAAACAAAACACACACATACAGTGGAGGGTTTGAGTGGAAATGTGTGTGTGTGTGTGTGTGTGTTTCCTTGTGTCCTAGGGTAGCCGAGTGTGAAAATATAATGAGGGTGGGACAGCATAGCGCTGTCTGGGGCAAGTCATACTGAGGCGACTTCACAAAAAAATAATAGCAGAGACATAAAGTGATACCTCAGTGCAACATGAATACGCAGGCTGGTTTGGATATGGTGTGTAGGCACGTAAGGATAAGTTTGGAGGGAGAAAGACAGGAAAAAGGAGAGAGAGGGAAGAGAGAGAGACAGGGGGTGGTGGCGTGGAAAGAGAAACACAAAGAGACAAAAACATAAAGGAAAGAGGAGTGAGACAGAGGAGAAGGGGAAACTAAAAGGACTGAGACGAAAAGAGGGAAAAGAATGGGAGACGATGGGGGGGGGGGAAATGTGAACACAAAGTACAGTGTGACAGATTGGAGATGCTGGCATTTTTATGTTACACAGGATGACTGCATAAACTTTACTAAAAATGACACTAAATTGAATGGTTGAATTTCTGCTGCTGAAGAATCCAAGACAACTTTTGGAATACATGGATATGCCCTCCTGCACCAACACTGTGTATGGTACGGTGTCATTAAAGCTTTGGAGGGGAAGATGAGATGGATAGTGACAAGGGACAAAAGACTCAGACACAGGAAAGAAAAATAAGAAATTCAGAGTTCAAATTCATGATTTTACTGCGTGTTATTTGCTTGGTGAAAAAGAAGACAGTTAATGCTGAGGCAAACTTTTTAGGTTCAAGAGAGGTTATTTTTTTCATAATAATAATAACAATAGGGTAAAATAAACAGCTTCTTTGGCTTTATTCACACTTAAAGCCTGGTACACACTGTGCCATTCTGGGCAGCCCCAGACAATAGACAACTGTTGTGAAAGGAACGTAGCTACATCTTTGGTTGTGGTTCTAAAACAGTGACCCTATGTCACACAGTGAGGTTCAAGGATGGCCATTGTCACAGTCTTGAAACGAAGAACAAACAGCTCGCACACCGCAGGGCTCCAATGCTGAAATGTTTAATGAAGTAACGTTTCGAGTGTTATGCTCTTCATCAGACTTATAAGACGGAGGGTGCTGCCATCTTAAATATGCACATGATGTGGTCACGTGATGCAATGATGCGTTCAAGGAAAGGAGAAAGAAAACAGGTAACATAACTACTTAAGAAAATGTACCTTGTTTCATAATATCATAGGGCACCACAATGTACATATACTTAATATGGCAAAGAAGGAAAGGACAAAGGTTCGTAGGTGTGCACACACACACACACACACACACACACACACACACACACACACACACACACACACAGACACCATGACAGTGTCCATAAACATATCCTATAAATAAATAGAGACATGTACAAAAATGCATAAAGACCATCAGTGATGGTCTAAAGATGTATGTGTATATATATATATATATATATATATATATATATATATATATAACACATACAGTGTTAGATGAACAACATGAGGTAGAGTATCTGACACCGCATCAGGCCAATAAGTCAATAAGGACAGAACAACACTACTGAGGTACCTCAAAGTACGGTGATGTGCAAAAGATAAAAAACAAACACCACAGAAAGCAGTAAGTAGCAAAACAAATGCATGCAATCAGAGGAGCATAATCACAGTGTCGGTCAGAGGAATAACAGAAAAGGTCGGATGTCCATCTCTTCATTATCACAGTCTTGCAATCAAACACAACTAACGTCTACTAACCAACCAATAGAAAAGCAGCATGAAATGGCGCACTGGCGCAAAACCCAAACAAACAGATGGATAGCAGCTCACCGTAGAGACAAAATGCACTCAAAGAAATGTCTGGAACTCCAGAAAAGAGGAAAACCTTGTTGAGTTGTGGCAGTAGAAGTCTTGTCTGTATGATGTGTCCTCCAGCTCCTACCATGATCACGTAAAGAAGGACGAATGTCCCTCATCGTAGCTTGCACTAAATTTACAAGATTTCTAAAATCTCCCAGTCTGAAGGAGGCTTTAAAGGGGCCATGTGGAAGATTTTAGCCGAAAGTTTTCCCATGTGCCACTCCTGGTAAGAATCCCTTCAATGCTCAATGTTCAGGAGGTTTTTACTGGGAGCCGAATTATTCGCAGAGGTCTCTTTATCTCCAAAACTAACAGACCAGATGACTAAAACTAGAAAAAACACTGAATAAAGGAGTTTCGCGTTACAAATCAGTGTTTCTCCAATGGGCCGCTCGCCAAGGACCTGATCTGTGCTCACCTTTTTCTCAGATAACTTAAGATCCAGACGTTCAGGAGGTTTTAGCCAGGTGCCAAATTATTAGCCTAGGTCTCCCTCTCTCCAAAACAAACCCACCCAGTGATTTCAACCGGTTAAAACACTGAATAAAGCAGTTTGGTGTTAAAAATCAGTGTTTTTCCAATGCTGTCCGGCTCATTGCAGAGGGACTGTTAACTACTCTGGCCATCTCAAAAAACAGAAACAGCTCTATCTGGAGCCAGTGTTTGGTTTGTCCGTTCTGGGCTACCATAGAAACATGATGGTGCAACACGGTGGACTCCATAGATGAGAACTGGCTCCCTATGTAAATGTAACTGTCTCATTTTATGATAATAGAAGCACAACGATTCTTATATTCAGGTGATTATAAACCAAAAAAAACATACTTACTTTATTATTTTCTGCCAAATATATTCCCATAAAGTCTGCACACTGGACTTCTAATAAAATAAACATCAAATAAAAGGGATATTAAATCATTATTTAGTGTAAAACTTCATGTAGGATTAGAGGTGGACATTATGCACATTTATGCCTGCAGGGTCACAGAAGGCAAACACTTCATGTTCTGGACCTTATCATTCATACTGAGAGGTTGAGAGTCACATGCAAAAAAACCTGGTTGAAATGTAGCCAGGCTGAATTTTCAGTGTACTTTGTAATCATCTGCTTTTGACTGACAGATAGGTCGCATGGTCAAAACACATCAGCACATTAGCTTCAGTAAGCTTTAGGGTTTTTTTAATTTATTTTAATTCTTGTCTAATTATTATGGGCGTCCTTGAGGTGCAAAGGCCTGCACGTGTGTCTGTGTGTGTCCACAGGAGTCTCATGAAGCATATGTCCCAATCCCGGACAGGGACCTCGAACAGCTGACACACACATACACACAGACAGGCAAACACATACACACACACGCAGAGCTTTCTCATGCAGGCAAAGGTTGACCCTTGGATGGAATCATGAAACTTGTATGAAAAATTAGAAAGAAATGTATTCCCTTCATCTCAGGTCATATGTCTGTTCTTTATTTATTCATGATCATAGATTTTAAACAGATCAGTAGAAAAATTTGTTTTGTATTGTATCAAATTGATGTTTAAATGTAAGCTTCACAATTTTCTGGACTGCATCATCATGAAGCTCAAAAAATGATTATGTAAATGTGAATTACAGACACAAGAGGCAGGCCAAGATCAGCTCAATAGGTGGCGCTATGCTACAAGTCAGGGTAGTTCCTTTTGAAATCTGGCATCCAAACACTGGTGTGCCATTGGCTACCATTAAACTTGGCATGGTCCAGATTCCCTGGCATCATTACTTTGGCAACCAACAACCACAACAGGAGTCCATACCCGCTGTGTCCTGCTGCACAGTGCGTCTGTGTGTGTGTGTGTGTGTGTGTGTGTGTAAGTGTGTGTGTGTGTACACAAATGTTTCTAAGTGCCTTTGTGTGTGGCTTTACGAGTGCTCCACTGGGTCCCTGTATGTGCAGGCATGGTTAAATAAGTATGTGTTTGTACATGTGCAAAAGTGTAAATGTGCATATATGCAGACTTTTTCATAAGTGAGTCATGTGTGAGACAAAGTCTACTGTATATAAAAATGTGTGTGTGTTTGTCCTTATGTGTGTGTGGAAAATTGGACAGGAATAAAGCCAGATGTACAGAGATTTGACAAGGCCCATCTGTGATCCCTCTTCCCCCCCAAAAAATGCCCATCCTGCTTTATTTCCAAGTACACATACACACACACACACACACACACAAACACACACACAGCCAATAATCAAAACACAGTGAAGCGTGTAGGACAGGAAGAAAAAGAAAGAAGGAAAGACAGCGAGAAGCAAGTCGAGAGTGAGAGGGAGAGATACCGAGATGTGATAATGGTATCAGGGCTACATGATATTGTGTTGGTTAAATATTGACTCAGATTTTTATATTTAATTAGAGAGGCACAAAACACATACACACATGATCAGGGCTATCTTTCAATCAGCCTGTCTGCAAGTGTGTCTGTGTGTGCTTAGACAAGTAGGACAAACTCAGTGCTGCAACATCGTCTGCAATGCCAAATTGTTGCACACAGAACATGAACTTGAATATAAACTATCCATAGCTCCATTTAAAGGCCCAGTGTGTATAACATTTAGGAAGATAAAGTGAAATCTAGGGGTGAAGACTGCAGATTGCAAACAGCTGAAACTTCTCCTGGTCAGAATTCCTTAAGTGTTCATTGTTCAGGAAACTTTTTTCGGGAGCCGAATTATCGGCAGAGGTCTCATCCTGTCCAAAACTAACAGACCAGGGGCCGTATTCACAAAGCTTCCTAGTACAAAGAGTTGCTCCTGGTGACGATATTCTAAGAAAATTCTCAGAATTATGGCGTTTTCTTAGAATTTCCCCTTAAAATTAAGATGAGGTCCTTGTAAATATAAGTTATTCACAAAGCATCTTAGCCCTTAACAGAGCTCCTAAGGTGAAAAACTGCTGGGAGCAGGGAGGAGGACTTTCAAGAGGCTAAAGAGTTTCTTAAACAGAGGAGAAAAAGGCAGAAACACAAAGAGGTCGGAGAAATGTTCTCCAAACACTGAATGGCATTGAGTAAATTAAATGCTACAGGTTAGATCATGCAGGGATAATATGTGTGGTTGATGTAATTAGGGATACACACACACATTTCCCACCTAACGGTATAACGCCAGAAATAAAATGATGACAACACTAAGATATTTGGAAAACTGGAAAAATGCAACAGCGCAGCAGTGATGACTTGAGTCAGTCTGAACCTTCCATCTAACTAACAATGACAACACTTTCACAGTCAGCAGTTCATTTCATTTCCACTGGGTGTCCACACCTCGCAGGCTCACAAAAGGGCGTGTCTCTGACAACCAATCACATCTGTTAAAAGAATGTGTCACTCCTAGCAATGGGGTCAACCACACCTCCTCACCAAGATAAAGTCCCTTCCTTGCTTAGAGTTGCTCTGAGAACTTTCCTAAATCACTCCTAGGCTAAGACTCCTTACTAAAAATTTCTAGGCTAAGTTAGGAGCTCTCTGAGAGCATTCTAAGAATGTTTGTGAATACAGCCCGAGACATTCAGGGAGTTTTTACCAGGAGCTGAATTATCTGCAGAGGTCTACTCCTCTCTGTCACAAATGAACCTGAGGATTTAAACCAGTAAAAACACTGAATAAAGCAGTTTCCCATTTTAAAAAAAACAGTGCTTTTTCAACACTTCTTGCCACAAAGGGCTGCTAACTACAGTGGCCAATGTGAAAATGCGAATACACAAATGGTCCTATCTAGAGCCAGTGTTGAGTTTGTCCATTCTGGGCTACTATAGAAACATGTACAAGGACCCACTTCCGACACATATATAAACAGCTCATTGTAAGGAAACAAAAACACAACAATTCTTATTTTCAGGTGATTATACACTAAATAAAATGTGCTTATTATATTGTATTCCATTTTTACCAGTATAACCCCTTAAATCCTACACGCTGGACCTTTAACTTTTTTGTGCATACTCTCAGTTTCATTTTCAGCTGGTGTTGCATTGGCATGGTTCATGGTTGCCATGCACTGCCAAGCCAGAAGGTGTCAAAATGTTCCAGAATGTTATTCTTGATTTCCTGTTACTCCCAATTTTCCTTTAATGTATGACAACAGTGTACAAACCACTTCTCCCTCCACTCTCTGCTCCCCTCCATCTGTTTGGTCCTCTATGCCAGTCCTCCTATTTTTCTTGCTTAAGGTTTGTCTTGCACACTTGAACAAATAGCTATTCCTTGTAAATTGTCAGAACTGACCATTTAGCAAAACTATTCCAAGCGCACGGTTAAAAGTAAAATGTTTCTACAACTGCTTTTCTACATCTGTGAACCGTTAGAATACAACAAAATGTCCAAAATTGACGAGTGTTTGATGAAAAGCTTGAAAACATCAGTTTGCTTTTGCTTCATTCAAAGCTTCTATCCACAGGAGCAAATTGTCCCCCACCCCCCACATGGAAAAAAAGAAAAATACAGCACAGACACAGCACAGCAAAGAAAAATCCATCATGGGAGAATTTCCTGAAAAGAATTAACTCCATTGATCACACAGATGGCACACTATCTGAGAAAGAGATGGGAGAGATACAGATGGGTACGGGGAGATATATAGACGGAGATGGTGTGAGATGTGGAAGAAAGGAAGGAAAGAGTGTTGAGGAGGAGAGGTAATAGGGTGAGGGAGGATGAAGAGGATGAGAGAGGGATGAGGTTTCTATTTCTGAGCAGAACATTCATCACAAGCATGCATTTATTTTGGTGGTCTCTCCGTCTCTCGTCCTCTCTGCCTGTCTCTCCATCTCCTATCCTGCACAGTCTCTCCTAACTGGTGCTCATTTTTAAATGTTAGAGGGGAACTCCAATGATGATGAAGGTTTGAGCTGAGAGACTACAGATGTATAACTACAGTTGTAGCTTTTGAAAGACACGGCTCTTTCCAAAGGCTCTAATGAAAGACTCTTATTAGGTTGCATTATGGGAAAAGTAGCTTCCAGTTTTGTTCAATCTTCAGCCCCCAAAGTGAGTATATCCTTATATCCTCCCGAGACCCTGTGTCCTCACATGATTACATCACATTTTGGGTTTACTGGACCTTATACTTCATTCTACTTAACATAGACCTGCTGTCCTTGTTTGTGGACACTTTTTTTGTGCCATCTAGTGGTGGTAAAACCACAATACACTAATCCGTGTAAAAACAAGTCAGCGAGGGAGTTCAAGTATCTTGGGGTGTTGCTCACGAGTCAGGGTAGAATGGAGCATGGGGTGGATGGGGTGGATGGGTGGTTTGGTGTGACTTCTGCGGTAATGCGGGCACTGTGTGGGACCATCCTAGTGAAGAGGGAGCTGAGCTGGGAAGGCAACACTTTCGATTTACTGGTCTATCTATGTCCCAACCCTCACCTATGGTCATGAGCTCTGGGTAGTGACTGAAAGAATGAGACTGCGGATACAAGCGGCCGAAATGAGTTTCCTCCGTGGGTGGCTGGGCTCAGCCATAGAGATAGGATGAGGAGCTCAGACATCCTGAGGGAGCTCGGTGTAGAGCCGCTGCTCCTTCACGTAGAAAGGGGTCAGTTGAGGTGGTTTCGGGCATCTGATCAGGATGCCTCCTGGGCGCCTCCTGTTGGAGGTGTTCCGGGCACGTCCCACTGGTAGGAGGGCCCAGGGTAGACCCAGAGTATCTGGAGGGATTACATATCTCATTCGGCCTGGAAACACCTTGGGGTCCCCAGGAGGAGCTGGAGAGCGTTGCTGGGGAGAGGGACATCTTGGGTGCTTTGGTTGGACGCTGTTAATTGGGAAGTACTCCTTTGAAGACATTTTGAAGACATTGGGACTATTCAACTCGTTAGAGGACATTGGAACTTTATTTTAATCTCTTTTGAGAACATTGGGACTTAATTATCATTGACAATGTTTAGTTTTTATAATTATCGCTCCTACTGATCCCAAATAACTGGGAGAAATTAAAATTACATACCAAACAAAAGTTCAGGTTTCAGAAGGATATTTTTGGCTCAAGTCTGAAACCTTTTTATGAAAAGATTATGATTTTATGTAGCAAACACAGAATTGCAGGAGTACCACTTTAAAATATGTAGCAGATAAAAAGTTCTTTAGTTTTTGGGTCATTCAAGTCACCTGCTGTCAGTCAGGATATGATAAAGTACTATCATGCAGCACCTATTGCTAATGATTTACTGAGAACATGTGGGTGACTTTGGTGGTGAGTAATATCCAAGTACATCCCCTGATTTCATTACAGTGGCTCCAAATGAGCCCACACACTGTAATGTTTTGAACCCAGCCATTAGCTGTGGTATGTTTCAAGACATTTTGGGTAATCTGACAATTAAGCCAGTCTCCTAAAAGCTGTATTTCTGGTGTAACACAACAACAATTTAAGGATAGATGTATGCCAATTAGTGGTACAGGGGCTGAAGAAAGTAAGCAAAACATCTAGTAACATTATGAAACCCAGTGCAATAGCCCTGCAAGAAACTGGAAACAAGAAAACTTGTAATGGATAAGGTTGTTGAGACTGTGTCAGAGAGGTGTTGATGCTTCAGCTAATGTTTGAGACTGTGAAATTGATGAATTAAAATGTAAGTTGTTCATATTTTGACCACCTAAATCGTGCATACTATATATCTGTTATGTGACCGCTTTTCTTCCTTGTTGATGCAGTTTGTCTGTGTTTGGTGTATATTGTTATGTTTTTAAAAGGTATACTAGACTCGTACAAAAGTCATTCCTAGGCATACTTACAAAAAGAATTGCACCAGAGCTCATATGCAACCCACATTAACATGAGCTAGTAGTTTGTCTATAACCCATGTAATTAGAAAGGCTACAATCATGAAACCAATGAGCTGATGGGAGTAAAGAAGGGAGTAGTATAAAAAGTGAAAGTCCGCATAAGGAGTCAGGTTGGAGTGGTGCATGGGTCAAACAAACACAGGACCTTCCCCCAGAAAACTGGTATCATGTCTCGTGTGAAACCAAGTGAACTTTAAGGTACATGGTCACTTTGATCCTTTTCTTGAACTTAACCTTTGTAACTTTACTTTCCTAAACCTGACCTACATCATTTTAATTTCTAACATAGAAAACTTTTTTTAGTTTTCTTATCTAACCTATGTAACTGGACTCTCCTAAATCTAACGTGCATAACTTTACTTTTTTATCTCCCATCCTACGTAACTCTACTTTCCTAAACCGAATAACTTTACTTTCCTAAACCTGACCTACATAAGTCTACTTTTCTAACCTAATCTACGAAACTGGACTTCCCTAAATCTAATAAACATAACTAGACTTTCTTAACCTAACCTGTGTAACTCTACTTTCCTAAACCTGAACTACATAACCTTAATTTTCTAAACCTAACCTACGTAATTCTACTTTCTTGCCTACGTTAATTATGTAACTTTATGTTGAGTATGTAACGTCACAACGCCATTCGTGGGGCACTTATTTGTTCAGAATCATTTTTGGAAGGTACCATACAATCTCTCGAATGATGATACATTGAATTTGGCATTTCCTTGCATCTCCTATGACAGCGAGGGCCTAATCAGCCCTGCTCTGCCTTACTCTCCTTCTGATTGGCTTACACTGACATTCTTACCCAACCCTAACCAATTCTGCTCCTCTTGCCTACACCTAACCAACGAAGACTATGAGTACTGGCCAGTTAGAGGGAGAGTAGGGTAGGTCATGCCCTAAAAAAATCCTATCCTAAGAAATAGCTGTGCTGGGTACAGCAGACAGGCAAGGTTGGGACTTTACAAAAAGTAGCGACCAGGTACGAATCCATAAGCAGCATGCATCAGAGAGAATGCTACAAAAATCACGATCAGAGTGCCAAAACAAAGCAAATATAGCCAATCAGGGTTGGCTATCACTCCAACTTTCACTGGTGATACTGTTTAAACTCCTGCATAGTACCTTTAAAGGCAGCCGCAGTTGACATATTTACAAAGTTTTTTTTGGACCTGTTCCCCAGCAGTTTAGGAACAATGACTTTGTCCTCTTTCCAGATGTCTTAGTAATTTCATGTCACTTTTAAACCTCACATATCAAATCGCTGACTGCCAGACCTCTTTAATCGCTGACTAATGCTGCTTATTGGAATTCATCACCATAAGAAACCTTTAAAAACAGGTTTTTTTCAATTGTCATAAAGTTAACTTTGACTTTGTCCTTGTCCACGGAATGTTTACAGAATTCTATGTACCCCCAATCCCTGATACTCCCACACACATCCACACACCACTTGTTGATTGATGTCCCTGTCATTGGGTCAGTGGAGTCACATTTCCCCAGATATGGTCTGACTACCACCTCTCTCCTCTGCCACTAAGCCCCCACCCCACTTCCTTGAACCCAATATCCCTCTCTCTCTCTCTCTCTCTCTCTCTCTCTCTCTCTCTCTCTCTCTCTCTCTCTCTATCAGTCTGTCTCTTTTTCTCAATTTCATCCTGTATACCGCCTCATATGACCATCACTCCCCTCTGTTTGTCTCTAGCCCTGTTCTGGTTCCCATTACACCTTTCTATTGGTGTAATTTAATGGGAGGACAGGGAGACATGTCATAGCTAATAATTTCATATAAATCACCTGCCTCCATCAGCTTTTCCTGTGTCTGTGAAGCTCTCACACTTTTCGAACACATGAGAGACGGAGGCAATGGGGGAAGATTCTGTAGTCTTTGGCATTTGCGCCCACTTTTTACAAACAGTGGGTACAGCCAATGTGAGCAGGTCTTTTTAAAGTTTTATGTTTTAAATTCCTATATCTTAAATTTAACATTACAAATGTATCTAAAATATGTTAAAAACAGAAAATATTATTTCATTATTGCATTACTTAAACCTATTATAAGTAAAAAATAAATAAATTTTAGTATAATAGCACAGGTTTAATCTTCAACAGAGACATCTCTCAACAATATGAATGGCAGAGGCTTTTTTGAGTATTTGAAGAGGACAAAACTGTTATTTGCACATTTTAATGTCGAAGTTTTAAGGTGGTCTGCAGCTGTAAAACATTTGGTATTTTTTATGTATTTTTTTTTATTTTATTTTATTCTTTTTAATCTTTTTTTTTGGCATTAGTGGCCAACCAAGAACAAGACCTTTAGTGGCGATTTACACCCAGATTAATTTTGACTATTTATTTATTCCTTTACATACACATTTTAATTAATCATCAAAGACATAATGGCTCGTTTTTCCAACATATGACCACCTTTACTGTATTGCAAGTCAGACGAACAGCTAAAATGATCCTCGCTCAACACATTGTTCAGGTCTGGATTTTACGTTTCCAATGATTACTTATATTATTCACAGTATATTGGCTGTTCTCCTTGGGAAAGAATATGACTATAGTGGCCTCTGCAGCACCTTCAATAGACGTCCCCTCCAAAAGTTGAAATTAAATGTACCATTTGCCGTTCCATCTTTCTCTCCTTCACCAATATTTTCCCTTTTTCTATCATCCAAACCCACCTCTCTTGAATTTCCTTATCACTTTACCTCACTCTGTCCATCCACTGCATTTTCCAGTCTCTCCTTGAGAAGGAGGAGGACGGGGTGAGGTGGACTTACTGACAGGATAAGATGATGGGATGGAGGACTTTGGGAATTGTGGATGTGAATTTCGTGACTGTTAGTCATGTCAAAGTGTGTGCGTGTGGGTGTGGGTGTAGGGGGGTCATTGCACTCGGCCTCTTGGAGCATGTGTGTGTGTGTGTGTGTGTGTGTGTGTGTGTGTGTGTTTGTGGCAGCAGATGCAGGGAAGTGTGAAGAGCAATTTTAAATGGTCATCATACCACTGAGAGACAGAGACAGAGGGAAAGCAAGAAAAGGCCTCTCAGGAAGGAAGTCGAGCAGCACAGACGGAAATGGAGGAGCAGCGTGCAGGAAATGCTAAACACATACTGGCTCACACACACACACACACACACACACACACACACACACATATGGCTGAAAAATGAAGCCAACATGGAAGTGCCAAAAACTGCAGTTCCTCTAATGGCCACTTGAGGCTGACTCCAAAAGCGAGTCAATCCTCATAGAGCTGCTGATGTTAAAATGCCCAAATTTAGAGCAGACATAAAAAGGTTTACAGCCTGCTACGAAAACAGTTTTGGTCTCTATAATTTCCCCGTTATGGAAACTGTACAGATGGTGAATTTTTGTAACTCACCAGTTTTTATAAAGGCTTAAAGCTACGCACCCCTCACTCCTCCATAGCTTAACCCTCTCGCCCAAATATGTTCACTTCTGGCTCCAAATAAATAAATAAAAATGGCAACAGCCGAAATGCTGGACTTGAGGCTTCAAAACAGCAGCCCACAAACCTATGGGTTACATCATGGTAGCTATGTCCATTATTTTATACAGTCTATGACTCACTCTCTCTCTCTCTCACACACACACACACACACACACACACACACAGTTTCTGTGGTCTTGCCTCACATTTGCAATTGTATTTCTGTATTACTATGTAGTACTTCTACAAGTAGCTTATTTCAGCTCTTGTTTCGGGTGAAAATACCAAAAATCACAACAGCATACATACTGAAGCTTTGGTTCCCAACAGGAGAGTTATGGTCCAAAAGTGGCTGCTGGTACATTTGAGTGAATTGTGTGTGTGTGTGTGTGTGTGTGTGTGTGTGTGTGTGTGTGAGTGTGTGTGACAACTGTGAAACAAAAAGTACTTTTATTTTAAAGTAGTTTGCCACTACACAGTGACAAGCAGCTGAGTGCTGGTAACAGTAGTAGTACCATGGTGGGATATTCACACCATTGAAGGGCATGTTGTGTTTTGAGCATCTCTATTCTACAACGCTTTGAGAGCTACTGTATTGGGTCTCTTAGAAGTGAATCTGAGTTTGTAATCAGTTTGTTATCTGGCAGAAAAGACAAATTCTGGGATTACAAAATGGAAAAATACCGAAAGAACAAAAAACAATAGTAACAGTGAGAAAAATGAGATGACATGTTGATAATATTGGATGTTCTTTTAATTTGCCCTACAGGCATTTGATACAAGATGCAGGTAAGACAATATAAATCAACTCTGTGCTCTGTGTAATACGCTCAGGTTGAGCCAACATTATCACCTGCGGCGCCTCCCCCCTGAACATGGCAGCCAATAAGAGTAATAAACAAACAAAGCAGAAGTTCTTTCAATTAAAACAGAGTTGTGAAGAAAAGCCTCTGTGTGTGTCGGGCCAGGATCTTCTGGCTATGAATACTAGGGAGGGATAAATCCACTGGGCCTCAGTGCCATTCAATTCTATCCTTCAGTAGTCCACAGCCAGGCAGCCAACTTGTAAAAGCTGCTTATAAAGGGGCTAAAGGACTCGCAGCCTCGACTGACTTAATGGACCAATAGGAACTACGTAGCGAGGGAGAGGAGAGGAGAGGAGAGGAGAGGAGAGGAGAGGAGAGGAGAGGAGGAAAATGAGTTTCTTTGGAGGACTATAGGTCATCAGAAAGAAAAGCAGAAAAGGAAAGTCTGGGAGAGATCACGCAGGAGAGTGAAGGATGGGAAAAGGGAAGGACGAGCATGACAGGAAGAGGACAGACAAGAGATGAGCAGGGGGAGTGAGGACGGGGAAGTAGAGGAGGAGGAGAGTGAGGGAAGATGAGTGGGGAGAGCAAATAAAGGAGGAGCAGACAAGAGTTAATGGAGATAAATGTAGAGAAGAGCTGAGGAAAGAAGTGAGGAGAGGAGGGGAGGAGTGCAAGTAGAGAGTACAGAACCAGAAAACAAAACTGAAGGAGAGGACAGAGAAAAACATAACCTATACGCATCCTTTCATAATTTGGAAGTGATGATGATATGTGTGTGTGTACGCATGTCTTCTTGCAGGTGCATTAACGAGCATTACATCTGGCACTGCATGTCTGACCTTTGTGGTTAAAAGGAGTGGGGAGGCATGTGTTGTCAAGACTAATATAAGCCATTATATATCCGCTCGCCACAGACACACACACACACACACACACACACACACACACACACACACACACACACACACACACGTCCTCTTGCTGTGACACAGTTTGTGAACATGCGTCATTGATGGACCATCTCACAGAGAGGAAGAGAAAGGAGAAGAATGGAGAAATGAATGACTCAAACAAGAAAGAGTTGTCAGGTAGAAAGAAAGAAAGAAAGAAAGAAAGAAAGAAAGAAAGAAAGAAAAATAAAAGAGCAGCTAAGTTTGTTAACTGGACTCAAATGTGTTTGCATGTGTGTTTGATTCCCATCAGTCAAAACACCAGTCTCCATAAATCTACAGCACAAACTAACAGACTGATGAAGAAGAGGGAGAATAGAAAACGGAGAGAAACAAGTATGGCAGCTCTGAGTTTCGGGGTAACAGTTATTTGTATTTGTAAGTCTTCAGTGTAAAAAATATCCAAGGACTTTTACTTCTCAAACACTGTGATGAATATTCATTATGGGATACTGCAGTCTGGGTGACAGCAGTAATTCCATAAGGACAGTAATGAGTAGTAAAGACACTCCAGGCACATTGGGCAGAAACACACACACACACAAACACACACAGACACACAAACATAAAATCACACTTGTATGTCTCTACTATAAGTGTCTGTGAATGACTTTGTGCACTTGACACACACATTGAGGACCAGCCTTCAAAGGTATCGAGTGGAGTTTTTGACCTCTATTGGCACTGCGGGCAACCCAATTGCCAGAAAAAATGTTGGCAGTGTATGTTTCTGCAAACCACAGATACATTAAAGTTGCTCAATATTACATGGCAGATACACTGAAACTTTATGGGGTGGCTGTGGCTCAGTGGTACAGCAGATCATCAAGTATCTTTGGGCAAGATACTAAACACAAAATTGGTCCCGGTAGCTGTTCCATCGGTGTGTGGATGCATGTGAATGGGTACTGTGTCACAGGTGGCACCATGTATGGTAGCCTTGGCAACCAGTGTGTGACTGTGTGTGTGAATGGGTGAATGTGAGGTGTACTGTTCAAGTGCATCGAGTGGTCAGAAGACTAGAAAGGCACTATATGATTACATTTACAACAGTGTGGTTAATGCCTTGTTAGGTTTTGGCACAAAACTACTTTATTATAGTTGGGAAAACACCATGTTTTGGCTTAAAATACCCGATTTTGGGGTCACAGTAACCTCTGGCAAATTGCAAAAAGAAAAAATAATATTTCGTGTCACTATCCCAACAGGAAACACAATGATGTCTCTAACAAACTGCTTTTCATTACAGTAACCCCACTGGAAAAACAGCAGTGGATCATTAAAAAACAACATCATTTGGGGACTAAAACGCTGCAGACAACAGTCACGAGTCGCTCAAAAACACTGACATTTAGGGACTGAAAAGCAACAAGGAACAAAGAGACAGGTCCTTAAAAAACATCCACATTTAGGGGCTGAAAAGTTGCTAGAAAAGCAGCCACAGGTCACTAAAAAATACTCTAAGTTGGAGGCTAAAAAGCTGCAGGAAACACAGCTACAAGCCCTTAAAAACACGCATATTTGGGGGCTGAAAAGCAACAAGAAACACAGTGACTGGTCCTTTAAAAACACCCACGTTTGGGGTCTAAAAAGCTGCAGGAAACACAGCCCTAAAACACACCCTCATTTGGGGGCTGGAAAGTTGCAAGAAAAGCAGCCACAGGTCACTAAAAAACACCCTTGGTTGAGGGCTAAAAAGCTGCAGGAAACACAGCTATGAGCCCTTGAAAACACCCATATTTGGTGGCTGAAAAGTTGCTAAAAGCAGCCACAGGTCACAAAAAAAAAACCCATTTGAGGTCTATAATGCTACAGGAAACACAGCCATGAGTCACTAAAAAACCATGACATCTGGGAACTGAAAAGCAACAAGAAACACAGTGACTGGTCCTTAAAAACACCCACGTCTGGGGGGGTGAAAGGTTGCTAGAAAAGCAGCCACAGGTCACTAACAAAACACCCATGCTTGGAGGCTAAAAAGCTACAGAAAACACAGCTATGAGCCAGTATCCATATTTGGGGGCTAAAAAGCAACAATCAACACTAAGAGGGGTCTTTCAAAAACATCCACATTTGGTGGCTAAAAGGCCACCAAGAAAAATGTGATGACTGACCAACACACAACCAATTTTGTTGTTAGTTGGTCTCCAACAGTGGTTTGTAGGCCACTTGGCAGGCATCTCACTTCGGTGTCATGTCATTCACCATCCCCTTCACCCATCAATGACAAAGTCAGCTCATATATTGTCACTTTAGAAAAGATGAGTTTAGAAGAAGATACGATGATAGTAATGCTGAAGAGAGATAGGAAAGGGGAGAGAGGGGAGGCAGCAAAGGAACCAGGGCTGCTGCCAGAGACACAGCTTTAGTACATGTGGCACATGCTCTATCAGGTGAGAGCAATGTTTTGATGGGTATCTGTACAAAGTACTTATCCATAAATACAGCTGGTGGATGTTAAAAGTAGCACGTGTCAGTCAAAGAGTAGGAGAAAAGGACTGCAAGCCAAAGTAAGTAACAACAGTTTCATAAATTCTTGACACTACAAATGTTCAGTGCACATTTATTTCATGTTTTCATCTGGCTTTGACGACGCACAAAATGGAATTTAGTGCAAAACTTTGATTGCAAAGAAAACTACACAGGTTACCTTTAAAGTGAATACATCAATAATGTTACATCCTGTTACAGTGCAGAGCATTCAGCATCGACCATCTAATTGCAGCCCATTGATTTCCACTCAGACAAAATGCCACCACTCCTTAAAGCTGTTATTATAAGGCTTTTTTTCAAAGGTTGAGGAACGCTTAATTATTGTGTGTTGACACGGCTAAAGCTGCTTTACAATAACAGGAGCAGAGATGTTCTTTACTTCTGATATTCCTGCAACAATCTGCACTTACTGTGTCCCAAACATTTTGTCAAAACTGTTGGCTTGATGCAAGCGAGAACGGACACAGACTATGACTAAGAACTAGGGCTCTTCAATTGATTTTATGTAAATTGTGTTATTCGTCATTGTGTATTATATATACAACAATTTGCATACCTCTATTTCTTTATCTTTATTTGCTGTTGTAAGAAATAAAATGCAGATAAAAAACAGACTCGAGGCAAAATGATTTACATTGAAGTGCCTTGACATTTTCCTAGTTTTAAAGTTTTTAATGTAGTAGTGTGTTGTTATCAAGTTAATCACAATTTTACAAGCTTGACAAAAAGGAACATGTCGATGTTGGTTCCATTAAGCCAGGTTCTGCACTCTATATTAGGTATTTTCTAGGTGTCAGGCGATATAGCTTAAAGAAGCAATAATTTCTCTCTTTTGGGGATCAGTGAAGACCTTCTTGTATTTATTACGAAAAACAGACCATAGAGCTGACCTAACTTTAGTCTCTTTTTGCTGTAGAATGTTACATTTGGTGTGGCATGTAGCAATACAGAGACCATATAAACAAAGGAGTGTTAGTCTAACGTTAGTTCTTACTATCGAGAATTCATGGCATTTTAAAAGTATGTCAGCAACCAACCTATCTTTCCTTTTCCAAATCTCTTCCACGGAATTAAGGAGGAAGCAAACCCGGCTGATGCTGTGGATCTTTATACATTATAGGCTAATTCCTCTTGATGCAGCTATATGTTAGCCAGATAACATTGATAGCTAGCGTTACGCTTACATTATCTAACTTAAGATGTCACTATATGCAATGTAATGTGTTCATGATTGTGACTTTCACCAAACTAGGTTTTTTAACCATGGTCAAAATTTGAGTCTCTAGCGGCCATAGCATAAACATCTAAAACCCATAAACTGTATACGTACAGTGCCCGATGAGGGCCTTTTAAAAATGACTCCAAGGTTTTTACAATGACAGATTAGACAATCCTAATGACAAGAACAGACACTGTAGCTCAACAGAATAACCATCTTCTTACCATTGTACAGCATGCCCTTGTAATCCTTCTCTAATCTGTTTACAACTCTAATCTGGTTAGGCCAATCTGATTAATGTTCAGCAGTTAATTACCGGAATATGGTGCGAGTAATCTGATTGATGTACTAATGAGAGGAGGATTATCACACAGTTGACAGACACCTCTCTCCCTCTGTCTGTCTCTCCACATTCTGTCTGTGTCTACAACACTTTACTTTACCTCATTTATTCTCAGTTTCGCAGCAGTCTTCCAGCTCTGTTTATCTGCGAGTCGTTATCTGTCTTCCGCTCTGTATCTGCACTCGTCCCCCCCCGTCTCACTTCCCCCTGCTGTCATCAGTCTCTCACTCCCTGTTTATCAGTCATTCTCTGTCTTATTGCCATCGATCGCTACAGAAGCCACATGAGGATAAACTTAATTAAGTCTGACAAGCGCAGGTATTTTTATCACTGCATCTGAGATGCACCCGCAAATGCAGGCACGCCAACAACAAACACGCCCATGCAAGCACGTTTTAAACCTCAAATTGTTTCTTATTGACAGACCCTGGACTTCTGGGTGAAGATCATTTGTGCTAATTGTGCCCTTGTTTAACTTTGACATTTTGTACATGCGTGTGGAAGGGGAGGGTGTGAGTGGTATGTCAGGTCATATCAAGCCTGCGTGGAACACTCACTAAACACACACCTATGTCTGTAGCTGTCCTCAAATGTTATTACATTCAACCTTTAACCAGCATTCACATTTCACTGAAAATAAATGTTTATAGAGGTGATGACTCATAAATATCCTCACTGTTTTCACCTCTATGTTCTTGTGAGATCATGCAAACACACACATATCTTGCATGTGCACACTTCATCATCACCTCCCCTAAGGTCATCTATCAGACACACAGCTGTGTCAATGCGCCAGTTCTTTATGCAGAGGTGTGAACTAACATTTCAAATTAGTCTGGCTCCTGTTGATCATATGTCTTTCTCTTTCTGTCTAGTCTGTCACAGTTTTAAGTTCATGCCTAAATGTTTTGTTTTTTTTTTAGTTTATAATTAAGTTTGAATGTTACATTTTGTTACAGATAATTTATTTCTTCTATTCTCTCTTTCTTCGAATTGTTGGTCTCGGGCATCAGGAATTTGTCCTTGTGGTTTTGTGTGTGTGTGTGTGTGTGTGTGTGTAATGACAGTGAAAATGGCAGCTTAAAATTATAATTAGCCGAGTGATTGGCAGCATGAAAGTGTGTTTATATGCATGTGTGTAAGTGTGAGAGTAACAAGTTATGAGTGTCAGCTTTGGGAGGCTCATATTTGTATTAATGGGCACTCAAGAGAAAGGTCACTTTTATAATTATGAATCCAAAAGACAGTTAGGTTTTATGAAGGGAAAATGAAAAATTGAACTCAAAGATGTGACATCAGATTGGGAAAAAAAGGGCATCTCTCCAACTAATATTATTGATAGCACAATATAAAACATTATAGCGCTTTTTAAGTAAGGACATTTTAATATAAATTTTTTACGATTAACTTCAGTCTAAGTAATGTGATATTTGATCTTTTATTTTTGAGCCACATTCCTCTTTTTCAATGTCAGATTGATCTATTTTATTGACTGTTGCATTCACATTATATTGATATAGTAGTTTATAGTTTAGTTGTAAAATTGTGACAACTTGAAAGGTGTCCTTAGTAGACTGCAGAGCTCAGCCAGGCAGTTGCCCGAACTGATTGCCACCACTCTATACAATGCAAATGGCGCCGCTGTGCCCAGTTGAACTGTCCTTCCTGAGTCTCTTACAGTCAAGACAGTGTTGAAGCTAACAAAACAAGGCTTTTCTTTCCATTTCATACCCTGCCTAACTTAAGTGTATCGTAAAATATCAGGTACTGAATTAATCTGCAGATGTTCGGTTCAAAGTGAGACCAAACTTTTTTTTTATGGAAGACCAAAATGTGGCCTTGTACAGGTGGTGAGGCTTCTTGTTTTTACAGTGTGTTCCATTTGCACTGCTAAGTCAGAATTTCCAAGTTCCCAGATCAATTATTTTACCTGGAACACCTCCACAAGTCAGATTTGCTACTCAGAAAGTCAGAGGAATGTCACCAATCCTGACCTCAGTGCTCACCAACTTCTATACGTGGACATGTTGCAATGATGTTTGTATGACGCTATCAATGTGATGCTATCAACTGGTATCGCTAACAATGGCTAACAATGGCTAACCTGGCTAGAACTGGTGTTAAGGCTGGGTGACATGTCCTGAAAATTAAATAACAATATTTTTAGGCTATATCTCAATACACATTATTTATCTTGATATTTTTAAATCTCTTCCAAAGCACTTTATTAATGCTAGGACTGGTAGACATATATGAACATAACAATATTTTTGATCAAAAATCCTCTCTGATGCAAAAAAAAAAGTTGTAGGAATGACTTTTTTTCCCAGAAAATATTAACACGATGAGATTTACGATAAATAATCATTAATAATGTGGATGTAACGACTAAGTGGGTTATGGCAAGCATTAATTAAAAAAGATCTGGTAAGTTGATACATCTGCATCCCTTTAATGTAATGCAGCCTTTAAAACGAGGGAAAAACACCATTTATGCCATATCACAATACTACAATATCCAAAATCTAAGACAATATATAGTCTTATATCTCGATAACGATATAATATCTTCATATTGCACAACCCTAACTGGTATTCTTGGTTTTATGTAGTGGAACGTGGTAAACTCGGTTGTGATGTCATTCCCAGTTCAGACTTCCAACCTCTGTGGTAAATGAAATGTAGCATTAGCATAGCCGATTTCCAGAAATGCCCTTCACTCTATGCTTTTGCTCTATCATTTTGTTTAAGACTCATGGCCCCTACCGGCGGGTTAAGACGAGTAAGAAGTCAGCAGTCAATGATTGTATAAAACAGTCAATAAAGTAGGTTTTTCAATTATGAATCACTGCATACTGTGACAAATGTGCACACAGTATATTAGGCTGATTGGTCCAGTAATATTAAAGATTAGCTGCTAATGGATAGATACACACACAACCAAATGCATGATCTCTTTCAATCTTATGTCTGGTGGTGATAACACATGTGCTTTTATTCAACCCTACAGGAGATACAGCGAAGTGACATAAGTCGAGATAAATGTCTTTCTTTCCTTTTGTCTCTGTTTTTTTTCTCTCCGTCTCCTATCACAAGTCACTCTCCTAGTTCCTAATAGCAATCTCAGATGAAAACCATTAAAAAGGAAGAAGTACCGTCATCCATTTGAGAATTACAGACAAATTATTTTTATGAGTACAGTCAAATTGGGGCATACTGTGTCCTCAACGCCACCATTTGACTTTCAATTCATCTCTAAACCTTCTCTGTCATCAACCACTCACTCTCTCCCGCCACCATCTCAACTCCATTTCTCTCCGCCCCCGCCTCGTCTTCCGCCTCTCCATCCCTCTGATCTCAGTATTTCTCATAATAATCCCATAAAGCAGAAACACCATAAAATGGACCTCAGATTTAAATTCTAAGGTCTAACATTTGAATATGAGATGGAACATTTGCGGAGGGAGAGCAATTAGAGTGGGGCAGTCACTTCAGACTAAGGTCACAAGTTATCACAGGGTCGGCTATGAAAGACGGAGCGAGAGATGTAAAGGGCCATGACTATTTATTGGCATGTTTTAACCTCTTGGTGGTTTTTATACCATCAAGGCGATTCTGAAATCTGAAAATTGATAATTGTTCTGGATGGAAAAGCTATTAAAAGCCTTAAAGATAAATGGTAAGCATTAATGGATATCATATATGTATTTGGTATCTTATCTGATGGTACTGTTAAGCAGCAGTCTCCCAAGTCTAAGTTTTTACACCGAGGAGCTCTGAGCAGTTTTGTCACAACAATGCTGCATTTTTATGGTTGATATGTGATTGATTATTGATCTCAAACAACTTTAAAGTCTCTGCAAGTTGTTGGTCTTACTCTCAACTCATCAAATACTGCTTAGTCAGCGGCCCTCAGCGTCAGATACTAACACACCAAGGCACCCTTTAGTGAGCGTAAGAGATGTGCCAGAAGGTAGCATTTTTTGACACTCTAAGCAACTGCTGTAGTATGAAGAGTGAAGCCCAGTTCAGACCAAAGATTCAAGACAAGACGAGCTGAAACAGGCAATTACTTCCAATGCGCTGCTCTGCAATGTTCTAAAAACCTGCTGGTTCACACCAATGCAACTGGATGAGATGGTGTATCATCCCTATGCAACAACTCTCTAAAGTTCTGTTCTGATTTTCAGCTTTTGAGGTTTATTTTGTGGCTGAATATAATTTTTAACTTCTTAAAATATGAATGAGGATAGTGATAGTGACATACTGGTTACAGCTGCATTTGTAGTAGTGATGAAACAAGGAAAAACAGAAACAAAATGAGCATCAGATGGACTGTATTCATAATAAATACACCACAATAATATGAATAACCAGCGGCAATTTTTCAGTCAATGAAAACATGTGTGTTTGGGGGGCTATAAGCACATTAACCGAGCGGTAGCAGTGACCCACCTTCTGACACCGGCACACTGTGAGGACGGAAACAGAGGGGATGGCAGGGATGATTGGCTGGTGATGTGCTTTCTCTGCAACTTTCTAACACGGTTTCATCTCGTCACAAATCTTTGGCGTGAGCTGGGCTTGAGAAAGATGTGATGAGCCAAACCTTGATGTTTTTATCTAAACTGAACCACGTGCTTTTAATGCCTAAACCGTGTGTTTTGTAATGACACAATGAATGTAATGAGTGTAAACTGACATGCTGTCCCTGAGCATCCAAAACTGACATTGGAGGAGAATCTAGAACATCATACTGTGACGTGTAGGGTCACTGACCAAGTGTCAGTATTTGAGGAATAGGGATGAGAATGTGTTGGTTTTTCAGCTAATATGAACTGAAACTAGCTGTCTGCAGGATAGGAAAATGCATCCATCAATCAAAAACTTTATGGTATGGTAATGGTATGGTAATCCAACATAGAGGGCCAACACATGCAAAATAACAGTATCGTAGTTTGAATGTGGATGAGGTTTTGAGGGTTTAGCTGATGTAATGCGTCACTACAGAATAGATTTGAAGTAAGTGTTCATTTGTGCACACTGCAATTAGATTTCTTAATTTGTCCATAAAATAATGCAGTTTGTTATGCCACTCCAGCTGTTGTAAAGTTTCACTAATGAGCAATTACTTTGCTCTGTAACAAGCACTTGACTCTGTTTCTGGTCTTAAGAACTGATGCATGTTCCCGTGATTGTTAAGTGATTATAATATGGCTTTGTTTTTCATTTATTGTGCTGTATTGTGTAATCGTACTAAATCCAGCCTGAAAAACTAATTTCTCTCTCAGCATGAGAGGTTTTCATTCAATGAATACAAAGCAAAAAAAAAGCCCTGTGAGCGTGTAATTGGATAAAATATTAGGTGAAGCAAACAAATACAGCGCAATTTCACTTATTATACAAGTTTTGGAGCCCGGTGCAGCACGTTTGTGATGTTAATCAGCCATCGAGGTTGGGAGCTAACACCCACCAGATGCTGGTGAGATGTGGTTGTAAATAAGTCTGCCTACTCAACTAGCGACATTGGCAAGCAGCCAAACATCATTTGCAGGTAGTGTGTGTGTGTGTGTGTGTGTGTGTGTGTGTGTGTGTGGAGATGAAACAGTGTTCGTGACCGGGCTCAGCCAGCCACAGTTGCATGTGGGCAATATTCCCTGTATGAGAAGCGACATTATGCAGATACAGAAAGAGGGAAGGCAAAAATAGGGAAATGACAAGACAGTGGCGTTTAGTGTTTAATGATGTCTGTAATGCTTTTTCAGTTTCCTCCTTGATTCCTTGCGAGACAGCATCACTGGCTGCATGAAAAAAATAATAAAGCAACGGAAAAAACAAAAGTTGTGCTAAGACTGATGAGAGGAGAGGAGTGCATAGAGAATAGACTGCTTTTAGCAGCACACACCCACACTGCTTCCAGTGGGACTCACAGCACAACCTGGCCTCTTTCTAAAGGTTAAACACAAGCAGCCTCCAACCACGACAGGAGGGAGGGAGGGGCGCAGGGAGCAAAAAGCAGACTCCTTTTATCTGCCTCTTTTCCCCCGCTCTTGTTGCTTTTTGTCCATCACCTCTTAACACCTGAGGCCTGTCCTGCAAAGAAGGATTTGGGGGTAGCCAGGTAATTTCAGGGTTAAGCCTGGGCTTTTTAGTACCACCAAGTGGGTTCACTTCTTTCCGGGATAAATTACTGCGGTGACTTAGCAGAAAAGCTGCTGTGGAGCACAGCCTGTCAACACCCTGAACACTGACCAATCAGATCACTGGAAAAAAAGGATCCAGACATGGACAAAAGTATTTTTTTTTTCAGGGTCAGTAGAATCATTTTATTGTTCCAGGCTTTCTATTCCTACTCTGGTTTTATATCAGAGCCTCTAACAAATAGACAGATTGTTTATGACACGAAACACATAATGATTATTTAGCTGAATTTTTATTGTTCAAATTATATTTAATCCCCACAGTGATAAGTGACAGTGTGGCTGATTCCATCACAACAACTAATGACACGAGACACCTGTGTGATGATCACTGGAAATAAAAACAAAAGATTCACTTTTATTAGAAGAATAATCCTAACACTGGTAACAGTCTGGCATTCATTTTAAGTGTTTTATGTGACATATTCAGAATAGTTTCTTAATCATCCAACTAATTTGCATTAAATACACTTTACACTTGAGTCATATATAATGATACCTATGTGCATTTTAAGCCCTGGCCCTTCTTTTAATACTAAAAAAATATTTCTACGTCTTTTTATGTTGTTGTAAGATTATAGGCTGTCATTTCCATTTAAAGCCTGGTTCAGACCGAGGATTTGCAATGAGAATAAACTGTTTTAGAACGTTGCAAAAAAATGTTGCAGTGGTGTGAACTGGCTGTCTGAGCTCAACTCAAGCCAGCTAATGGTGTCACCTACAGCTCAGCTGGTCAAATCATAGGTGGCTGGTTTAGACCATAAAGCACGTCACCTGTTCCACCAGCCAACTGGCTAGTAGTGAAGTCTGCTGGTCAAGTCAAAATGACAGCAGACGACCTGTTCGCTTGCTCCATCCCCGCTGAGCCCTCTGTTTCTGTCCTCATGGAATATCAGTATCTCACTATCACTATCTTCATTCATATTCTAAGAAGCCACAAATTTTATTCGGCCACAAAATAAGCTTGAAAAGCTGAAAATCAGAATGGAAGTAAAGAGATTTGTTGCGTAGAGATGATACACCATCTCATGTAGTTGCATTGGTGTGAACTAGCAAGTTTTTAGAACATTGCGGAAGAGCATATTGGAAGTAGTCTTTGGACCAAACTGGGCTTAACTTGCACACTTTTTCATCTCTATCATATGTAGTACTGAATTCATGGTTCTGGGGTCTCATTGATAAAACAGTGCATAGGATCCATACTAAAAATGCACATAAAAACAAACCCAAAAAGCGTGTGGCAAGAAAATATTCGACAGCTTCTACAATCAGGCTTCCACCTCATCATTTGAGTCACCAATTTCCTGTTTCCAAAATGTCCATAAGCATGGGTCAAAGTTTCTCCCATCAAGTCTGTTTTTAGAGAGCGCAACTTTTGCATGGGAAGTGGTATATGCCTCTTTCAGGATTTGTTTTGCATGTACACAACGTTTGTAAATGAGACCCCAAATGATGTCCGTAATTAATAACCCCGCCTCTTTCACATGAATGCGCTCGTGGCTAGATAGAACAACCCAGAGTTGGCTGAGCTGGTTTATAACCAGCGTTGTGACACTAGTTATCCCGATGGCCAATGTTCTAAGGCTAAGTGAAGCCAGATAACCAAATGGTATCCTGAGTATGTTGAACTTGCGTCACAGCACAGACCCCTGTTCTCCTCATCTCCATCTGTCACTTCAACGTATCGATTAAGAAGAAAATCGGTGTACATGTCACTTTACGTTTACAAACTCAAAACAGCGTAGAGATTGAATGTGGCACAAAACGGGTTAAATAATTATCATAATCATAAATGATTAGAACAACAGTGTTTCATACCAACTCAGGACACTCTGTCATTGTCAGTGTCCCCCAGGCTGTGGCACGCTGACACATACTGATCAAATCAGCGAGCGGTGCCAATCTCCAAAAGCCAGGTTTTCTTTTTTTCACTTCAACCTCTCATCAACAAGGAGAAATCCTCTCACACGGGTCTTTTGCTAAAGTATATTCTGCATATATCATAATAGTTTTAAATGAAAAATGCTCTCGGTCTCTTATCATCTCCCCTATTTGAGGTCGTCCAGTTAGACAGAAATTAGTTAACAGCCTCTCAATCGACTAATTCATCCATCATCATCACCGCTACCTGTCGCCGCACCTCAATCATTTTGAGGGATTGACTTGTTCACGTACACACACACACACACACACACTGACACACACACACACACACTCATAAAGAAGTCATACCTATGCATAAATTCAGGGCATCATGGAGCGGAATACAAATCATGACCTCTGTTGCCTGTCACCGGCTGATACAGAAGAAATAGATGCCGCCTTTGCTGTCCCTTCCTGAAGAAGAGCCTGGAGCCAGTTTCACTACTTTCTCTGTCTTTTTTTTACCCACTCACCTGCAGCCTGTTGCTGACCCACTGATGGCATTTGGACTCATCTAAAGCAATGTATTAACGAAGTCGGTTCGTCTCTGTGTTCGAGGCTTGTTCTAATCATCGCATGAATCTGCACTATTGCGGTTCATTCATTTCCCCTCGTTATTTATTGCTTTGGTTTTTCTCTCACCTACATTTTCATTTTTGCAAAGCAAGCTATAACTCGGATTTGCTCCCTTACATAAAGGCTTTTATTATTCCTCAGACAACTGAACATAAACCTGTGAGTATGACCAACCCTATATGTTACAGAGACAGACTCAGATGTTTTAAATTACAACCTAGGCGATTAACCTGCTAATTGAGACTCGTCTAATTAGCATCATTGTGAGTCGTGGCTGCATGCGACTGCAAAGGAGTCTTTATCCTCTCTTCCCTCCTTCTCTCCAGTGTCCACGGTGCAGATACATATAAATAGCAGGCTCCCCATTGTGTAGCTCACCTTTCAGTAATTTAGCTTACTAACATATTGTTGTTGGTGCACTTTGGTGTCTGGACTGCTGACTGTGCAGTGTCAAGCCAGGGGGGACTGTTTAGCCCATTGCGTAGATTGATAGCAAAGTTAGAAATTATCGGATGAGATGGAATTATAATGAAATTAACTTTTGGGTAACTGAGACGTACACAACATGATAGTATAGAGTATATGTAGCTGTTCCTTCAGCTGATCTCATCAACTTCTACCTCAATTTGAGACTTCCTTATGCTGACATCCACCAGCGTGTAAGTGTAGGCAGCGAGAGATGGTAACATCAGATGCTGTAGTTTGTAAACCTTATTATTTCCTGTGTATACAACCAGTCCTGAGTCTCAGCCAGGTAATGTTGTTGTACCTTTTTCCAAAGTCCCTTTCCCACCTCCTCCTTTCCGTGTTGGCCCAGCATTACAGTCATTAAACTTCATTATAGGGACAGTTGGCGCTTACACAGAGGTGTGTGCGTGTGATAGTGCTGGGGGGGGTGGATGGGGGTCAGTGTGAAGGATGGTGTGCCACTTGCACTTTACTGTAGTCAGCACACACACATTCACATTAATGCGCATACAGTGCCATACACCAACAAAACAACAAAACAACACACACACACACACACACACACACACACACACACACACAGAGTTGCTTCATTGTTCGGTTATAATGTGTGTTTACCAAGCTACATCTACATCTTTGACCTCAACACTGTTCAAATCATTAAGGAGTTTTGTCCAAACAATGTGATTAATGAGAATGCGACAATGAAGCACCATTACTCTGTAAGTGGAAACATTAACATGAATTTTTTAATGTAGTGCTCTGAAGATTGTGCAAGGGCTTTGTGACTCTCACAGAAGTTATGAAGCCAAACACATGGTTCAGTGTGATGGGTAATGGATCTGAAGTGAAAACGCCCAAATGGTTGAGGCTCAAAGACACAGATAAGAAGAAACATGAACATGGATTAAACTAAGGTGCCACACTACTGTTAAAAGTTGAATATTGACATTTATCAAATGTACCGACCCAACTGCCAGAAATAATGTTTGTTTCTGCAAACCATGGATGCATTATATTTGTATGTTACCATCTAGCGGATAGATTGAAACTTTACATTTCAACAAAGCGTAGCTAACATGTGGTTAGGTTCAGGCACAAAAACCACTTGGTTATAGGTTAGGAAAGAATCATGTTTTGGCTTAAAATACCCGGTTTGCTGTGGCTCCTGCAGTGATGCAGGTGCTGCAGCGGATTGCTGTGGTGAGGAGGGAGCTGAGCCGGAAGGCAAAGCTTTTCATTTACTGGTCCATCTACATCCCAATCCTCACCTATGGTCGTGAGCTCTGGATAGTGACTGAAAAGTTGAGATCACGGATACAAGTGGCCAAAATGAGTTTCCTCAGTGGGGTGGCTGGGCTCAGCCTTAGAAATAGGGTAAGGAACTCAGACATCTGGAGGGAGCTCGGAGTAGAGCCGCTGCTCCTTTGTGTCAAAAGGGGTCAGTTGAGGTGGTTCGGGCATCACATCAGGATGCCTCCTGGGCGCCTCCCGTTAGACGTGTTACAGGCATGTCCCACTGGTAGGAGGCCCTTGGGCAGACCCAGAACACACTGGAGTGATTACATATCTCATCTGGCCTGGGAACGCCTTGGGTTGCCCCAGGAGGAGAAGGAAAGCATTGCTGGGGAGAGGGACGTCTGGGGTGCTTTGCTTGGTGACCTGGCCCCTGATAAGTGGATGAAAATGGATGGATGGGGGGTAAAATCCCTGCTGGAGGATGTCTCAGTGAAAAACAACTGCTTTTGATGCCATTATCCCTGCTGGAGAAACAGCAACAAGTTGCTGCAAAACACCCATGTTTGGTGCCTAATATATGCTGAAGACACGTCGACAGGTCACGAGAAAACATTGCTGGAAACACAGCAATGACTTCAATGGCCTCAAACGGTGGTCTGCAGCTTGACAGACCTGTCACTGCTTGCCTAGGTGACCCACCATCCACCATCCCCTCCACCTCCCGATGACAAAGCCAGCTCATACACTACGTCACTTTAGAAACGCCAGTATGATACATATGAAACATACAAATGTAATGTGTCTGTGATTTGCAGAAATGTACAGTGTCAAAATTTTTGTCTAGGACCTGGGCTGAATCTACAACTTACACTGTAATATTGCCATTTATATAAGGCACTGACATGTAAGTGACTTGTAACATCTTCACAAATTATTTGGTATTTAGATGTTGCTTTGAACTTTTTAACTGATGACATTTTGTCATTTTAGGAATACTCTGAATAAGTAATGGGTATCCCTAATGTTTGCACGTTCTGCGGGCGTAACCTACAGAAGTTCATTATGTATTTTTTAAAGTTTGATGAGGCAAGGCAAGGCAAGTTTATCTGTAGAGCACAGTTCGTACACAAAGCAATTCAAAGTGCTTTACAGAACAAGAAAATGCATTAAAATCACAATGAGCAGCTGGCACTATGCATGCACACACCGTTATGCTGTGTTTGTTTACAAGAAAACATTTATGATGACAACTGTTTCAGAGTAGGTGTGGAATAAATATGTAGTTGTATTTATATGTTAATGCTCATTTTCAGGTGACGCGTTAGTGAAAATGTGGGAATGTGGGATTATACAAAGGGTGCATCTCTTCAGGTTTTTTTATATAAATAATAATTAAAAAAGAAACTGGAGATACAGTGCTTTGAGACAGTGTAATAAGGACGCACTACCTAAAAACATTCAATCCTGAAGGTTCTGACTGTGTTTGACTGTTTAAACACTCTGAAGTCACACAGTCACATATAGATGTAGAGCAAAATTACACATACATCCAAATATGTCAACATCACACGTATCTGAAGAATACTGTGCCTCAGTCTTACTTTTTCTTTATCCTAAAAAGGTTAACTTGTCACTCAGACAGACACACAATCACAGATAAATGTGCAAACACACACACACATTTTCAATCACACATGCGCACATCAAGTGCACATTTCAGTCACACATTGCTCTTTCTAGGATCACACCTTTTCCAATGTTTGACGCCGACAGAGATCACTCTCACTTGTCACCTCTGTGTCTCACCTGCAGGTGTGATGATGTCACATACAAGTAACAGCTGTTTGGATATTAAGTGTAACTTAAGTGTGTGTGTGTGCGCGCATGTATAGATGTGTGTGTAGGTGTGTGTGTCTTGGCAGCTCCGACTGCCAGATGTCCCTCTGCTGTGATGAATAAGTAGACTTCGCAGAAGTGACACTAACTTGAGATCACACATTATTTGTACACAAAGATAACAACATGTATGGAAGACTTGTTTTATTGTTAAGCCAACGCTGCACTAATGTTCCAGCACATGTACAAAGCATTTGGGGAGAAAATGTGCTTTCTCTTTAAATTTTCATATCACAGGAGGCTTACTGGTAAGTGACAACAAGGTTTTGTGGTACAGTAATAGCTATTGTTAGTAACTGTTGCACTTACTGGATAAATGCATTGCAATTCAAAAACATTTTTATTGCTATAAATGGATAAATGAATGAAGGACAAACAGTGATAGAGACATAAATTGATGTGCAGTTTGATAGAGAGTTAACGTGTGGTTATATTATGTTATGTATGTTATATTTGTGTGTGTGTGTGTGTGCGTGTGTGTGTGTGTGTGTGTTGAGGGGTGACATTCAGCAGACAGTGGCAGTGGGATGAATGTATAAGTGATGGCTGATTAGCATAATGCTCAGGAAACCAGCCGTCTCCACCTTTATTGCTTCACTCTGCATTCATTTCACTCCGACAGATGCCAGTTCGCAGCAAAATATAAACAAACATTAATAACCCAAAGGCTTTTTTCCACCTTATTTCAATAATGCCATACTCTGTTATTCTTTCCAATAAAAATGTATACTTGAGCAGAGTGAGTTGGAAGTATGACTGCAAACTTCCAAATTTCATGACTTGGGAGTTAGGATGGGTGAAGGGCGACATGTGTAATTGGAAAATCCGAAAAAGCTAAAATTCACTCTGACAAATTTTAACCATCAAGGTGGCCTTGAGCGATGCAAATAACCTCCAACAGCTGTAACTTTCTGCTAATAATAGAACTCAACAGTTCAAACCCTGCAAACGCTGTGTTATATAAAATTGATGTGAAGTAGGGTGATGCTGAATTCAGCTTTTTGGTGCCTTGCACTTGTGCAAAAACAAATGAGAGGAACCAAACCTCTAGTTTTGGCTTGGATTGTGCACTTCAGACTCCATGCTTATTTTCCTCTTACCTTAGAGACCTATTTATCAGTCTAGATTGCTTTGATGTGGGTTGCCAAGTGTTAGAGATATCAGCTGTAAAGATGTCTGCCTTCTCTCCAATACAATGGAACTAGATGGCACTCATCGTAAGTGCTAATATCGTAGGCAACTGGACTTGCTTGCATTTCTTGGAAACGTTTCGCCTCTCATCCAAGAAGCATCTTCAGTTCTAAATGACTGGTACGAAGTTGCAGGCTATAAACCCTGTGTGGGTGGGAACCCTTGCACGGGTCACGTGAGCTCTTAGTTTCAGAGTTGTTAAGGTCACAATGTGAGTCGCTGACCCACCTGGCCACCATGTGAGCCATTAGGGTCAGGTGGGACCAGGGGTGAATGGGACCTCAACGACTCTGAAACTAAGAGCTCACGTGACCCCTACGACTCTGCAAAGGTTCCCACCCACACAGGGTTTATAGCCTGCAACTTCGTACCAGTCATTTAGAACTGAAGAAGCTTCTTGGATGAGAGGCGAAACGTCTTCAAGAAACGCAAGCAAGTCCAGTTACCTACGCTATTAGCACTTACGATTACCTTGACCTGGATGACTGAGAATGTTCACCGACTAGATGGCACTCAGTTTGTGGTATTCAAGGCCCCAAAAACAGTAAAATTGAAGAACTCAACAGCAATGTCTCTTTCCAGAAACCATGACCTGGTTACTCAAGATAATCCACAGACCTTGTTGTGAGCAGTTTCATGTAGAAACCTTTTTCTTTCTACTGAACTACACCTGCCAACTGCCACTTCCCATGCAAAAGTTATAATTTACAAAAACAAATTCGATGTGAGAGACTCTGACCCATGCTTCCAAACATTTTAGCACTTTGAGTACCACAAGTTGAGTGCCATCTAGTTCCATTATCTTCAGGAGAAGGCAGACATCTCTACAGCAGATATCTCCATCCCTCGGCACCTCACGCCATACAATCTAGACTGAGGAAAAGAAGAAGACATGTACGTTTGATTGTGGGTGTGAACTGTCTCTTTAAAGTCGGTGATCTTACATAGTCGCTTTAAAGCACTGCACACCATTGCAGGACAGCTGACATCATTTCTCCAACATGCTGATCCGTGCTAGCCTGGTTCCAGACCATAGACCCCGCCCACTCAACTAAAGAGGCTTGCATCTCTGGTCTGGCATACTGCAATGAATTTGCGATTTATCTCGTCCAAACAATGGACGGACCAATGAATGCCGGGGGTGGGGGCAGGTCTAGCGATTAGCCAGTCAGCGCCACGCTGATGTCAAGCTGTGCGCCAGTGGGTAACTGGTGAGGATAGCAACAATGGCAACCGCTACAGATCCTACAGACCACATTAACGATGCTATCGAGGTATTTCGCCACTACTCGCGTTAATGGAGGACCAAATTAAGGAAGCTGCTAAACTGGATTTAACGGCGATGCAGCTGGGCGTGCACGACGACGGAGACATATTAAACAGGCAATGCTGGCTTGTTTTCGGCACCCCCGAGAGATTCTGGGTGAGTCGTTGATCTCTACTGATTGGTTAGGGAAAAATCAAATTCCCTCCTCCTTGTAAATCGCCTTCAATGGAAGCCATGTCAGACTGAAGGTTCTGGGAGCTTCAGTCTGACATTCAGGCTAGATCCGTGCCAGAGGAGCAAAGCACAGACACAAGTCTAACTACACAATAACAACTGCTGCTGCTACTACTGTATGGGCCAGCTCTCAATGATCTCAATACTAACCATGTTAATAACTTTGAGAGTAAAAGCAGAGTATCCTCATTTAACTCCACATGTGCCCATATTATGAAACTGTGTCACAATTTCCAATTATTTAACAAGAGAAGAGAAGGACACTGGGTGTAGCCATGGGCAATCTATGGCACTGCAAAAAATAGAAGGGAGACAAGCAGAGTGGTCTATATGTCATATGTAATTTTGTTATCCATATTTCTCCTTAGAGCAGAGCTTCTACCCATTTAATATATCTATACAACAAGATTAACCTTTTGCAGTGGCCAGACAGACAACTGTCAACACAAACTGGCTATGGATCCCTCCCTCCTGTCGCTTCCTTTACCTTCAGAGATATTTCTACAAGGCAACAGAGGATATTATAGTCAAGAGGGTCGGGTCTCTATATAGCCATTACTCTGGACTTATGTCAGTGTACATGGGTTGATGAATTATTACTTGCATAAGCAGAGGTATTGGAGGAGGCACAGGGGACACTTTTACAAACTGTGATCCTAAAAGCAACATACCGCATTAGAGTTCACTTGAAGGAACACTGTGTGACTCCTGCTTTGTTTTTTTTGTTTGCAAACCATGGTTCACTTGTTTAATGTGTGCCTGCTGTTTTGTGGGTGCCCAGGGTTGGTGTACAAGCACCACTTCCTCTCCCCTCTGTTTTGTTTCATGAGGCAGGAAGAGAGGGTGACGTTTCACTCGACCATTTTGTTTTCCCTCTAACTAATTAAAGTGGGCCCAAAAGTGACTTTGGACGTGAGATATGGACCCTCTGTAATCACAGATGATCTAATCCAAAGCCACAGCTCAGTGTTTGTTACATGGAGTTCATTAAATAAGGGCTACGCTGGAAACTACATACTACCTCTAGATCATATCAGCCTGAAGGAAAGAAGAGGAGTTCTTGCGCTGCCTTTATCTGACTTTCGGTCAGTATTTTCTGAAGTGGTCACCGCAGAAGCTCCTTTTTATGTTTCTATCCTGCATTAGCACAACAAAAGCATCATGATCACTGCAATGGCCACATACTGCACGTACCTGCCCCTTGTCGACCTTTGTCCCTTTTGTCCCTTTCCCTCACCATCTCCTCTTGTCTCTAATTTCAAACTGACTCCCCACCTCTTCTTTTTTCAACTTTACTTCCTCCCACTCACTGTCACACCATCTACCTCTTTGTTTCTCTATCTCAGCTCCTGTCACACCTCCTGCCTTCGCTCTCCTTCTTCCCCCTGTTTCTCTCTCCTGGTAATCCTACCCTATCTCACAACAGCAAGCTGGTAATCCTACCTCTCCTTTCACGCACACTCACACGTATACAAAAGGACACACATACACACACACACAGGATACAAACACATGCATGGAACAACATTCGTGCATGCAGGTGCAAAGATGAATGCATGATCAGATGGTGTTACAACAACACTCAAAATCACACCTACGCACAGAGTCACACATACAGGTATATACAGTGTGCATTCACCAACGCAAAGATCCAAGCACACAGGCACATACACAGTGAATGTGTTGTCATGTCATTAAATATTACTCAGAAGCAACATGATTTCTGATTGGCTAAGAGCCCTGTGGACTCAGATACAGGAAACCAGCTACCATTAATTAAGGTAATTGGAGATTGCCACAACCAAATAAAAGCCTGCGCGTGCGTGCGTGCGTGTGTGTGTGTGTGTGAGAGCGTAAGCGTATGAAGTGATACAACTCTGGCTCAACACAGCTCGGATACATTTCCCACTGTTAGAAACTATTAGGTCATACAACTATTCAGGTTTCTTTGTGTTCAAAGCATTTAGCTTGTACACATGTACACTTAAGACAGACTTCACTTGGACATTGCCGGACTTTTCACCAACTTTAGCCAAGGCAAACGCATGTGATGTTCAGCCAGGGTTAAAACTATGCGTACAAACCCAACTTACACCATAGGATAGACAGTCGCCATCCACTCAAAAATGTGTTTTTCCACTAAAAGGGGGGGTGTCTGTTCACTTCCCTAAAATCTGAGATTCAAACACACGCCAAGCAAGCTAGATTAGGTGCATAGTTTGAATGCTAATCCCTGCCTAATACAGGAAACAAATATCTATGGGGGAACAGATTTCGACACAAGACCGGCAAAGAAATCTGAAATCTTCAGCACCTTCAGCACAGAGTGGATTTTTCAGTATGGAGAGCAGAGTTAGTATTAGCATAGTGAAAGTTTTGACAGCAAACATGGTTAGTGTGCAGCTTTTTAATGTGGCCAATGTGTGCTTGGTAACATCATACCAGATATTACTGTATGTTTTTTTACAACCAATAACACTGTGTCAGCCACTGACAGTCACAAGCTAACAAACAATATAGATAAAAGATGCTCACGACACCTACAATTTTGATACATCTTCTAGTCCCTGATTTTGGTGCACACCAGACTCCTCATCTGAGTCTGGGCCTGACTGAGGCATAACATGAAGGCTATTATCTCTAATGCTAAAGCTAGCCATGTTGATGCACACTGCTCAGTCACCGGCCCTGCATAGCCAGACGTATCTCCACACTTTGTTTGAGCCCTGTTCCAGCACAGGAGAAAATGAAAAGTGAAACACTAGCAAGGGGGTCAGGTCCAGAATTTCTTAATAAAGGAGAGGGGGATATGTGCTTCCAGCCTCCTTTTCAGATTATATTTTGTACTTTTTATGCAGGTAAACCATCCATCCATTTTCAACTTCTTATCCGAGGCTGGATCACGGGGGCATCGGGTCAAGTAAAGCACCCCAGAGGTCCCTCTTCCCTGCAGCGCTTTCCAGCTCCCCCTGGGGGACCCCGTGGCAATCCCAGGCCAGATGAGATATGTAATCCCTCCAGCATGCTCTGGGTCTGCCCCCGGGCCTCCTACCAGTGGGATGTGCCCAGAACATATTCAACGGGAGGCACCCAGGAGGCATCCTGATCAGATGCCCGAACCACCTCAACTGACTCCTTTCAACGCAAAGGAGCAGCGGCTCTACTCCGAGCTCCCTCCAGATGTCTAAACTCCTTACCCTATCTCTAAGGCTGAGCCCAGCCACCCCACGGAGGAAACTCATTTTGGCTGCTTGTATCCGCGACCTCATTCTTTCGGTCATTACTCATAGCTTATCACCACAGGTGAGGGCTGGGACAAAGATGGACCAGTAAATCGAAGCTTTGCCTTCTGGCCCAGCTCTCGCGTCACCACGACGGTCCAGGACAGCGACTGCATCACTGCAGACATTGCACCAAACTGCCGATCCATCTCATGGATCGGCAAGTAAACCAAACAAACTTTTAACTTCACGGCATATTTTTACATATTTTAAAACGTGTGAAGAGGAACTGTAAGACCTAATATTAGATCAAAATTGTACAATTTGGTAATACTAATTATTTAAACATAATTACATGCAATATTGAATTTTATGAAGTATTCTCTTTGCTTTCTCGCTAAGAGTTAGGTAAGAAGACCAATTCCACTTTCATATTTTTGTTGTAATTATGGAGCTGCAGCCAGGAGGTGTGAACTTGTTAAAGTATATACACTAAGAAACAAGCTTATCTTTTGGCTTACAGAGAAGTTTTTATCGCTTATTTTTAATTTTAGCCAAACAAATACTTGGAGGAAGGTGACAGCATTGCTGTTTATAATCTCTGAATATCTATAATCATCATTTTCAGTTATTGTACTTTCACTAACTTTAAACTGAAGAGGCACACTGCACAACAACACATTTTTATCTACTTCAAATCTGTTTTGCACTTACAGTAGGTCAGTGACAGTAAGAGAGCTCTTCACAAGACAGATACACGCACAGATGGATATACACTCCGCCCAACACACACACAGTGTTTAATTATTAACAGTAAGGATGTGAGAGAGGAGAGAGAGAAATGGAAGGTTAGCCATTGTTTCTGCTAAATGATTCAAAAGCAATTTATTTCTCTTTTGTAGAGAGCGAGGGAGACAGAGACAGGGACAGTTGTCTCAGTCCCTTTTAATGTCCTTCATGTGAACTGAAAACTCGCTGATCTAAGATGAACTATGTGGTCTATAAGTATGTGTGTGTGGGAGTGACTGATGAACTCATATTCCTTATTAAAGTAGACCTTATGCTGAAATGACTAATAAAAGTTGAATAAATGTCTAAGGGAAGGTCTTCAGAGGCTGCAGCTGTGAAGATATCCGTGTTCTTGTGATGGTATTATTAAGAAGAATAATTTTTATCGCTGTTTCATTCCAGTCTTGGAAGCCCCATGAAAGCTGCAAAATGTGCTCTGTCATACAACAAAGGTTTGTAAAAAATGTCTCGACTCCCTTTGTCTCCATCTCTGGATCAGTGGTCGTTCTGGCCTCCTGGAGAGTTGATATTGGCCGTCCTCTAACTTCTAACCTCGACACACCACATGCAGACACACACACAAGTGTCCACACAAAAGCAAAAGCCATAAAATCTGAAATGCACTTTGTCTTACTATGTGTTTGTGTGTGTGCATGTGTGTGTTAAAGACCTTTCTGCCTTACCAGTGACCTCACAGACTCGGGCTGGCAGAACACACACACACTTCAGAGATCTATGGACCCTCAGGAACAGAGGGCACACAGACATTCTGTGAGCTCCTGCAGTATATTACATACTCTCCTGTCTCTTTCTGAACATGTGGTGAGAGAAAGAGTTTGGATATAGAGCCGCTGGAAGGTCACTGACAATCAAGAAAAGGTTTCATTCTACACCTTAGGAGAAAAGGTCAGCTGGAGAGTTATGTTTTAACCTCCAAAACCTGGGCGTAGCGTGTAGAAAGAGTCTTTAATAACCCAAATTCACCTTACTGCTTAATAGAAATGAGAGTTATGAGTATTTATTTCCCAGATATGTTGGATATTTTGTGCAAGAAGTGAAAGAAATGCTTGTTTTCTAGTGAAGAAAACAGTCTCACAAGTTTGTGTCCAAAGTGTTGGGGCACCAAATGTCTAGCAGTCCACAGGACCTGCTGTAACTCACTGCGTGATCATAGAATCGGAGCTACAATTCATAACTGGTGTTCTGATGGCAGTGGGAGGGTGACAGCAGTGTGAGGGGGAAAATGGATAGTTGCTATAGCAATAGACCAACATACTTGTCATTGTTTCAGTTGCCTCTTGTCACACAAACCGGTCCTCAAGCTGCAAAGGAAAAGAATACAGAGGCTCTACCACAAAATCACCTGCATTATTAACAATGCTGATACACGCTCCACCTTGACGCCTTCTTGCTTGTTTCACATAGTGCCTACAAATTAAACAAGACAGCCTGAAATACAGCGAACAATGAATACGAAGGTAGGGTATTAATGGGATTGTTGACATATCCAGATGGGTAAATGTATGGCTGTGGGCTACGTAGATTTATAGATACGTTTCAGAGAGATGTATTTTATATCAGCAACAGCAGGAGAATTGATGAGACGGAGGCCGTTAAAGTTCATTACTCATGCATCAGATATAAGCGAGTCACTCACGTTCCTTCGATAACAGAGGACGCATTAATGTGCAGTGGCACAGTAATGTGCAGGCTTACTGTAAATAACTAATGTGACATTCGGCTTAGCACAGTGTATGCACTATAAGCAGCTTTCAGTCAGTCAGTACACAACAAACATGAAGCTAAGTCCCATGGCTTACAACTAGACAGAAATCCCATTATCATCTATCTATCCATATCCATCTCTCTCACTTGCCATGGGTTTGAACCAGGCAAAAAACCCCATTATCATCTGTCTATCCATGTCTCATTCTATTTCCATGTCTGTCTCAGTCCATCTTTTTTTCCTTCATATTCCCATGGCTTGGAACTCGACCGAAATCCCATTTATTCAACCATCTATTTCTTTCTTTCTTTTTTTTTTTACCACATTATTTCATCCATCTTTCTATCCATCCCTTACTCCTCCTTCATGTAGTTCACGATGCAATGAAAAGCGTGGGGGTGAGGGGGTGCCTATCTATCACCGCCAAATGTTATATGTGAGGTGATTTTTAGACACCACAAGTCAGATTTTAGTAAAAGCTGAAGGATTTTTTTTACATCTATAGCTAAAGTTTGGTGACATGTATCCACTTTACCCACACTACCCTCTTTCCATTCTATATATTACCTTAAAGGAGCTATATGTAAGAAATCTAAAGCAAATAGTCGTAAAATCCTCCTAATATGTCACAGAGACTAAGGAATAATGTTCATATAACATACTGATCTCACGGACAACAATAGTACAGCCAGACTATTCGCATTTAAAAAACATTTTTACAGTCTGCAAATCATGTTTATGTTTTCAATTTGTGTTTTGGCCTGTTGCGCCACCCACCGCCGTCTACCAGTCACACAGTCAATAGAGTCTCAGCATCAGTTACAGTTACGACTGAGCTACAGCAGCACGGCAAGCAGCATTAGCAGTGTCCCAGTACATAGCATTAGCAGCCGGTCTTCCTCAGCTGTATCCTGGCAGCAGTGTTAGCAGCAGAGCAGCCGGACTTGCTCGAACGGTCCGCTGGAAAACTGAACATCAAGGACGCGGCAACGCGGCCCTGCCACGGCAGCCATCCGTGGGCAAACAAATCAGTCTCCAGCGTGCCTCGAATCTGTAGGGGAGGAGTGGCGGACACGACTCGCGGCAGTATTTTGAATTTGAGTGCAGTAACCGTTTTGGCCACATTGTTACATACAGCGCCTTTAACTATAAAGCAGCAACACAAGCTTTTTAATGTGCAATTACAGGTGTCAGGGTTGAACCGCAACTTCTTTTTTATCCATCTATAAAACCAACACAGGGAATTTGCACCATCAATATCAGTGGTTTGAACTCTCAGCATAAATCTATCATTATTATCTAATTATTTGCAAACTTCTTTTAAATATTGATGCAGCACTTCCAGGTATTGTTTTATTATTGGACGCTATACATGATGGAGGTAAATGTTTTTGCTTGATGTTGCTTGGTGTCTCCTGTCTGAAAATTACAAATTGCGATAAAGGCCAAAACACACCAGCGACAAATGCCACGCATCAAAAAATATGCTCCTATCATTATCAATGTACAACCCCACACCGGCAGTGGCTAGACACGCATCAGAGCTCCTGGACGCCTTGCCCTGCGGCACCTCACGCCACTGTCCTTTTTCCAGCCTCACTGCCCTTGGAATGAAATGCATTTTGCCCCTACTCGCTCTCTGCCTGTACATACCAGCTCCCACAGCCACTCTTTCCTCAGCTCCCATAGCAGCTCGACTCCTCTCCTCATCATGGATGCATAAAGAGAACTCTGTCATAGCTCTAGAGATCAGCTCTTCAGGTGAGAAATCAGCTTTAATTAGGGGCTGTCCATACATGATTTAAGCTAATGCAGAGGTGGAGGAAGTACAGATCTTTCAGTAAAAGTTGTAATGACTTTGTGTGGTCCTCTGTTGATGAGTTGCAGCATGACTCATCTAGTGTGTTCTAGGGACGGCACTTAAGGGGCATCACATGACATGCTGTGGTGAGGTTTCAGTTCAAGAGTTGCAAGCCTTTTTTCCAATGAAAGGAGCTTGCGCTAGCTTCAAAAGGAAGAGTCACCGGATGACATCATACACAACAGTGCATGTTGGTGAAATCATCTGCACCGAAATACATTAAGTATAAAAATTTTCAACAGAAATATTTTGGCGCTTTCAATCAAGAGAGCAAAAGCATCAACATAGCAACAAAACCTCACTACAACTGAACCCCTACAGCGAATGGCATCTCCTCTCCTCTTGTCTGTCTCACACCTACTGCATGGCGCAAGAGGAGCGAAGGGGAGAGATACAGCGCTAATAGCAGAAGAGATTTGCACTATACTCTGATGCATGGGAATGAGTTATGTCTTTCTGTGTATCTCTGATGGTCTGAATAAGTTGCTAAATTTGTTGCTCGTTGCTTTTTAGAAATAAACTCTCCAAGAACTGGCAACACTGACAGAGAGGTACAAGTGCTTAAGGCAGGTATGGATTTTGTCAACAGGTGACTCCACAGTGATCAAAGATACAAAAATCCTTATTTGATCTTACAGTCTTTGTTTGGTTCCAAAGTAATGAGGGTATGGTGTGTGTTCATCCCAAGCAGGCTTGTGTGTGTGTGTGTGTGTGTGTGTGTGTGTATTATATGTATAAAATGATGAGCTGTATCTTTGTGAAAACAGGATTTCTCCACTCTGTGCTGTCATTACAGAAAGCTGCCCTTGCTAATGGATTATCCTTGCTCATTTCCCACGTCTAGATGTGGTGTCATAAAGGTGGCGTTGCTCATACAGTTGATGAGCGCAGGTGAAACTCCAGCATCACCGGCTGTCTGCTTTTTCCTGCTACCCGACGGCTTATTTTACTCAGGTTAAAAGGCCAGGATGCACATGCAGTACTATCACAATACATGCGTGTTTTGTTTGCAGGGCTGTGTGTGACCACTTGTTTCAGGGCATCATCTCAATAATTCACAAGCCTCTCTTGCCCAGAGGCAGCGTGCGTTACATCCGCTCCCTCTATTCAACACGTGTAAGTGTGCGTTTCTACATGCACGTCTAATTTCAAGTGTACATGCCTCTGTTTGTATGAGGAGGATGCATGCTTACGTGCACAGATGTGTTTGAAAGTGTGTGTGTGTGTACCTATATGTGTCTGTGAGTGTGTGAGCTCAGCAGTGTGTTTGGCAGTATTGTATTACATAACCCTTAATTATAACTGGGGAGGAAATGTGACAGCTTGTGACCTAATCCTTAATACAAGCATTACATTTTCACTATTCAAAAGGAAATGTGCATGCAAGAGTGTGTGTGTGTGTGTGTGTGTGTGTCAGGGTGTGTAATTTACCCATGCCAATTAAAGGGAATGTGACGGGGCGGCAAACACACTCCTCAATTTGGAAATGTGATGACTTGATAATGGCACATTGATGTGGCTCTCCACTGTGTGTGTGTGTGTGTGTGTGTGTGTGTGTGTGTGTGTGTGTGTGTGTGTGTGTGTGTGTGCCCGTGTATGTGTGTAATATGAGGAGAGACAGACAAAGAAGGTTCTTGAAAGTGTGTGTATTGCAAGTGTGTGCGGGTTCCTTTAATTGTGCTGAATGACAGATCTATTACTGTGGAAGAGTACGTCATTATTAACATTAAGCGGCCTTGCGGAAGCACACACACACACTATTGCGCTGTGTGATTAAAGCTGACTAACGTGCTTAATGTGTGTGAGTATGTCTGGATTTTGTGTGTGTGTGTGTGTGTGTGTGGTTGTAAAGGAGTATAGAAGCTGCCACTTGGCTTTCAAGGCACTCACTAATATGGCTTTTAAAGGCTTCTCATCTCATCTCTCTGCCTGCACCATTTACACACACACACACACACACACACACACACACACACACACACACACACACACACACACACACAGACGAAGAAGCCCACTGACTCACATGAATACTGTCACCCACCATCTTCACACACACACAAACACACACACACACACACACTTCCTCTCCGCTCCGTCTTGTAGCTATGTTAAACTTCATTACATTTCTCAGCTGGATCTATTTATAGCTGTCTATACACGCACACACAAACACGGGAGGCTTACCCTCTCTTTACCCTTCCATCCTGCTTTTTTTAACCACTCTACCTCTCTATTTTCTCCCCTTTCCCTATTATCCTTTCTTCCCTCCTATTGTCCATCCACACTATTTCTCCACACTTTCTTTAATCTACTTTCAAATAGCGGTTCCCTCCTGCTCTACATGTGCTTTTATCCTCCCCTTCCCTCTCTCTTCCTCATCGCCGCCCTTCATCTGTCTGCTCTGTTCATCATTTCGCCAGCTGCTGCGCTTCTCTCCTTGTTTAGAGGAGGAACAGAAAGATGATGAAGCGAAGAGAGGAAACGCAAAATATGGTAAGAGAGATGAGAGAACTTGAACTTGAGAGAGAGAGAAGTAAGGAGCGAGAGAAAGTGAGATCTGGCGTCTACTGTTGTGATTACCCAGCACTGTGTTCCTGGACAAAAGGCCGGCTGTCTCCCTATTGGATAGTAGCAAATAAGCTGATTAACGTACCGCAACCAGGGACACAATGAACACTGTTCCGTATACTGTAAGAACAACAACTATCAAACTGTAAGAAGAGGAAGAAGAAAGAAGAAGGGGGGGGGGGTTCAGATATTTGACCGAATCAACACTGACTCATTTGGTTGAATCACACATTCTGGTCAAAGAAGCTTAACTGATATACATGCAGCCTGTTTGCTCCTGAAGTACAGCCTCATCATCACTGCTTTCACTCGCCTCATTCCACTGTATCTTGCCCCTCGGATGCAATACTCGAGAGTGAAACTGAATCAAGAACTTGTAGCCTTCTACACCAATTAGATGTAACACTTGCTGCAAGCAATGTAATGCAGCATCAGCCTGCAGTCAGCTCCACCAGTATGGGCATTGTTTCAGTAAATGCCATGGCATGGCAATGTGACATGATGTCAAGGATCTACTGTACTATGCTGTTAAAAACTGTTATAACAGACAACTCTCTCTCACATTAACAATGTCCAATGTTTGCATGTAATGCGTGACTTAGAGGGAACAGTGAAAATGCCTTTTTCGTATCTATTTTCGCACAAATTACAACAAAGGACTTACTATCATTAGTATTCTCTTGTGCTGTAACTCTGGAGAAAGATAATGGATTGCTGAGTCCCATTCCCGGTCATCAAATACTGATGCTTTGGGTTGGTGGTTCTGCAGACTAACAACCCAAAGTGTCGATATTTGGTGACCTGGGATTCAGACTCAGAACTGAACTATCTTCCACTAGAATTACATGCAGCACCTTTAAACCTCACAGAAAATAAAGACATGCAGATGTTAACCAAGGGGTGTTCAAAACAAAACAAAAGGCACATTTGGCACAAAATAGGCAAATTTAACCATGTCTTCATTATTAAAACCATAACCATTAACAAATTAGTCATTTTGACAAGGTTTGGCAGCAGACAATGTATGAAGGTAATTTTGTAAAATAACTTCATCAAATACCTTTAGTCTAATAAACTCATTCATTCAATCATTTTCTATAACTGCTTATCCTCTTGAGGGTCGCAGGGGAGCTGGAGCCTATCCCAGCTGACACTGGGCAAGAGGCAGGGTACGCCCTGGACAGGTCACCAGACTATCACAGGGCTGACACTTAGAGACAGACAACCATTCACACTCACATTCACACCTACGAACAATTTATAGTCACCAATGAACCTGCATGTCTTTGGACTGTGGGAGGAAGCTGGACCTCCCCCAACCCAGGGTTCGAACCCCTTTTCCATATCATATTTTTGATTTATTTCGTGTTCAAATTGTTTATATGCTGCTTGTTCCACACAATTTCTGATAATAAAAATATTTGAAAATAGCAAAATGTTCTTCCTTCAGTTTATATCTTTGTAACGAGTGCTTGAACTATAATTAAGCCATCAAAAGCAGGTGTTTCGGGGGGTTTTAAATTGAAAAACATAAAAATTTAATCGGCCGATATATTGGTTATCGGATTTTTTTATTCCATAATATTGGAATCGGCATCGGCCCCAAAAAAATCCATATCGGTTGGGCCCTACTGTACACCTCTAAGTTTTTCTCTTTCATGACACTAAGATGAGCTTGTCTTGTTATCTCATCATAAAATAACAAAACTATATTCAAAAAATCTCCAAAACCATCTTTGTTTGTCTTTCCAACAAACACCAACCCTATGTTAGTAAAAAAAAAAAAAAAAAAGTTCTTCCCTGCTGTTGCTGTGCCCCCTTTTACTAGTCCTGTAACATTATCCCCACCTCTCACAGTCACCATCTTTCTCAGCCCAGCTGTCTGTTCCACCAGTAGAGACTGTAGTGTAAGATTTAATCATTAATCAGGTAAATGTGTCATATTGCATAAGTTGATTAAGGTTTAAGTTCATATAATAATGTTTGTTATGTATCCATGTGTGGCAAAACACTTTTACACAAGTTTATGTATTCAGATATTGAGAACACACACATACCATACCATGTACTGCCTGGAAGTCTAATAATGCACACACACACACTCTAAAGTTTATATTGCATGAAGGCACAGGGGACCTTATAGGAATAGTCCCCAAGTTCCATATGTTTTTTTAAAAAACATGGTGAAACTGAGTTCAAACCTAATGGTGGGAGAGTTTGGGGATTTCCAGGATCAGGGGAAAAAGATTACACCATTAAGACACGTCCGGGCACGTCTGGACAAAGGCAAAAAGGCCTGCCACCAATAGGTTTGGGCTCAGGTAGGAAGGGCTAAAAGAAAGAGGGTGGAGATTCTCTCGAATCTTCACTTCTAGTCTTGCTCCGGAGCCTGACTCATGAGTTGTATATGTTGAAGCTTGTGAACACATTAAACTCGATTGCACCAGATTCTATTGGTCTCCAGTGTTTCTCTGAGTACCAGCCAACCGAACCTAAGATACTAAACTGACACAGAGGACGATTTGAAGAGAAGGTGAGGATGAGGTCGGGAGCCATCTGGCCCAGGCACCAATTTTCGCTTCATCAAGACTGACCTCTGCTGACACATGCTGCGCACTACATCACCTCAATACAGCATCTCCATATCAGTTTAATGGAACGAGTAACGTGATGTACTGTAATACCACCGAAGCCTAATTTTGACCTGAACCACTGTGTTTCTTAAACCTAACCGAGTCATTTTTGTGGCTAAACTTTACCAAATCCTAACCATAACCTCTCACATCGTAAAACAGATTTATATTCTAATAGTGATGTGTAACAGTTTTTGAAAGGCACAGATCAGATCAGAACATGCTTCTGCCACCCCACTTCTGACCACTGAAATGCTGTTAAGCTCACTTTCATAACACTTAGGAAAGAAACTGTCCAACCGATGCTAATGTGCATGACTTCCGTGACTAATCCAAACGATGTAAATTGCTGTAATATATATGCAGTTTTACCAACGTAATGTTTTGTCTCTGCCAACTATATTTCCTATTCGCCGAGGCTTAAAAGAAAATACCCCCTGCCTTGCCTGCATCATTCTGCATGGACTTTTTTAATGACCTGCCTGAAGCAAAGCGTGAAAATCTCTCTGTTGGCCTCTCTGCTCCATTTCTCTCTTGGTTCAGCTGCCTTATTACTTGTTAAGAAATCCAGTTATCCAATAATGTCTGGAGCAATGCTTGAATGATCACCTTGTCCATACCTTCCACACATTACATGGTCTTTTTCCCCAACTTGTCTGTCTCTTTTTTCCCCCCTTTTTTTCCCTTCCCAGATCAATGGAAGCGGCCTCTCTCGCCACGTTCTTGTGTCAGGTTCTTGTATTTCTCAGACAGACTCCTTGTCATGCTGTCTTTCTTTCCCTCTCAGATGGGTTTAATCAGTTTCTCTATTCCCTTTCTTTTTTCTTGATGAAACTCTTTTTCTTCAAGAGTAGATTTAGACAGAATTACCTCCCACATCAGCTCTCTGTTACTGCCTCTCATTCTCTTTCTGTCTCTCACCTCTCGGCTGGGTTTTGTCATGTTGCCATCCAATAGTGTGCAGAAATTTAAGCCAGTTTTTTAAACAGGTGGCGAAAGAAAGTGTGAATCAGTGCTGTATTTCAATGAACTACTTTTTCTTTTTCTTTTCTTTTTTTTTTTTAACAAAAATAAGGGTAGTGTGTAACAGGATTACATAATCAAATTGAAGTAACACATCGTTGTAAATCATTGTATTCACTGCTGCTTCCCATCTGTCATTTCTGCATGTTTCATGAATTAATTCAACAAATATACTTATTTGCTCTTCATATCATTACAGGGTTTTCATCTGAGGTTATTTTTAAGGGTATTTAAGCTGGAGTAGGCAGTTTAGTTTGTGCACCACTGGGCAAAAAAAAACATACTAAACTTTGAGCATACTGTAATGTACTGTAACACTAGACTTCTGCACCTCCTTTTGCCTCTGTTTTCAGGCCTTAGAAGATCTAGCATGTTGATGGGAGACTTTGGCCAATCACAGGTCATTCCAGAGAGAGGACGTTTCTATTTGCTCCTCTACAAATGTACATGTGCGTGCATGTTCCTTTAATAAAAGCCTGATTCAATGGTGGTGAATCCTGCAGAGAAAGCACTGGCAACAACTGGCTTCACTCCTTAGCAACCCAACAAAGGAAGACGGACTTCGGAATAAGAGAGTCTAAAAGAGAGTCTGATAATAAATGAAACAAACCATGTGTTCTTTTCAACTTTCCCTTAAGGTACTTGTCGACTATCAGTCTTGTGCTGGTATTTAGCCTTAGATGGAGTTTACAACCCGCTTTGGGCTGCATTCCCAAACAACCCGACTCCGAGAAGACCGGACCCCGGCGCGACGGGGGCCGTTACCGGCCTCACACCGTCCACGGGCTGAGCCTCGATCAGAAGGACTCAGGCCCCCGAGCGACACCGGGCAAGCGATCTTCCGTACGCCACATTTCCCCGGTCCACCCATCGGACGGGGATTCGACGCTGGGCTCTTCCCTCTTCGCTCACCGCTACTGAGGGAATCCTGGTTAGTTTCTTTTCCTCCACTTGGTAATATGCTTAAATTCAGCGGGTTGTCTCATCTGATCTGAGGTTGTAATTCGAATGGGTTCAAGTGGCGTGGCTCCCGGGGGGAAAGGAAAGGGGGGTTTGGTTAGGGAAGAGGAAATGTTGCTAATAGTTTAGCCTTCTGCTAACTGGAGTTTCATGTTCACATTAATGTAGGCTTAGCTAAAGTTAGCTAGAGACTCGAGCCATCACAGTGTATCCTCCACCTCACTCCCCACCGCTACAGACTACCTCATCAGGAGCAGAGCTGGCAGAAGCTCTGGAGACAGTTCCCCAGTCAGCGGCTGCAGCCACCTGAATCCAGCCAGCGCAATCCCCAGCTCCAGGGGACAAGACAGCTCAGACTCCCCACTGGATCAGCAAACTTTCTGTTGCTGCCATTTCACAGGTTAGACACGATACTGCTGAAGGCCACCAGCCTGCTGTGACACCCAGTGCTTTTATTTTATTTTTTCAGACTTCTGCCTGCCCCAGCTTTAAGAGGTTTTGAGAACTGGTGTGAAGACTGGAAAGAGAGAGCAGCCTATTTTCTCACCTTTGCACATCTGACCAGTCATTTGCCAGATTATGGATTTTCTTGAAAATCCTCCAACATCCAAAAGGTATGTCTGTGCGAGTGTGTTGGGAGGTTCTCTTCCTTCCTCCTTAGCTTTTCTCCTCTTGTTCCTCTTCTCTCTTTTGCCCCTCTCAGCATCCTATCCATCTCTTCCAGCTCCAATTTCACTTACTCCTCTCTTTGACTTTCTTTCCATACCCATGCTCCCCCTCTCTCGGTTTCTTCTCCCAGTGAGTGACTGTCATTCCTCCCCTCCCCTTCACTCTTTTCATTCTCTCTCACATTCTCTCCTTCACCATCCCTCTCTGAGTGAAAACCACTAGCTCAGCATTTCCTGGTCCATCTGAACTGGGGACTTGATTTGAAAAACCCACACTTAATTGTATCTCATTTCTTTGTGTCACATATTTCATCTCTTCTTCCTCAGTCTAAATTTCTCTTGTCCTTTTTCTCTCCACATTTTCTTTTTTCTTAATCTTTTAATTCTTTTTCAGGTCCATTTTTTCCTACAATCATTTTCTGCCCCTCTGTTTGCCATCTTTGTCAATTTTTTCTCTTATCTCTCGCAGTTGCCATCCAGCGTCTCCTCCCCTGTCTTTAAACCTTGGCTCCTGTGTTGCAAAGTCAGACTCGAGTATGCTAATAGGTCTGGAAACAATTATCTCAGGGATTTACTGAGAAAGAGCGAACAAGGCTTTCTGTTTCATCAGATTTTCTCCATCTCCTCCTGTCACGTTTTACCTCATCCTTCCTCTCCTGTTGTCTGTTTTTCTTTTTACATTCTCTCTGGCTCGTATCTGAAATCTGACATGGCAGCAACTTCTCACTTTTTGTTGAACATGTTAGATCTTTATCACAGAAGGAGATAACAGACTGGCTGGGTTGTGTAAACATGATTTCTGGGTATTGTAAGTTCCATAAAATGTTTTCCTCTCAGTGACAATGTCCCGCCTCAAGGCTTCTTTTGAGCTTTCTTGGGGTTATTTAAGAATGTTAATTTCAGAACTCTGTCTCGGATGGATGGATGGTATAAGATAAAGTCAAGGGCAAGAGAAGTTGAGTGAAAGAGAGATGACAGCTTCACACAAGGACAGTGAGAAGGAAGAAAGGAGGCGAGGTTAAGCAACATTATGAGAGAACAGAGAAAGAGGTAGAGAGTGAGATATATAGGAGATGAGAGCCAGATAAAAGCAGGAGAGGAAAAGGAGGGATGAGAGCTTGAACGGTGGAGAGTGACAGAGGAAGGCACAGTGAGAGGTGGAGAGAAGGTCACGAGGTTTGTTGTTTGCAAAATGCATCCTCTCACTGCCTGCTTTGATGTGAGAGCTCGGCCACTTGTTCAGCCAGGAGTGGAGAGGAGGAGAGCTCAGTAATTATAATTTCAGGACATGCGTATGCATGGCTCCACTAACCGCACAGCACTAACCTCTACAAGTTGTGCTAATGCATCTATCCTGCACTCGAGACAATTTGGGCTTTAAAGAGCAGAATGAAATAAGGTAGCACTAAACAACATGTCCTTCACTAGTTATGATGGTCTTTCTTTTATACGTAGCTGCTTAAAGGAGAGTGCCACCTGAGTTTTCTGAACCACCTTTGTTCAGGATGTGGGTGTAGCAGCTGTTCAACCAGCACACTGTAAAAAATGGGACTTCTGTGCCTAAAGATAGTAACTAAAGTCCCACGTGTCGGTATCCCCACTGGACTAGAATCACATCCCACCAGAGCTTCTCTCCTGTGTCAGCCTCTGCTCTGTCTTCAACTTTTCTTCCCAACTGTGTAAAGCTGTTAACACTGAGAAATATACTGTACTGTATGGTTGACTGCAACAAATAAGATTCATGTTTTTTTTCCTTTAAAAGGTAAGTTTTGCCTGTTTAACACTTTGTTTGAATTTCACAAATGTAACCATCATGTTGTATGAAATGAGTAAGATAATATGGATGATGATTAGAAAAATAGAAACACTGATACAATGTAAAGCAGTTCAACAAAACAGCTCTGGAATAAATTGACCCTTTGCTGTGCCTTTCTCCTTTGCTGTTAGCCACTGATGGTCCCTCAAGCTGTCGAAGCTAGCACGGTGCCCACGCTGCCCACACTTATAGAAGCTCAGTTTTAGTAAGTTTTCCAACTTTTGCCAAGAGGGAACTTTAGATATTGGTCCCTAGATTATGTTCACCCAGTTTCATGCAGATCAGTCAAACTTCCTAGGAAGAGATCGATTTTAAGTGTTTTTCAAAAAAATCCAAAATGGTGGAAAATCTATTTAACCGGAAGTTATGGGTTCTTGAGGAAAATTTGTTCATGAGGAGAGGCATCTCTGTGCAAAGTTTCATGTCTCTATGACATACGGGGCATGAGATATGCCCATTCAAAGTTTGCAATTTCAGTCGGTTGCTATGGCGCCCCCCTTTGGCCAATTGATGTAATATTGCTTCATTCACATCCTCCCATGACCCTCTACCACTGTGCCAAATTTCACATGGATTGACCAAGTCAGTGAGGAGAAAAACGTGGAACAGACACACACAGACAGAGTTTTAATTATTATATAGTAAGATAGAAGCTGAAGCCTCCAGATCATTTGTAAAAGTGAACAATGACATCAACTGGCGATCCAGAAAGAAGAAAAGTAGAAGCAATACTATTCCTTTAAGCAGGGTAGGTGGGTGGAATTTAGCAAAGAATCAATTCAACATGCTGCATCAACACCTCCTTGACACAGCATCAACAAGAATCTAATATCACGACTTTCGTAGAGTATTCATCACAAGATTGTTGGGTTTTATTTTAAGTGCGGCAAGGTCAAAACTCATGCAAAACACTTGAAGTATGGAGAACAACTTTATCCCTCTTTCATGCACCTTTAAGTATAGGAGAAGATGAAGAATCTCTACTTGGACTCTATACAGTTCACAGTATATACTGCAATAGTTTTCATTTTTTCATTATCATCTGCTCTCAATGTAGATTTTGAGGCTTTGGCACTTGAACAGAAGCAGAAACCTTCACTCAGTGTTGTCAGACTTTTACAGCAGTTGCCACTAACTTGTAGGAGATGTAGGAAAGAAATGCGAAAAGAGGACTAAATGTGGTGGTGCGCTTTGTTTTTCTCAAAAAAGCAGATACAACTTTACCCATGAAGCAAAAACTCTTAGTCTAAATCACTAAAAATCCAAGTGGCCGAGCTCTCAGTCCAGCTCAAAATCCAGCCAGAGGTCATGCTCTCTTCTGAGTCTGAGAGATTTACATAGCTCAGGGCCATATTAGCGCTTCATTCCTCACTGAGTGTCAAACCGCATTAGCATGTTGAAACACCAAATCTGAGCATGTCTCAGGAGATGAGCTACTGTACCACATGATTCCTCGAATGTTCCGGCAGCTTAAAAAAGAGCAAGATTCAATTCCTCCAGATGGTCTTTGAGGTGAGGCTAAAGTGCAGCTGTGGTTCAGCAAGCACAGACAAAAAATAAACAAAAGGGCCCCTGTAACAGCTGAATCTCTACCTATAATATCATACTGTGTTGTAACTTGTATACTTTGCGGCTATGCGTAAACTCAGTTGCCATGGTAATATTTATCAAGTACCGATCTTAAATCTTGACATATAGAGACATAAGGAGCAGAGTAAAATCATCTTATCTCTGAATAGTTAGCTACGTGCGATCTGTTATACACATACTGCATATTAACTTAGCCTGAGTGCTACTGACAGGCAGATACGAGCGAACGACTGCAGCCCTTGTTAAAGATGGCAGCTGAGAGCAAAACATGACTGTCATAGATTTCTGGAGAGCAGACAGAAATGGTTGGGTTTGGTTAGAATATACTTAGTGAGGGCTGTCAGGGTCAAGTGTGTCGACTACATTGTGCCGACTCACAGCACGAGGATACAGGATTTACACTCAGGACCAATGTCACACACACACAAATGTGCACAAATCAGCAGGATGGAAATGCCTCTGACCCAATTATTCAATATGTGAAAACACACCCACGCACATAGGATATAGTAGTTTTACCAGGGTTGATGTCGGCCATGTCAGTTATACATTATATGAAAACTGCATCATGCACACATTAAATACAAGCATGCATTTTGTGTAATTTAATTTCGCTCTATGGATTGACTTTTACAATGGTGTCAATGGAGTGACGCATTATCAGCATAACCACTTCTTGTTGTAGGGGTGGGCTGGTGTAAACATTTTCAAACCTGTTTGATTGAGAAGCCAAACACTGGATCAGGAAGATATCACACCTGCTCAGCAGCCGCTCCTGAGGGGAACATAATGACACAGGGTCCCAACAGCGAATGAGCGCCAGACTATCGCGTCACATCATGTAACACTGTATCTCTATCCATGCTGAATCCCTTGAATATGCACCTCTGTTACGTCATGTAAACAAACCTCATAGCTTTCAGCTGTGAGTTCCAGATCAGACTGGAGACGTAACCACTTAAAAAACAGTAAGTGACCGACTGTTTTTGAAATAACTTTAAAATCGAAAACACGTTTTATGTTGCGATATTAACTGGAAATGACACACAATATAGCTACTAGCAATTAGCCCAGCTTCTCATTAGCAATGCCATTTGGCTTAACAGAAACGTTCAGCCCTCTGGCGTTCTCTCTCCAGTAAGCTGCAACCTTATTTAGGTTTTTGCAGTGAAATATGGCGGTATGCTGTAGATAATTTATCATTTTAACGTCACGCATCAGCTGTTCCTCGTCCACTGTGGCGCTTTCGAAGCAGGCAACAAGAATAAATAGATACAGGACGTCTGTCAAAAGTCCAGCTCAAAACAGCACATCTCTTTCATCAGTTTTAAATCCAAAATGTTGTCATATTGGCGCATTTTTAGTTTTTATTTAGACTAACTCTCTAGCTGTCTTGTCTACTCTCGTCAACCCAAAAAACACATGAAGTTTCTTGTAAATAAACACAACGTTCGCCACCTGTCCTCACTCCCACCTCTGCTTAAATTTGATTCCCTTCATGTTGCTCGGCAGTAAATTGTGCACAGCGTGTCAGACACTGGAGGCTCCATTGATCTATTTATCAACAAACATAATATTATATTAATAACATTGCCATTTTGCTTTGTACTAATGCAATGTAAGTTGAATTTAGGGTTGTGACTCTTTCTGCACAGGTTGCTGTCCAGAACTTGTCCGCTGCACCGGACTGGCAAAACTGTAAATAGACCCAACTACAAGTTACTGTAGTATCTAACCCTTTTAAGATGAATGATCGTGTTCGTTTTTTAAGGCTGATAAAGTGACATATAAAAAACATAAACTGTGTGATGTAGCCCTGCTGCACCCATCCCACACATTAAGCCGAGCAACAGGGCAGCATAAGTAGTCACTCTAAATAAATGTTGAGTGAGCGCAATTTAAAATACAAAAGGTACCCTGCTGAAAAATCATACATTTATATAAATAATAAAATAACCTCTTTACAAAGCCTTCATACAAGGGCAAAGCACTCTTACGTCGAGTGAAAAGCGCTTCTTAGAAAGTTTTCTACCACGGAGAGGAGGAGGAGGAAACAGTAGGGAGCAGGGTGAGAGGCACTTGGCGCCACACTCTTGACTCGTCTGTGTTTGAAAAGCTGAACCTGCAGCTAAGAAAATCTCAAAGCTGTTTCCTCTGCGTTTGTGTGCGTGCATGTGAGCGTGCGCGCGTGTAAGGATGCATTGATTAGGCGTGGTAAAATCAAAGCTGAGCTTTGGGTTAGCGATCCATCAAACAAACCGACTTTTTTCTCCTCCTTTTTTTCTTTCTCTCATCCAAAGGAAAGAAAAAGCAGTTTATTTTAGAAAAGTGAAGCGCTTTTGTTTTTTTCTTCAAGCCTGACAGACCGGGGAAACTGAAAAGGGAGGAAGTATACACACACACAAAATGCTAAAACACACAGACACGCGTGCAAAACATACACACACAGGAAAAAGCACAAACGCAAGAACACACAAACAGATAGAAATGAAAACACACAGAACTCACACACACAAATGTATGCTGACATACTTACGGAAAACAAACACAAAGATCACCAAAACTCACACACACACACACACACACACACACACACAGAGTTCACCATAACTCAGACACACACGCAACCAACAAACACACAAATACACAGATGCATAAGCACGCTGACACATTTGTATAGACACACACACACACAGCAGGTTTTGACAGGATCGCGCCCACACAGCCAAAACACAGACATGCAGATAGGCAAGCTGCAAACAGAGAGAGACGGAGGTGGGGGAATGAGGAGAGGAAAGAATGAGAGGAAGAAGAAGAAGAAAAAAAAGAGATAGAAGGCACAAAGGACAGAGAAAGAGAGGAAGCAGATGGGGGAGAGCGGGAGAGGAGGCGATGACGAGGGGGTGAGGGAAGAAGCAAAGTGAGGGGAAACAAAAGAATGACAGAGGAAATAAAAGAGGAGAAAGATGTGCTAGATGACTGATAAAAAGATGAAAGGGACTTCCTGTGAAACATCCAGCCACCACGAATCAAACACTCCATCCAATTATAGCACGTCTCCAGCTCTGCACACATAAACACACACGGTTCCAATCCAGTTTATTACTATAAAAAACATACACGGTTCCAGTGTTTCTTACACATTATTTCAACCTGCATCGAATTCCTGTCAAGAAACACTCCTCCCACAGCTGGTGTAATGTACAGTTGGGGAGGAGGCACACTGGGAAAAGGAGGGAGAGAAATCACATGTGTATTCGGGAAAATTGGACCCAGTGTGTGTGGGTTTGTGTCTGGATTCCCCTGTGAGCTCAATGAACAAGACAAAGCTTTTTTGCCCTTCACTCTTGAGCATTTTTCATTTAAGTGCTTTTTCTGTTACATTTTGTTTTGTCATTTTTGGTTGCATAATAATCAGCACTTAAACCGAAGATGGCTATATATAAGAGCGAGGCAATGCTTTGACCTTAGCGAGCGAATACTCTTGACGAGGTTTATTCACATAATCAGTTACTTAAATGTACTCTTTTAACCTTCGTGTAGAAAAGAAAGTCCTTGAGTTCAAGTGCTAGTCACCACACAGGTCCCTTGCATTTATCCCGTGTCTGTCCTCCATTAGAGCAGCAGACAAGACAGTTTTTTAAACATTAGGCTGCAGAGGCAAGTTGGCGTTTTTTAAAAAGAAATCCTTGTATCTTTCAGTGAACTAGTTGCCCGGATATTTTTTTATAACTTCTGACAACTGAGAAGAAGCAAAATTACTTTCCCAAGCAAAATCTCTGAGGGATGAAGCCAAAGTGCAGCAGGAGTTGAGTAAGCATGCAGCAAAAAGTGGGATTTCTATGGCTGCTAGGAATGTGCGTGTGATGAAAATGACTATAAAGTCTGGCCCGCCTGAAGAATTGTAGCAGACAGTATAACTTAAGTATCATTCAGGACTATATTTTTTGTTAATATGACACCTCAGAGCTCATTATCGCCTGTCAAAAACACACGAATTGACGAAAAAAAATCACTGATGATCGCCTTTTTAGGACCGCATCCTGTTCAGAAATGTCTCTCTCCCCCTCCGCCCTCGTCCCTCTCCCGCTGTCAAAACGAGCTCAGCCCTGTCTGACTCATCTGTGATGTTGCTGTGCTATATGCCAGCTGAGACATCCATCCAAACAGACAGACTGACAAACATGAACACACAGGCACACGCAGACATGGAGCAATACAGATACAGGCAAAGACAAACTTGAAGTCATATTTTGGATAAATACAGACACACACGACTCACTGCACTGAATATATACTGTATGGATTCATGACATTATATCTTATACGAAGAGTATTTGAATGCTTAAGCTTGTACATGCACAAAAAGTATATATTGCATCACAGGTTGGATGTCATTACAGATGCTTGAGGTCATGTATTGAACAGTATTTAGAGTGAGAGAAAAGGAAGAGGTGACTTTCAGGTGCAGAAAGACAGAGAGAAAGAGAGATTGATTCTTGGATCAGCACTTAAGAAAACATGTCGGTCTCTGAGCACAACTGTGAAACATGTAGCCGTCAACTCTGTTTACAACCTTTCATCATGCTTTCCAGTTGTCTTTCCTTTAGTTTAATCCTAATCTGCTTTATTTATGCCCATACGGGATTCCTGCCAGTGGCATTATGGTAATTAAGATATGCTTAAACAAATGTGGTAACACTTTTTCAGAGCTTAGAACAAGGTGTGAAAATGGCTGGGCGGGGTATTTGGAAAACTATATGTTTACTTTACAAATGTATGTGAAGCAAATACAGTGATGACTCATGCCTGTGAGGCTTCTCTTCTACTACGCTGCCCAGGGTTCCTTTCATGCAGACACCTCTTCTCTTAACAACGCTCACTCCAAAGAACACGTTCAGTCATTTAAGCAGTAAGCAATGCAAAAGTGTTACATATTGGTGAACAAATTGGTCTAAACTGCACAGCTGTGTTCCTAAGTGTTCTTAGGACAGGCTCTTCTTATTCACTGTTTGTACAAAACGTAATGTGCTATAATTCATGTGTAACTTACATAATTGTGAGCAGGGAGGCTGTGATTGTGTGACATATGCGCTGCAGGCTGTCCTCCCTTGTAAAGACGGGAGGAAAGGAGGGAGTCAGGTGATGTGGTATGGTTGTGGTTGGGCCAAACAAACACAGGACTTAAGTCCCATTTCCACCAATCAGTATAATATGCTACAGTGCGGTACGCTTTTTGCCGTTTCCACTGTGAAAAGTTGTGGATGGTACCAGTTGAACCATTCCGTACATTCCCCATTTTTGGTCCCCCCTCTGTTGGGGTACCTAGCACACAGATCTGGTACCAAAAGGTGGAGCTGTGAACACTGCAGTCTGTTGACTGGTCAATAGCAGATGGTCACTCTGCTCAGGGCTGAGTTGTGTCTGGTTTTGAGGCTCATGTAACCACTGTTCATACTGTGGAGAGTTTTATTAGTAAACTGTAACTATAAAATGAGAGGATTTATTTATTTATTTATTTATTAGATCCCCATTAGCTGCTGGAACTTAACAGAAGCTGTGGTCTGAGAAAAATAATTCAAGGTGGAACGCTTACTTGTAATGTTACACAATGTATGAGTTGACGATGTGAATCCATCAGCACACCTTAAATCTCAATGATAACTCTGACCATTAATTTAGTTTTTATTGTCTCTCTTGTAAACTGCATTTTTTTCGAATCCTCAGTTGGGAAAAAAAAATGGCGCGCACAACAGTTCCTGTGGGATTCGGCAACACTAAACCCCTGAGCTTGCCTGAGAAGGACTAAATGCATAAACCTGCTATTTTCAAATATCCCATGGAGAGAGAGTCTCACTGCAGCCTGTTTTATTTTGTTCTAACCATGTCAGCATGCAACCTCATTCTGTGGACGATAAACGAGGTGCAGACTGATAAAGGAGGAAATGCAGTGAGTGCTGGACAGAGCAGTGAGTGACAACAACCCCGTCCACATTTAAGAGGACTGTTTGCAGTGGAAATGCTAGGGTCTAGGCACCATGTCTGAAGGGTTACTTTTGGTTCTGAGGGTACTATACCCAAAGTATTTGGTGGAAACAAGGCTTTAGACCCCGCATATCGTAAAACTAAAACTCAGCGTTGCGTTATTTTAAGGTACGTACAAATGTCATGTCAGGTCACACCATGCCACATCACATCGTCACAAGAGCTGGGTATTGGCCAAAATTTGGTAATACAATGCGCATCACGATACAGTGGCTACAATACAATATACTGTGATACTGTAAACAAGGCAGTATTTTGCATTTTTTTAAATCTAATTTTAGGAAAATTGCGCTGGCGTTGTGCCCTTTCTGACTCTGTCTGTTCCAAAGGCTTGTATTCTTTATGTTTCCACAAGCAATATGTTGCTTTGGTGCAGTGTCATTAGAAATTTATACAGTATCACAAAACATAGTATCTTGATACTCAAGTGTAACGTAACATAACAATGCCCGACCCTGATTCTTTTCCTAAACCTAACCTGTAACCGGTAGGGATGCTAATCCATGAGATATCATAAGAACTGTTGCATGAGGATACGTTGCCAAATTATCTATGTAAGGATAAGAAAAAAATACATTGAACGCAGAAATGGATGGATACACAGATGGCTAAACTGAAAAAGGATGGGTTGAAAAGTAGAAAAGAGAGCTGGAAATAAAGCACAAGCAGACTGATGGATGTTTACAGGCATTCTGTGTTGGTTGTGAGAAGCAGATCTATCAGTCCCAGAGAGTTAATTTTGTGCCACAAAACTGTGGCAGTTTAATGAGCTCGCATTGCCAAACCACAGTCTGTAGGTGGTTTGTTGGCTTTAGCAGCAAATTGTACTTGACTGAAAATAAAAGTGGATTACTGAAGCCCCATAGACTGTTGTTCTGAAGGGTTTCTGATTGTGTTTTGAGTAAGCCAACACCTCTAGCATGGATGGATGCATAGATGAACACAAGAGACCACAGTTAAGGGAATGTGTTCTCCAATATGTTTCAGATAATCAATATATGTATAGAACCTGAGGTATTTACTATTTAGAGATACTATTTAGGTATTTAGAGATTTCACTGGTTATTCCTCACAGTCACAAACATCTTTCTGGCTTTTTTCTCTCAAAAACACATTTCTACTTTATTCTATTTTGGGTTCCTTACAAAAAAGTTCACCACCTTGAGGTGCCATTGTAACTTTTAGATAGAGAGCTGTGGTGTGAAGGTCACCACAGCGCTCCATTCAAACACCAAGTGACCCCACGGCACAATGGGAAAAGAGTGTAATCAGCAAATGTGTATATGTGTGTGTGGGAGTGTGTGTCTGTGTGGGCCACTCAGGAACAGTTTGCTTTTTACACGAACACCCCCTCTCCACCTCCACCACTGCCATCACCACCACCACCACCACCTCCGCCACCTCTTCCCAGCTCTCTCTCAGTGCCCCCTTTGGGATGATACTAACAGCAAAAACTGAGAGACGCTGGGAAGGAGGAGGGACAACAGGGACAGGAGGGCAGAGGAAGAGGAAGATAAATTCTAGAAGACGCTGAGAGGTGGTGTACAATATTTCTTGTCTGCTGTGGAAGCTGATCAAATGCTCCGTATCGTTGCCACATATTGCACAATATGAAGTATTCTACTGAACAATGAGCTGTGCATGATCCGTTCACATATTGGCATGATACAGTGCACAAGCATGATGGATATACATAGTATGATATGTGTGGGGTTTGTTTTTTGGCAACGCACTGTAGGAGCGAAGCCAGCACTGTTTACAGATTCTTTACATGAAAGAAAGCCAGAGAAAGAAAGAAAAACTCTCTTGGAAGAAGGCATAGAAACAGAGAGTCTGGTGTCACATATTGTTGTGCCACAAACTTTTTTCCTGCATGGCGAGCGCATTGAAAATCAATACACTGACTGTTTTTGGAGGAAACTTTTGCCCAATGCTTGGCTTTCCCGTTCCATGACATAAAGATTGATACCAAAGACGTCTGTGTATCCCTGGTAGATTTTTTTTTTATATACTTTTCTCTGGTGCTTTGTGTCAACACTTCCCCATAAACTATCTTGAGCGTAGCATTATCCAAAGCTGCAGCCGCCATGGCTGAATGCTGAAGCCAATGTGGAAGCGCTTCAAGTTGCCATTTCTTTAAAGTATGAGCAGTTGATGCCGGTGCCAAAAAGAAGCTGACTGTACTGAAATCAATGGGAAAACGCTCAACTTATCTTTAAAACACAGACTCAATACAATTTCTTCAGCTTAAATTTGGGTTTCAGTGGCTACTATCTAAAGCCTGTGGTGATTCTGACTTTTTTTTTTTCCATTAAAACTGTAGTTGGTAACTTTTATAAAAAATAATAGCGAATGTCATATTTGCTGAAACAGTCACAGCATTAAATGAAATGGATAATCTATGCAACAACTTTTATATACAACAATATTTTATTGCCTTGTAACGCTTCTATAGAACTTATAGCATGTGAACAAAAACAACCAATCAGAGTGGAGGAGTAGAGAACTGTAGCACTCAATTATGTCTGCTAGTGAACGTTGGTCAAACTCTCAAACTGCGCAGCTCTGATGAAATACGAATCAAAATTCTCTGACTGCAATGCCTGTTTCTTGCCTCGAATATTTTCAGAAACATACTTTAATGTACTGTTTAGCTGAAAAATTAGGAAGTTGATCTACTGTTTCCAACATGGCGGCCAAGTCAATAAAACCAGGGCCACTAAATAATGTTTCTGAAACATTTGAGGTGAGAAACAGGCAATGCAGTCACAGAATCTTGATTTATATTTGATCAGCACTGACAAGACCTCATGAGCAGTGACTGATACTAACACACATGCACACACACAATACTAACCACTGCACCACCGTGCCTGCAGTTTCAGCAAATGTGAAACGAAGTAATCTTCATAAAAGTTGCTGTAGCTTTAAGAAGAAATTGCATTTTAAACTGTGATAGAGTGTGCCAGGGCTGACGCCAAAACCTGGAAGTTTAGCATCGTGCTGGTTCCCGGAAGAGAAAGTGAATGTGTTTTTTGCATCGTGTTTTGGATTATGTCAGAAAATAAGCTCTGTGGCTAACACAAGTTTATGATACTTACAGGTTTTGTTCAGCGAGATAATCTTCACAAATGAACACCTTTCATACCGCATTTGAAGCTTAAATGCGATTGCCGGAAGTAAAAAGCTAACATTAGGCTTTAACGGACTACATGACTACTCCACAGTCGCATGACTCTTGACGTCACCGCCACTAAGCTTTCAAGTGCTTTCGGCCGCTTTATTTTAAAAACATTGTATAATGGGGAAATCGGACTGTTTAAGCTAAATAAGAAGCTGTAATGGCGGACTGCCAGCACTCTCGTCTGTTCAGGGGTGATGACGTTTAATGTCCCTGACAGGGTTTGTAGTCATATTGAGCAACTTGTTAGCGACCGCCTTTTTTACGACATGTAAAAGCTTCAAAATTCACAAGTAGGGTATTTACTGACGTGTTTTATGTCGTAGAACAAAACCTGAAACTCGCTTAAGCTTTTGTTAACCACAGACCTTATTTGAGGCATTTTACCAAAATCCCATTCAGAAAATGTATTGACTTTTAGACGAGAGAACCTGAAGTGCTAAAAGCGCTAACGGAGTTCCGGGTTACTGGCACACTCTATTTGGAGGCTTGCTTGTTTGATTGACAGCTGTTGCAGCCTATTAATTTCAGCTCTGGTGATGCCACTAGTTTGCCCTGACTGAGCTCCACACCATTACTCCAAATCAAAGCATAAATGCCATGACTGAACATGAAATGCCATGACCTGTGGAACAAAATAACCCCCCAGAGATGTCACAGATGTTACTAGTATTGTTATTATCTTTTTATTGTCTGTTAAATTATCTTAGCAGTCATACGTAGGCAATATAACATTTCTAAGGTTGAACTAAAATACAATGTTAGTCACCAACATGGTGTACAGTAAGTTTAAAGAATCTGAGCATGTGACGTACCCAGGAAGGACGTGTGATTCACTTAACTGTGAGGATGACCGTGAAGCCAACCTCTAAAAGTTTTGAGTGCATTCTTTAAATCTTTTCTCAGAAAGAGAGAGAGCAACAGTGGAGGACAGAAAGAAAGAAAGAAGAAAAGTTAAAAAGGCCACCAACAAAAACAAACTTGAAAGGGTAAAAAGAAAGAGATGCTTCTTCACCTTTAGAGAGCTTTGTCTCTGTGAAGCCAGGATACAGTGTGTGTGTGTGCGTGTGTGTGTGCACTGTGTGAATACTAGTGTGCATGTGTGGTCATGCATGCCTTGCGCAAGTGATCATATTGCTTGCGCATGTGTGACTATTATATCAGTCTGATTATGTACTGTACGTGCAGGCTACACATTGGTGGGTGAGTACATGTGTGTTTGTGACAGATGAAAGTGCGATATTGAAAGTGGGAGAAATAAAGTAAGACTGTGTGTGTGTGTGTGTGTGTGTGTGTGTGTGTGTGTGTGTGTGCGTGTGTGTTAGTATGTGGATGCTCTGGCCTCCCTAGGGCTAGGGGTACCAGATGCACTGAGCTTCATCACCACTGCTAAAAATATACATGTGCACACATGCACTAACACACACATGCGCACACACACCACTGTAAACACAGGACACATTAACAACATGCCTCACTGATTAGCTCTCTGTCTTCATTTATCTCATGCCCTCATATATTTCGATCTTTTTTAAACTGTTTTATATCGCTCCGGCTGCTCTCATCTGGGTCTGTCTCGCCTTTTTTTTTTCTTTCCACCTATCTGATTCCGTCTCTCTCCCACTGTCTGTCTCTCTGTCTCTATCTCTGTTTTGCTTGGAGATAAGTTGTTCAGTGTTTGCATTCACATATCTGTCTCTCTCTGGACCTCATTCCCTTTTCACCCACAATCTCTCCCCAACATCTCGCTGAGTTTGTCAGTCAGTGTTAGTTTTCTCTGCAGCTTTCTTTACTCACTGTTCATCTAAATTATCTCCATTTCACTCTGTTCCAAAACAGTTACTATTTTCACTACCAGTTAACATCTACATTACTTTTTAAATTCACTGAATTACTGAATCAATATAAAATGTCAGAAATTAGTGAAGAATTCCCTTCACAACTTTCCAGAACCCACGGTGACATCTTTCAGCAAAGTCACCAGAAGAACATGTTGACATTGTACATTCCTGCAAACCACAAATGCATTACATTTGTATATTTCCTTCAGGTGTAATTTACGTTTCTACAGTGACAGAGCATATGCGTTGACTATCAAATGGAGGTGGAGGGGATGATGGTTGGCGTGATATGTAGGATACACAAATGCCAAGTTGCAGACCACTGTTTGAGACCAACAAACAACAAAACCAGTTGTGTTGTGGTGGCATGTCGCTGTTTTTCCAGCAGCCTGTTAGGCACCAAATATGGGTGATATTTGGTGACCTGTCACCATTTTCCCACAGGGGATAGTGCCACAAAAGATGGTCGTATTTACAGAGACATTGCTGCGTTCCCTGCCAGGATGGTGCCACAAAGACGCAGTTGTTTTTACCAAGACATTGTTGTGTTTCCTGCCGAGATAGTGCCACAAAAAGCAAGTATTTTAAACCAAAACGTGATCTTTTCCTGACCATAATCAAGTGTTTTTTGCGCCTTAAAATAACTAGGCATTAACCACGGCATTGCTGTAACATAGTTAAAAAAGTTTTAATGTATCTGCTATCAGTGTTGTGCTAGTTACTGAAAAATAGTAACTAGTTACTGTTACTAGTTACTTCATTAAAAAGTAACCCAGTTAGTAACTCAGTTACTTAAACCAAAAAGTAATGCGTCACTAAGAAAAGTAACTTTTTAGTTAGTTTGGCTCACCATCACGCCATGACCTTGATGCATGCACAATAGTATCATCTATACTCTGAGTACGTCCTGGCTGTAGATGACTGAGTGGGGACGCTAGAGGGCGCTAGGTGCTTTTATTTTTTGCAGTGTAGTTTTTCTAAGCCACAAAGAAGACAACGTTGCGAAGACGGATCATGTTTTGGGAAACTCAGCCCTGCAGCCCAAAACTTTCCCTAACTGTATTGGCCCGTAGCTACATCACCTAAGCTACAGCGGATGGAGTTTAACCAAGGGACTGTTAGACTTGACAAAACAATTGAACGGTACAGGAAACATGCAACTGTCTTCCACAGTGGAGTCACTCACTGTCAGGCAGCTAAACATTTTACAACTACGGTACTTGGTTACAAATATGGAAAATGAGCTAAAAGCTTCCTCGGGATAACAATGGATATCACGTCACTGGATATTACGTAACTGGGACTAAAAATCTACAGAAGTGCTACCGCTTAATGTAACAGCACTGTGGTGAGGCCAGCAGGCCTACAGTGACTTCAGAGATGGTGAGAGACATGTTTCATTAAGATGCTCTGGTAAGTATTGTTCATATACCTCTATCTGACTTGACTCTCTTTTATTGTTTAGGGCTAAAATGTTTTAGTGAAAGTGAAAACGGAGTAACTCACCGTTTGGTAACAGTAACTGAGTTACTGAATTTATAAACTAACGCGTTAGAGTATTAGTTACTGCCAAAACTAACAGCGTTACTGTAACGCGTTACTGCCCAACACTGTCCACTATATAGTAACATGCAAATGTATCAAATCTGTGGTTTGTAGAAACGTACAATGGCAAAATTTCATCTGACAATTGGGCTGCATCTTCAGATTGCGCGTTTTGTACAGCCAGTAGTCCAAAACCCAAAGGTCATCAACTTACAATGGCTGACAACACAGAGATACTAAGAAGCCGAATTTGCTTGAAAAAGGTCTGAAAAGTAAAAAAAAAAAAAATCATTGCCATTCATTTTCTGTTGATTTCATTTGTAATGTCAGCACAGGTGTGCTCAGATTAAATCGTAATATTTAACAACATGCATTCACAAACAGGAGAATATGGAAGTCTAATATTGTAGTGTAAACATCAGTGTGGATGACCAAATCCTACTGGCAACATTACTGGCATTTCTTAGGATTTGTATGCCAGACTGGGGCTTACAGTAAAGGTGAGGATGATTTCAATTTGATATCAGATACTCTCTGCATTCAGGTTGGTCTTTTCCTGGGATTATCCTCCCATTGGCTCTGTCTGTTTTTGGCTGGCTCCCTCCCCTTCCACACTGTGCTTTGTTACCTCTCTAAAAATCCTCCTATGATCGCCGCAAAGCTCACTGCAGCAGAGCACCGCCACATTTAAGATTGAGAACTGCTAAACAATGTTTGACTGAGCCCCATTCAAAGTGTGTACAATTCATTCAGCTGATAGCTGCGACAAGGCACTTCTCAAGCATGTGTGCTAAGTCAACAACATTTCCCCTTCAACACTGTTTTGGACATGTGCCATGGCAGTGTCAAGGGCTCAGCGTTGCCCAAGACAACAGTGATTAGTGGCCTGAAATCAAACAGTCCCATCTGTTTTTTTTTTTCCTTCTGCACAATGGGTTCTACTGGCTAAATGATCCTCGCTGAGTACCCATCACCTTATGTCAACCTTCACATTATTTCAAGCATTCACAAGATTTATAGAAGAACTAGGAGCATGAACGGCCACCCAACATGCTGGGGCACACACACGCTGCACCTCCTCACTTTATTTTGTAACCACTATCCTTGTTCAAGAGGAAATTATGGAAGAAAGGAAAGGATAGAAGACGAGAAAAGAAGAGGGATGAAAGGAAAAGCAGAGGACAGGAGGCGACGAGAAAAGAGGAAATGAGACTAAATGAAAAGAGGCACTGAAGGGAAGGAGAGATGAAAGGAAATGAGAAAAGAGGAGGGGAAGACAGAAGGCAACAGAGAGAGGAGAAAAAAGCAACAGAGAAGAAAGGACGAGACAAGAAGGCCAGCTTTGATAACGCAGCAGGAGGCCCAGCAGGTAGAAACTACCTCCAATGTTGTCTTAATCACCTCTTAATCTTTCTCAACCCCCCCCCCCCCACTTGTTAGCATGCTGAAACTTGGACAGACAGAAAAGGGCATGAAGATAAAAAGAGAGACAGGAGAGACAGAAAAGGGAGATTTTAGCAAAATTGGGGAAGGAAATGAGACAAAGATACAAAGCAGACACCGGAGGAGACAGAAGAATGAAGGAGAGAACAAAAAGATGCCTCTGTGTTTTCCACAAGCAGCTGCCAACTAGATAAGCAATTACCTCACAGCCTGGTAGGTGATCATGTCATTTCTACTGTAAATGTGTGATTGTCTCCTGAACATCGCCATGAATGCGGATGTTGATGGTCCTGTAGCTTCAGACTTCGATGTGAGAGAGAAAAGACATTTTGTCTTGCTGCATGTTCCTCAGTCTGACACAGTCACAATCTGAAAAAGTAAAATTTCTAAGTGCCGGAAATTTTGTGTCATAGTTAGAAACTTGACATTTGCCTATTGTCATGGAAATACACAGATGGTTTTAGAGGAATAGTTTGACATTTGGGGAAATATGCTAACCTGCTTTCTTGCTGAGAGTTAGATGAGAAGATCAATATCACTCTCATGTCTATAGGCTAAATGAAGCTACGCACAGCAGCTGGTTAGGAAAAACGTAAAAAAAAAAAAAAAAAAATTGGTCTTTTAAGTCGGCAAGATACACAGATGGTCACCGTTAAAGTTTAACGGCGCCCAGCAGCATCAGGGGGAAACGCGGCATGACAACAACAAAAGTTAAGGTGGCAAAAGTCCGAGTTGGATGGGTCCAACAAACATCGACTTTCACCCAGGACAGGAGTGTTCGCGTCCTGTAAGATTCTAAAGCCAAACCCTGTCCTTTCTTCCTAAACCCATCCACGTGCATTAGTTGTTGAAGGCATCAACAGATACCGACATAGTGCCTTGATTTGAAAGTAATTGTATCTAAAAGGCACATTTCCTGTGAAAACAGAAGTGTATTTTGAAAGACGACAATGCATTTAACAGGCAGAACTTGACACGGTTTTCCAGAATGTCAAAAACCAACACACCTGGTGCACCTTGCACATCCTATCTGGACGTGGGAGGTCCATGACCAAATGTCGATATGTGACAAGGTCAGAGTGAGAATGTGTTGAAAGACTAGAAACAAGTTGAATATGAAGCTACAGCAGCCGGTTAGCTTAGCTTAGCATAAAGACTGGAAACAAGCTAAAGCATGAGGCTACAAACAGCAGACAGCTAGCTTATCTTAGCATCAAGAGGGGAAGGGGAAGGGGAAGCAGTTAGCCTGGCTCTGATCAAAGGTAACACCTACCTACTGTACAAAAGTCTAACTGTACAATGACAAGTTGTGGTTTTATGGGGGTTTATGTGCAGGAGAATGTTTTGGTTGGGGGGAGCAATTTTCTTGGGTGCATTCAGAAAAACTGCACTCTGACATAAACTGGATCGTGCGTAAAGTCGGAGCCGTTCATTGTACCGGTTGCTGACTAACTTTGCTCAGAACACCAAACTTTTGAGCAAAGTTAGTTAGGGCTGCAATGATTAGTCAACTAATCGATGACTAATCGACTATTAAAATAATCAGTGACTATTTTAGTAGCCGACTAATCGGTTTGAGTCATTTTTCATAGGAAAGTACTATAAAAGTACCCAAAATACTCTTATTGCAGCTTCTTACGTTCAAATATTGGCAGCTTTACACACTCTCTCATGACGGTGAACTAAAACTTTTTGGCATGGGGACGAAACAAGACATTAGATCACATAATTTTGGGGTTTGGGAGAGTCAGACCGACATTTTTCAACAGTTTAACACATTTTTCAATAAAATGATTCGCCGACTAATTGAAGAAATAATCGACAGATTAGTCGACAATGAAAATAATCATTAGTTAATGTTCGAAAAATTTAATGGTTTGTTGATTCACCTAGAAAAAGAACGCTCTGCTTTTTCAAACAACAGTGCTCTCATTTAAGTGTAGATTATCTGATTGGATTACAAACGTAGGCCTACCCCTTGTCATCACCGTGAGGTTGCCAGGCAACCAGAAGATGTCATTTTGCACGGTCAAGAAAGAGTCCTGCACATAAATAAATCCTACAACTCTTGTTTTTACGGTTAGGTTTTCGTACAATAAATCAAACAAGAAAAAACACATTAAACAGTCAGCTTTAGAGCGGCTGATGGGGGGATTTTCTTTACCTTCTGTCGCAGCCAGGCTAGCTGATTCCCCCAGTTTCTAGTCTTTATACAAAGCTAAACTAACCATCTCCTGGCTTTAGCTCTGCTGGCATCAATCTTCTCATCTTATTCTCTGCAAGAATGCGAATAAATGCATTTCCGGAAATGCAAAGACATTCCTTTAAGATGGACGTTTCAGTTTGATTTGAAACCGTGCTGACAGTTAGCAGGGGCAGTTGGATGAGGGTTTTGTGTGTGTTTGTGTGCGTCTGCTTGTAAGGACATGTAGTCCTGTGGGACCCCTCCAACACAGAGACTCAGTTCCAGTGCTGCTCCAAATATTACCAACACACTGTCAAGCTTCACACAAACACTGCAGCGTCTAGGTGTAGGAGGAAGCTGAGGAAGCTCAGTTGATGGCAAATCCTTAAAATCCATCAGTGTGTGTGTGTGTGTGTGTTGTTCCGTTTCAGTTTAGTGAGCTCAACACGCACAACTTGTATCTAGGGATTCACAGTGCGTGTCGGGTGTGTATGTGTGTGTGTGCGCTCACTCTTGGCAGTGTTTTTCAGTAAAATGTGTTGTTATTATTATACTGTTGCTCTGCTGATAGCTGATGAGGATCCAAGTAATTTAAAAATTACAATATCAAACATACATAGAATTAAATACGTATACTTTTGTTCAACAATCAGCACTTTTATCTCGATTTTACAGAAATTTTGCTAAAGACGCGGAGAATCCTCGGTAAACATCTAAATCCGAAGCCTTAATCCGGCATTTATTAGCACAGCTGTGTACACTTGGCAGTTTCAACGTCTGCCTCTTCAAAGACAATTCAATATGCATGGTAAAACTTGGAGAAAAACAGGAAAACAAATTGAAAGTTTTAGTCATCTACGCTGATCACATCACATTATTATTCATCTATATAACAAAAACCAGAGCAGTGTAAACCTTGATCGCCTTCAGTACATTTCAGTAAACAGAACAACTGTCCTGATCAGGCTTAAAAATAGTGCTGGCTTGTTTTGTTTGTTTGTTTCACAGGATATATTACAGGTCACAAGGCACTGTCTCAATGGCCTCTTCTATCACAGCTGATAATAGGCAAGCAGAGATCCAGTGCTTCCCTTGATGACAAACAGAGGCCAGGAAACAAACACAGTGACAACAGAAGGATACATGAACTTATTTCAAAGTTCTGTTTCTTTTCTGCACGCAAAACTTGAACATAATCTGCCAGTACAGAAAGATAACATGACTTTGAATATCTTTGAATAATCTTGATATGTGTGAATATGAGACATAATCTCCCCCTAAGCTTCTTTGCGGTGTCATGTCATCTTACAGTCACTCACACGCAGACCTTCGGCAGTAATCCACGACGTGATACAACATCGGGGCTTTGGTGAGCATGTTGGCTACTCCTGTCAGCAATGCAGGTTACAACCATCTGCTTACCCACATTCACGTCCTTCATGCCTGTCCTTGTTGACCACCGAGCAGCTCCAGTGGCTTTAAGCACCGGGCTCATGTTTATGGTCCAGTTTGGTCCAACTCCTCTTCCACAGCAGCCTCCCTGCCACTGTACACACTCCCTCATCATTCATATTTCATAGAGATATAAAACACAGCCCATCTAAGACGAATCCCAAGACATTCTTTTTGAGAATGTGGAACATATTTTAGGTATATTTCACCTACACAACCTGCCACACTTGTCCTCATGCATTTAAAATAACTCAGCATCTGCTTACAGAGCTGCAACCAATCCTGATTTTCTTCCCCATGATAATGTACTCGTTGCTGTACCTGCTGTCATACAGTGTATGCCAAAGCATGAAGTGATGCAGTAAATGGGGAAAAAATGGATGAGTTTGCAATATGTGCAATATGTTCTAAACCAAAATGTCAATCTCCCACTATGAGAGAGACACCCATTCATTCACGCTGCAGCGACTTATTTCACTGAATAGAAAGATGGAGCATTTCCCAACAAGCATAGGATGAAAAGGCAGGAAACAGCTGGCATGAGCAACCGACCTATAATCGAGCTAACACATGGGTCGTGTCAAGAGTCAGGAGCTGAGTGCTGCAAATCTCCAGACAGGCTTCATCATGAAGGGCCAAAAAGATCAAAATCCAAACTGCCTCAAATGCGGCCAACAAATGTGGGACCTCTTTTGGCACCTCTGTTACATAAGGATATTTAAAGATGGATGTATTTACCTACTACACTATTTGCCAATTATCAAGCAGGTGTTAACGGAAACCTCACAACTCATACTGTAAACTTGAGCATCATGAAATGTGTCCTTGTTCCAATTTTGTGGCAGGGTTGACTGTTTGAGAGTCAGAATGCACCATGGTTATACCTGTGAGCACAGGTGTGGAACCAAGTGTCATGACTTGGACTTGAGTCAGGCCCGATGACTTTAGAACTGAATGAATCCGCTTTTTCGTCTGGAACCTCCCGTCTACAACAGGCTTGAGACGTGGCCTCACTGAGAACTTGGCTCAGATTCCGGAGTTACTCTCTTATCCCATTTGATTCGGCAGTGGGAGCATCTTGCGACCGCATGCCTTTGCTGCCGTCAACCCCAGCAGGATTTGAACACTGGACCTTCCACATGGAAGACGAGTGCTCTAAACACTACACTAGGAAGGCCCCCCAATGACTTTAGATCTGACTTGACAAAATCCAAAAACTTGCAGCCCAAGTTAGACTTTACTTGGACATGAACCTTTTGACTTTAAACTACTTGATACCTACCCCCAAGCCCAAAGATTTAAAAGGTTATTATTTAGAAAGTGTGCCACAAATTAATTAATTTCCTTTCATTTCCTGAATCAACTAACATCATCAATCCTAACATGTCCTCCCGATTCCCCACATCCACTTTGTTTGAACCAATCCGACAGCATCCAATCAACTTGCAGAGGGGAACCATGATGTTATGTAACTGAGTGCCAGTTGGAAAAAATAATACCAAAGATAATTTAGTTTGTGTACAAAACAACACAGTGGTCGACAAATAATGAATGGCAGTATGCCAAACAGGTGGATCTAAAATTACAGAGGGGGATGCAACAACTTACAATAAACTTGTTTTCGTAAAAACGAATTACAAATTTTAAAATCATTCATGATTTTTGTCAATTTAAATACTACTCTGTTACTAAAATGGCATTTCTTTTTGTGAAGCATGCAATTTATGACCTGTTTATGACCTGTCGTCAAAATCCAGCACTTGGGCAGTGACTTCCAGTGTCGGACACTGATGTCTCAAGCCGTCCTTTAACATTGGTGTGATACGCTGTCGGTCACTGTTATAGTGTATAGTATGGCTGCCAGCGTCAGGGGGAAATGCAGCGGGACAACAACAAAAGTTAAGGTGGTGAAAGTCCAAGTAGGGTGGGTTGGAGGGGTTGTGGACGCATCCAACAACCACCAACTCGCACCTGGGAGAGCAGGGTTTACATCCCGTAAGCTTGTCAAGGAAAACTCAGTTCTTTTTTCCTAAACATAACCATGTGCTTTTGTTATTGAAGGAAAAAAACATCAATTTGCGGTGTTGTATGAACATAGTCTGTTTTTTTTTTTTTTAAACCAACTGTATGTAAACCAAAAATCTCAAAAGTGTATTGTATAAGAAGACAGTGTATGTAACAGGCAGAACTTGACACAGTGTCCCAGAACATCAACAACCAACACACCCAGGGTACCTTTCATATTGTATCTGCACGTGGAAAGTCCATGACCAGACGTCCATATGTGACAAGTTCAAAGCGAGAATGTCTTGGTTCGGGACTCGAAACTCAAAGTTTGAAACTTGGAACTTGACTTGGGTCTTGAGTGCAAAAAACTTGGTTTATTCAACTTATTTATAGCTTGAATAACATTGACTTGATCCCACCTCTGCCTGTGAGCAATGTATAGCATTCATTAACAAAAAAAAAACATATTTCGAAGCCCCTGTTTCTAATCAGAGCACCAGCCCAGCCCTTGTAATGTTCCACAGCTTGATAAGGAATAAAACCGAAAACAACAACACAATTATTGTCGTAGTAAACTCAGCCAGCATTCAGTAAAATGTGGGGCTTCTACAAAGGCTACATCTGTTGATCAGTTTATTACAACGCTTACGAGCACAAATAACCAGGGGGCAGTTTGATAAAAATCTGAAGGAGAACCACATAAAAATTTGAGGGAGTCATTTTTCCACCAGATACCGATGTCCCAGCTCATATTGCACATGTAGCACATGCCGTGTTGGATCCTGGCTGTTTGAGTCAGAGGCTGTGATTCATTGACACAGTGACAGCTTAGGGAGCATGTTAACTTAGAAACCAGCAGACTGTTAGACATTGTCTCTCTGTGTGTGACTGTAGTAATGCGACTGGGCATGTGAATAAGTGTGTATGTCTCATACTATGCAAAATGCCTGTTTCAGCGTGAGTGTGTGTATTCTGCAAAGCGGTTATGTGCATGTGCGTGTTTATGTGTGTGCGTCTGTGTGAGTAAATCTGTCTCCCGGTCCTCCCCACAGCCTGTGAAGAGGATGAAAAAGATTTAATACCTCTGCCAAGGTGATGCCCTGCAGTGCTGCCTGTCTCACACACACACACTCGGGGGATTAGTTAACCTCCTCCAGTGGCAAAGTACAACAGTCCGCTGGCATGTCCAGCAGCTCTACTGGACTCTAGAAAACTGCCCACACACACATTCACAAATACACAGATTTGGAGACACACACAGCACCAGAATGTATTGGCATGCCCAGATACTAACCTCTAACACACACAACCACACACTTGGAGAAGAAAAAAGCATTTTTGACAGATATTTTCAGCCCGTGTGCTCGACACACACACACACATACACGCTCATATCTCCCTCCCTGTCTACCTACTGTCTTCTCAACCTCAGGGCATTCCCTCTATGACTGACCGCCACATTTTCCTCATCCTTTCCCTTCTGTCTCTCTTCACTTCCTCTTCTCCTCCTTCTCTCCTTCTTGTTCACTCTCACTTGTCATATTCTCTTGCACCGTTTCCCTGGGCAGGCTCCCACTTCTTCTCAATGCGCATTTCCTTTTTTGTCCACATATTTAATCACTTACTCTTAATCCACAACATGGTAATAGAGAGATAAAGAGGTTGCCAGGTAAATCCCTCAACAGCTGTAAGAATTAGAAGAAGGTGCGCGATGAGAATATTCTCCAAATTTCTGTCTTGTGTCTCTGTTATCCTATCAAAGTGTTGGTTACATCATCTTAAAGATGCTCCGGAGGGGTTTACATGTTGGCTGCCCAAAATGGAAGCACAGAGGAACTGCTGCACTGTTTTTCTGTCCATATGTCATCCAGAATTTGATGCAGGCAAATAGGGAACACTCTTCTCTGTTGCAGCCTCATTAAGATGTGTTTTACAGCAGCTTTAAAGGGACTTTCTTTGGTAGATGTTACAGTAACAAGCACTAAAAATAATCAACAGCAAAGTGTCTTTTCATGAACAACATCTTTGATCTTACTGCGTAATCGAAACACTTCGATGTTTACAGTTGTGATGAAAAACTTTGACAATTAATCAGGATAAAAGATGTTGCAGTGTACAGTTTGGGATTACGGACAATCCACACTCCTCCTAAAGAGTGCACAACAACACCCAATCCAGGCGTACAGTGTCTAAGGGGCTGACAATAACTACACTACGCATAAACTATTTGGGCTTCAATATCGATCTAAAGCTGCTGAATCGAGCTCTGCAGAGGTGTGCAAGCATTCATAAGCACCCCCAAAATAGGTTGTAATACATTTCTGTGCAGATGTTTCTAAGAAAAATCCATGCTTGGTGTGAAATGACTTCAACAAGCACACTGTATCTAGAAAGTGTCATTTTTGAGGGGCAGAAATTTCAAAGATTTAATATCTCAAAATCAGGGCACATAAAACTTTAACTATCTGCTAGACAATATAAGCTACTACTATAAGGTTTCAACTAGCAATAGTACCATGTTTTTTGTAATGTGGACAAACTGACCCTTTAATAACTTTGTTGTATTTTTTACTATCCTGTAACAGTAGCACCCCCAGAAAATTTTAATGGGGGTGACTGGATGCATAGATACATATGTTACTTGAAACTATTGTTCCTAATTATTACCCTATTTGATGTGCATAGACAATCCTGTTTTAATATGCTATGTATCTAATCTATACTGTACATCTTAGGTCAGGGGTGTCCAAACATTTTTGAATGGGGGCCAGATAAAACAACGTGAAAGTACCTGGGGGCCAAGGCCAACTGATTCTCGCATCAAATGGGTTTAAAAAAAAAAAAGTGAGACAAATGCAACCATTTTTGTCCATTAATGAACAATTACTACATGATGCCTGTCTACAAACTGTATGATAGTCCTATATGTGAGGTGAAGAGTAAAAGGGGAAGTGATCTTGCTCGATTAACCATTATTTTGTAAAGGGCCACATATGGTATATTTTGAAAGTCAAGCTCAGGGCCAATTAAAATTGGGCTACGGGCCACAATTGGCCCCCGGGCCAGATTTTGCACATGCCTGTCTTAGGTGAATAATTCTTCTTCAAATACACTGGTTGTCCTCTTCCTTAAAGAGACAAATATACAGCTTTAATTTGAAAGTGCACATTGATTGAAAGGAGAAAAAACATTTACTAAGAACAAGCCTTCTAAAGTCTAGCGGAGACCCGTGGGTATCAAGGATGGATTACTGAACTGGCCTATGGGCACAGGTACAGGAGCCCAAAGTGTAAATGGGCGCCCTGGCCTCCAATTGCAAAATGTCATTTAAACACATACCGACCAGGAGGAGACTCAAAATGACCACAAAGAGACACAAAAGAACTGCAGAGAGACACAAAAGTACCTACAGAAACAGGCAAAACACCCACAAAGGGACAAAGAAAGGCTAAAAGAAGACACAAAGCAACCACGATGAGACACAAAGACAACCAAAAAAGGACACAAAAATGAGCTCAAAGATACACAAACAACTACAAAAAAATAAGTAAAAAAAGATGATGATGCAAAACCAGTACAAAGTCTGTTTGTGTTGCTCCTGTGTAGGCGAGGTGGTGGGGCCCTTTGCATATCTGTGCCCAGGGGCCCATTGTCTCAATTTCTGCCCATGTATAGAACCCAAATATTCATTCTGGTATCTTGAGACCTCAGGTCGATACTGCTACCTTCACTTTAGCTTAAAAAATGAGCATGTCACAGTCTCTTTAAGCCAAAAATGTCAGCCTCCTCTTATTTTTCGTAGGGGGGGCAGCAGTTGTATGGCCCCCCTGGCCCCCCTTTGGAGGCGCCCCTGTCCTATAATGATGCGACCCAGACTAATAGCCATCAGGCTACACTGTGCAGTGATGTCACCTCAGGACATATTTCCATGTCTCCACTGTAACTTTATTACTAGCGGTGATTAAGACAGACAGGTAGTGTCATTAGTTAGCTGTCCCCTGCAGGTACCCAGACAGGCCTGTGGATCTCTCTACTGTCTGGACTTTAAAGTAACTCTTCCATAAACCTCTCTGTCTCTCTCCTCCTCCCTGCCAGGGGATGAGCAACACTCCTGTGAGAAAATCCTTTAATCTTGACCCATGGTGGAGCGATGACCCACAGACACAAACTGGCTATTTGTGTATCTGCGAGCTTATGCATGTGTTCTGGTGTGTGTGTGTGTGTGTGTGTGTGTGTGTGTGTGATACCCATTTTAGGCAGGAAACTGAGTTTGATCTGGATGCAGCAGGGGAAGTGCGAGACTGAGATTATGAAACGCATTTGTGTCGCTTCTCTAAAACTCACTTTAAAATTTTTTTCCACCAGTGTATCAATATTCAGTTCAGGCACATGCAAAAGACACATATGCATAAAACATCATGAAAATACCAACATGGAAAAAATGCATGAACTAATACATATGAACAGGCCGCGACTACGCAGACACGGGCAGACATGACTGCATAATGACACAAATAAAGCAACAGGGCCGAAACAGAGCGAAGGAGAAATAAGGGGACAAACCAGTGAAACGGAAGGAGGGTGGGAGGACGAAAGAGTGAAAGAACGGGTTAGAAGGTCTTTTTATACTGCAGGCTGCCAGGCTGCCAACACAGATGAACACACTTTCTCTCCTTCTGCTGCCTTTCCTTTCTTCCCTCTTCCTTCATTCCATTCTTTTTCTCTACTTCAGTTCATGCTTCTCATCGCGCTCTTATCTGTCTGTTCCTATTTTGCACCTTTCTCCTCATTTTTCCTCTTTTTTTTCCTTTTTTCACTACCTCCTCTCTTCCACCTCTTATTTAACTTCTCTTCCTCACTCTTTCCTGCCTTCCTCTTTTCTTAATATTCTTGGAATTCTTTCCATATTCTGCTTTCTCTCACCCTTTTTCACTACTCCTGTCCATTTTGTTGCTTTTTCCACCCTTTCCCTACTCCCCTCTACATCCTTTCCTTGTTACCTCTCTCCTTCCTCCCCTGCCTCCATCCCGTCTTATCTTTTTCGCTGTCAAGAAAAAATAGAAACCTCATGAAATTGTATAGCTAAATACTAATTTGCATACACATAGTGTGTTTCAATATAACTCAGTCACCTCAGACACCAGTGTGATGTCTGATAACTGCAAAGAAACCTGCCAAATCACATAACCTACTTTTGTGTGAGTGCGCGCGCATGTGAGTGTGTGTGTGTGTGTCAGTGTCTCTGTGTGTACTAGGTGAATGATAAATTAGGCTGACTCTGGCCTGCCATCTTTTAACCACAATTAGAAAGCTTTTCTGACAGACTGTCAGACTCAAGGCTAGCAAACACACACACACACACACACACACACAGAGTACACACACGTCTGGAGGCACCCAGCAGCTTACAGACAGACGTGGAAGAATGACGTATGAGCAGACACCGTTTCCAAATCATCACACACACACGCATGCATGCGCGCGCACACACACACACACATGCAGTGATGCATGGGCATCATTACCCGTGCCCCTCCCTTGACAGCTGTTCCCTCAGCAGCGTGCCCTGCGATGGTACTCCACTACGTACTCACATACACACACAGGATCTCAACACCCCTCTGAGAGTACAGGCACAACATGTTAATCACTGGAGAGGTCAAAAGTACACACACACACACACACACAGACACACACACACTCATGCACACACACAGTACATACTGTATACATCTACAAAAAATGTCTGAAGTTCAGCAAAAAATAAAACAGGCAGGAAGTCTGAGGTGATGGCCATTAAGACGATAACCTCCCATCCTGCAGCCATCTTTATCTGCAACTACAGTGTGAAATACTCCGGCAGCATTTCACTTTGTGTTACCTATGACTTTGATTATTTGACTTGCAAATGCAATGCAGTGCAAATGGTGTGACATGCAAGTGAATTGATGGCACCACATGGTCGAGCAGAAAGCAGCCAGGGCAAGAGTCACAGCCATTGTGATGAGCGGTTTTGGGTCATGTCTTTTCTGATTGCTCTTCATGAAAAGGGAATAATTATGTTCATAAACAGACGGACAGTTAATCAACAGAGGCATCATTTGAGTGACATCATGCTGAATCTGCCAAGCTCAACCCAAACGATGTCAGGGTAGATTTCAAAATTAAATCTGAGCACTATTACTGCTAACACACACATTCTATTCCATGTGTTAATCTGAACTGATATGACAGCGTCCAACAGTGTCCCACCTATCATTGACCTAATTTCAATAGGAAAAAAAATCTTTAGCTAAGTTCTACAAACTCACACACACAATTTCATATTTTGAAAAAAATATTATGTAATACTATTCCTACTGGCACCAATCTCTTTCTATGCACAGAAACAGAATGCAACCTTAAAAAAAAAAAAAAGTGTTTTCTCGTCAGGTCATAAATTTCAACCACTAAGTGCTCTTTTATTTTTCCACATTAACTTGGAGAGAAAGTGAAAAAGAGAGGTTGAGTACAAAGTGATACTGCCAAACTGGAACAATCAGAGGAGCTGCTCTGCCAACTAAACGACAGAAGGGTAGAAAGAAAAAGTACTTGTCCTCACTTTCACCCTGGCTAATATCACTCGCACGATTCTTGAGCGCATCTCTAGAATATTTTTTCCCCTCTCACTTAATCTCATTCTCCCTTCCTTCCGTTCCTCGCATTCCTTCTTCCCTTTGCTCTCTCCTCACTTTATCCTCTTCTTCATCTCCCCCTGCCTGAGTCGCTTCCTCCTGTAGTTTCAGAGACTTTAGGCAAATAGTATACAAATCATTGCGTTGCTACAAAAGGCACCAAATCTGCCATGCAGTTATAGTGTCGCAGATTTATGCCACACATTGTCAGATTGATACAATGCTATGATAATGTCACTTAGGGATATAATTTTGCTCATCTGTTACAGCCCACTTCAATATCTAAAGACAAACTAAATAATATCGTCGAAAGAAGACTTAAATAGCAATTCTAGCAGAAGACAATGTGAGCATTTGATCTCACTTCAGCAAGAAAGCAAGGCAGGAGTACCTCTCAAGAAAGTCACAAAGTGCTTCTTAATGGTTAAAACAGAAACTCAGGTAGAATGCTTGATGTTAAAAGCCTGTAGATTCATCAGCTGCTGTCCAAAGGTAATAGATAAGCTAATGAAAAAAGCAGGCTGTGCTATAGTTTTGGAGCGTAAGTCGTTTCTCTCTCTTGTGAATAGACCAAACATCCTTGATGCATGCCGTGAAGTGCAGCTCTGCTATCGATTGAGTTTGAAATAAAAGTAAAGCTGTCAAACAGTTGTAACGGTTAATAAGTGTACATATATATATATATATATATATATATATATATATAACAGAAGTGGGCCCAGGATTAAACCTTGGGGGACTCCACACTGTTAAGCTGCAGATGATGTGTTTAAAAATGTGATTAAGTAGTAGAATACACATATATACTGACTTATAATGGACATTTGGGAAATTCTGTGTAATAAGCAAACAAATCCATGCCAACCTCAACCCTAATCCACTTTATATTTACTTATATTCATTTCAGCCATCGTCATCTTGTTTTTTTAGGAGCTAGAGGTGACCATATTTGGACAAGATGGTGAAGCTATGGGGAGCAAGGGGTGAAAATGAGTCATTAGCCCCTTTTACTCTGCCTGTTCACAGCGGTAATTATGCCACTTTGCCATTTTGTATAAATAGGTACGATCATGGAATGGGGGGACAGAGCTGTCTCGCCTCTGAGCCGGGAACAGAGGAAGTAACAGCGCCAAAACAATGTCTGTATAAACGGGACACCGGAGATTCACAAAATAGCTGTTAGCAGTTAATTCAAAGAAGAAGGGCAAGCGAAAATGTCTGTAAATTGGAAAAACAATGAGGTCCTTGATGAGATCAGCCACCATAATACAAGGAAGGTAAATGGTTGTTATTGCCATGTTATGACTCTGTTGCATTACTTGTTACGCCCGTCACGCCTCTTTGTTTCCACGATGTGGGCCTGCTGTGTAAAATCACACATCGGCATGATGCCACCATTGTTTGGCTCTGTGTAAAAATGCAAAGGCAGCATGAAAAAGGACTTCGTATCGGCTCTACAGCGCAATCTCTGTGTACAAAAGGCTATAAACTGTAGCAACTGTAAATGGGTGAGTTCTATTAAAAAATTCTGCCCTGTTCAGTCATGAATGTTGAAATAAGCTACAGAAACCAAACTAGTTTATTGTACCCAGCTCCAGAGGCTGCCGCTTGGTCTTCAATCAAAACTACTCTTGTGTATTCTGAACCGTACACATTGCATTATATCTGCTCCCACAACTAAAAGAAAAATTAGAATGAATTGTTTCTGAAGCACAGTGAAATAAAATGCATTAAAGAGACTGCATAGAAAATGAAAGAAACTATTATCAATACAATTTTCTACTCTGCATTGGTTTAAAGTTGATATGCAACCATTTCTTTCCTAAATTTGATATGGTTTTATCTTTCCAGAGGCGTCTAAGCATCATAAATCAAAATTACTTATCTAAAAATACAATGCTAAGAAATAACACATTTTATTTGATGTCATCTAATGAGCCTATGGTCTCTATAAATACCTCCCCTGCACTCCTGTACAGCTCAGGTGAATCATTTATAACTTTCTGCACTAAAGTGTGTCACGACTGCTGTCCAGGGTGCTGATCCTGGGACCGCCAGGGATGCGGGAGCTGTCCGTGGTGCTCACCCTGGTTCACACTGCTGGGGCAGGATCCCTGCTTGTGCAGTCTGATGGCCAACAGAGGACTCCAGTTAATTTTCCTGTCATTGTTCCCATCTGTTCCTGTGGCTGAGTCTCGACACCACCTTGTTAATTAACATCACGTCAAGTCTGCCTGTCTGTCTGTTTACTTCACCGTCAGAGTCTGTGATTGTAGTCTGGCCAGTTTAAGTTAGTTTACCTTTGCCCTACTGTCAAAAGTTTTTTTAATAAATCTGCTGTATTCTGCAATGTGTTTAAGTCAAGAGACTTTACCGAGCTGGGTTTTCTCCTGCATCATGAACTTAACTGGGATTTTTCTTCTTCCTTTGTTTTAGTGCATATTGACAGTCATGTTTTACTTAGAAATAATTTATTAACTGGCTGGCTACAACAGAATACGGTAGTGCTTTTTAAACACTGTTTGCACCAAATTTTGAACTGCACTCACTGTCCACTTTATTAGGTACACCTGTTAAACTGCTCATTAATGCAAACAGCTTAACAGTCAATCATGTGGCAGCAGCTCAATCCATTTAGGCATGTAGACATGGTCAAGACAACCTGCTGAAGTTCACACCGAGCAGCAGAATGCAGAAGAAAAGTGATTTAACTGACTTTGAATGTGGCATGGTTGTTGGCGCCAGACAGACTGGTCTGTCAGAAACTGCTGATCTACTGGGATTTCCACACACAACCATCTCTAGGGTTTAAAGAGGATGGTCCCAAAAAGAGAAAATATCCAGTGAGCAGCAGTTCTCTGGGTGAAAATGCCTTGTTGAGGCCAGAGGTCAGAGGAGAATGGCCAGACTGTTTCAAGATGATAGAAAGGCAACAGGAACTCAAATAACCACTGGTTACAACCAAGGTCTGCAGAAGACCATCTCTGAACCAACAACACGTCCAACCTTGAAGCAGATGGGCTACAGCAGCAGAAGACCACACCAGGTGCCACTCCTGTCAGCTAACAACAGGAAACTGAGGCTACAGTTCACACAGGCTCACCAAAACTGGACAATAGAAGATTGGAAAAACGTTGCCTGGTCTGATGAGTCTGGATTTCTGCTGCAACATTCAGATGGTAGGGTCAGAATTTAAACAACATTAAAGCATGGATCCATCCTGCCTTGTATCAATGGTTCAGGCTGCTGGTGGTGGTGTAATGGTGTGGGCACACTTTGGGCCCCTTAATACCAACTGAGCATGGTTTAAACACCACAGCCTACCTGAGTATTGTTGCTGACCGTGTCCATCCCTTTATGACCACAGTGTACCCATCTTCTGATGGCTATTTCCAGCAGGATAACGCACCATGTCACAAAGCTCAAATCATCTCAAACTGGTTTCTTGAACATGACAATGAGTTCACTGTACTCCAATGGCCTCCACAGTCACCAGATCTCAGTCCAATAGAGCACCTTTGGGATGTGGTGGAACGGGAGATTCACATCATGGATGCCGACAACTCTGCAGCAAGTTTAAGTTTATTTACTTTATTAATCCTGCTGAGGGGAAATTCAATGTTTTCACTCTTGCTTGTCAATTACACACAGGTCCGAAAGACACACACATGCACAAACAGGACCTATACATACACAAAGTGGAGAGATGTCAGAGTGAGAGAGATGTGTGATGCTATCATGTCAATATAGACCAAAATCTCTGAGGAATGTTTCCAGCACCTTGTTGAATTTATGACACCAAGAATTAAGGCAGCTCTGAAGGCAAAAGTGGTCCAACCCAGTCTAGTGAGGTGTACCTAATAAAGTGGCCATGAGTGTATATTATGCATTCAGACACTTACACAGAGTAACAACAGAGAAAATGACAGGGAGTGTGAGCTTGTGTGTCTGTTAAAACTTTAAGTTAGCAGGCAAATAAAACTTCCATTTCCCTCCTCTCTCCTTCCCTCCTCTTTTTTCATATTCTTGTCTTTGAATTTCCACTGTTCCACCTCTTTCTCATCCTCTGTATCTTCTCCTCTCCTCTCCCTCCCCCTCCCCCTCCCCCTCCTCCCCCTTTTTCTCCTCTGTACACTTTTTTTTTACCACGTCCATTCCTATCTCCTTTTTCTGTTTCTCACTGTCTTCTCTCTCCCACTCTCATATCATGATGTCTGTACAGTTGGCAGCTTTATCTCCCTCTCTCCTTGTAGATACAAAGGCGTTTTAATCCTCAAACATTGCCAACAAATACAGGAACCTCCAATCGATAAACTGCGATCTTTGCTGTTCGCCTCTCCTCTCCTCTCATCTCCTGCTTTCCTCTGTCCCTGACTTTTTTATTTATTCAAGCCTGCATTGTTTTGTATTTTCACTTAAAATCCAAATATTCTGTCCACTTTTTTCCCTTCTCTTCTTTTTTTCCCTTCCTGCCCGCCTCCTTCCCTGCAGCTTCTCTTCTTTTCCTCCCTCCATGCATGCCAATTGTTATCGATTTTAAACTGTTTCCAACTGGGGCTCAACAAATTGCGGCTGACAGTTGCCACAATTTTGTGCATCTTTAAAACTTTAATATTTATATACCAAAATCCCACAAGAACACAGCGATTCAACCCCGAATTCTACTCTCTGCAGCGAGAGAAAGCCTCCAGCAGCATCATTGTCATCATCATGCATACTCAAAGCCCAATCAAAATGTTGCAATACAAGTGTAACCCACTCTCCCTGTGTGCCCCTCTTTCACAGGTACCTTTCCTACACACCTTGGGTCTCTGTCATACAGTCTCTGCATTCTGATTTTGTTTGTGTAGTTTCTTATGTGGAGAAGAAGATACTGGGCACATTGTGGTTGAGACCTAGTAGCACATTTGTGTCTTGGCAAAGAAAATCTTGGACTCTGCTCAGCACCACAGTGGGCACTTAATTGGAGGTTGCTTGCTTTTTCAGATAGTGCACAACAACCAGTGATAATACCATCTTTCTTTGAAACAAAACTTTATGTAATTAAACAACAGCACTCTTGTCTTAGAGCAAAAATAAAGATTAAGAAAACACATTTTAATTGGACAGATACTTAGTATCAGAGCAGCCACTAATTTTCAGAACATATGACCAGCTACACTCCAAAAATGGAGCAAGGGTTTGCTGCTTCAAGCTTTCAGTTTTACTTTAAGATCATCTAGCAGCAGCTTGAGGTGTGGAGAAACAACAGCTAATGAATAGCTAGGTATGCCAGCTGATTGCTCATTTAGGCTCATGATGTCAGAGAGCATCAATACTTTAATACTTAGTCAATATATCACATGCTAACCAAAATGCAAAGTAAAATGTGAATGTCACAACAAATCAAGCAAGTATACACCACTCAAACCCACAATGAACATGTGGATTCATACATTTAGCTCAATAAATTCTTGCTTTTTGCAACCACACCGCAACTGTGGTTAAGGTTAAGGAATGATTAGAGCAAATATGTTCAAGGTGTGGTTCAGGTTAAGGTAGCAGTATGTATTTCAACAGAACTGTTTGTTGGATGGTTTAATAGCTTTGGAAACCCCCTCCCCAACACATATAGTCCGACCATTTCTGCAACTTCCTGAAACCAACAATCGGACATTCACACCCACTTCACACTGGATTGGCCAGCTGCACAGAGGTGAGAATAGAGCCAGGGTTTGACATTCTTCATCACCCTTTCCTACTGTACACCACCCACAAACATCTGGCTTTTGTATTTAATGGGAAAGGTTACAATCGGCTTTCACGCCCGGGACAAATGACTCGTTTTATCAGCTCCGGCTACGATCAGCTTCAGTTGGCAGTAATGGAAATTTGGAAGCCATGCGCTAATTTTATGTATCCAAATACCATCTATCTCCGTCCAAGCAGCGCTCGAGCATCATTCCAAATATAGTCAGTACCAAACTTAAGAGAGACTGAATAATTACGAGATATAAGAAAGAAGTGACCACCGTGACACTTCCACTAGCCTCCATGCTGCTTCAACTGTTTACTAACCTGATTTCCAGCCTGTCTATAACATTGAATGTGACACACCAGGAAAAAAAGGCATACTGTCTGCAGAGCTGTGTACACTCTTATCAACTGGCAATAGCAAAGAGTCTATTGCCTATTTTAATGGATTCTCGCATTTAAAAAACACCAGGCACATGCTAATTTTGGTGGGAAAGGGGTATATGTTCACTCGTGGCTCAACTATCACTCTCATTTTTAATGTGAACAACTGAGAAGAAGAAGAAGCCCCCTTTTTACTGTGTCCACAGCACAAGAGCTAACGATCAGCGTTGTAAGAGCCTTGTTTCAAGGGACTTGTAGCAGGTACTCTCCCTGCTCAACCTTGAGTGACGTAAGTGTATGGCGACTGGTCAAACTCATGAGCCAGTGCAGCAGCAGCAACTGCCATTTTTAAAAACCCATTAGCCATGTCAACAACAGACAATGCAAAACACAAACATCAGCAACATAAAATTAGAGAGAACATGGCCAAATGGACCGACAGTGAAGTCCAGGCTTTACTGAGCGTATGTGACTGGGGAAATACTACATGAATGTGAAAGCAAAATACATAAGAATCTTCAATAGCTGGTTTACATCACCTCAGCGTTCCTACTGGGGTGCAGAAGCCAAGAACAGCCCTTTGAAGGTATATAGTTCCCAGCGGGGAGCTCCCCTGAGAGTAGTTCCTTTCAGGTAGTCCTCAGAAGCATTTGCTCCTAAAATGCCATATAAGTGCTGCTCCAGGACGGACTGAAAATGTCTGAAAATGTGTGCCATTATCGCCATATTCAAACGATATTGCACAAGGGTGCCACTAGTCCTCTACACAGGCTATTGACTTCCACAAAAATAAAATTATATACTATCCTCTTGGAATCAATACTTCAGCATATTAAATTAGCTTGGGGGTACTGCATCACAGAGTAAGAGGAGGCAGAGGGGGGAACATCTAATCTGCTACAACAAAATTTTCACTAAAAGGCCAACATCAAAATGGTAAACTGATACAGTGCTCTACATCTGGTACCAACTACAGAAAAACAAATCAGTTTAAGTTGAAGGTCAGCTTAAATGAATGGGTCAAGCCATATAACTTGATTTGATAATAGAAAATTGTATTTGGAAAAAAAAACACATATCAAATTGCAGTTGTATTTCTAAAGCTTGAATGTAGAAAGCGGAGTGGGAAACACTCTCTACCTGCCTGAACAATTAAATGAATCATTCAGCTGAGCAATTAACCCCCAGTGGCTCCACTGGAGCTGCTCCGTGGTGAACAGTCAAAGGCTGCAGTAGCACAAGGCAGCTCCCAGGTGTGAACATGTGTAATTGAATGAATGTGAAGTGCGGCGTTACCAAAAGCGCTCATTTAAGCATCGCAGGATAAATAAAGAATGAGAGTTAGAGAAGGGTGCAAAACGCTCATTTATTAGCTTGTTAACTTGTGTTTAACTTGTGTCAACTCGTAGTAAATAATGAAGAAGTTGAATAAATTTTGCATTTGGAGTCCATCGGGCAGCCTTCCGGGGGAAACCCACACTTCACACGATTGTCTCGGTTTTTCTTCCTCCCTCAGTCTCATTTCAAAGTAAACACAAAACGCCCATAAAACAGATGAAACACAAAAGACAACAACAAAACACAGACACACACTGTCTCACTCTATCTTCCTCTGACTCAACGTCTCACACACACACACACACAGGAAGAAAACCAGCGCTGGGGAGTGATGGATGAGGAGAGGAGCTGTGTGGGTGTGGCTGAAATGGAACTAATGACAGAAAGACAAGCGAGTGAGAAAACAAGAAAACAAGTGGGAGACAAGAGAGAGCAGCAGAGATTGGGAGATACAGAGAAATAAAGACAAGGAGAGGCAGAGATGAATAGAAACAGGCAGACAGAGAAGAAAAGATGACAGCCATACATAAGAATTGGATGCAGCCTCTGATGTTTGTTCCTTAAGTGCAGCCTGAAGCCAATATTCGTAACTACAGCTGCATTATTGGAGCCTTTCTGCTGTATAGCTGCTACACACTGGTGGAGTTTTGGGGGTGTTTATAGTTTAGAAATAATGCAGCTGTTGCTTGTAATCCAGTGAAATTAATGTATTACTACAAGAGGCAGTTCTGGCACAAGTGTCTCGGCCCGAGGGGGCAACATGGCATTGATCCATAAAATAAAATCATTCATTCAGGTAACATCTTAAAGAAACAGTGTGTAAGAATTAAGGGGATTTAGCTGCATCTAGCAGTGAAGACTGCAGATTGCAACCAGCTGAAACTTATCTCGGTTAGAAATCCTTCAGTGTTCATGGTTCAAGAGGTTTTCACTAGGAGCTGAATTATACGCAAAGGTCTCATCCTCTCCAAAACAAATGGACCAGGGGCTGTATTCACAAAGCTTCCTAGAACAAAGAGTTGCTCCTAGTGATGATATTCTAAAAAAATTACTAAGAACTTTCCCTTAAAGACTAGGTCCTTGTTAAATAGAAGTTATTCACAAAGCATCTTAGACCTTAAAAGAGCTCCTGAGGTGAAAAACTCTTAGCAGCAGGGAGGAGGACTTTTAAGAGACTCAAGAGTTTCTTAAGGAGAGAAGAAAATGGTGGAAACACAAAGAGGTTAGAGAAATACCCTTCAAACGCTGGATGACAGTGAGTAAATGAAATGCTACAGATTAGACCGTGCAGGGATAATATGTGTGGTTGATCTCATTAGGGATACGCACACATTTCCCACCTTACGCTGTAACGCCAGAAATAAAGTGATCACTACATTAAGATATTTGGAAAACTGGAAAAATGCCACAGTGCAGCAGTGATGACTCGAATCTGTCTCAACCTTCCATCAGCAGTGTGATCACACTAACAATGAGAACACTTTGACAGTCAGCACTGAGTGTTCACACCCTGCAGGCTCACAAAAGGGTGTGCCTGTGACAACCAATCACACCTGTTAAAAGCAAGCATTATATTAGCGATTGGGTCAACCACACCTCCTCACACAAGTAAAAGTTTCTGTCCCTTCCTTGCTCAGAGTCACACTGAGAACGTTCCTCAATCACTCCTAAGCTAGGACTCCTTACTAAGTTTTTAGGCTAAGTTAAGAGCTCTCTGAGGATGTTTGTGAATACGGCCCCAGATGATTAAAACCGGTACAAACTCTGAATAAAGCAGTTTCACATTACAAAACGGTGCTTTCCTGACACTGTTCAGCATATCACAGAAGGGCTGCTCACCCAGCACCTGCTAACGTGTGCTCACCTTATGACTGATCCATACATTCAGGACGTGCTTACCGTGAGCTGAATTATCCGCAGAAAACAAAACAAACGGACTCAGCGATTTAAACCGGTAAAAATACTGAATAAAGTAGTGTACGTTACAAATCAGTGTCTCTCCAACACTGCTTGGCATGTCAGAGATGGGCCGCTAGCCCAGCACCTGCTAATATGCTTTCACCTTTTATCTTTCATAACTAAAGATCCACAAGTTCAGGAAATTGGAGAGGTCTCTCGGACCTGGTGATTTAAACCGGTAAAAACACTGAATAAAGCAGTTTCACATCATCTTGTCATGGAGGGCTGTGGACTAAAGTAGCCAACATGAAGACGCAAATGCCAGCCAATGTTTGTTTTGTCTGTTCTGGGCTACCGTAGAAACATGGTGCAGCAACATGGTGGACTCCATGGATGAGAACCCGCTCCCTATGTAGATGTAAATGGCTTATTCTGAGTTAATGAAAACATGACGATTCTTATTTTCAGGTGATTATACATTAAAGAAGTTGTTATATTATATTCTGCCAGTATATGCACCTAAATCCCACACACTGGACCTTGAACTCCATATCTAATTATCTTCACAGTGAAAGATGAAACAGCTTTGAAAGCCCTAAAGACTGATTAACCAGTTAAGAAGCTGCTTTCATAACAGCATCTTATATAAACAGTTTGTCTACTGATTAATATACGTACATGTACTTAGAAGTGCACTGACAAGCAGACTAAAAACAACTTCATTTGAAAGGATAATGAGTAGTTCAGGTGTGATATGACACCTGAAAAGCCCTCGATAGAACGGTTGTGTGACAGTAGTGGCGGTTTGGGGTTCTCAAAAGTTTTCCAGCTAGCTGGGAGAAAACTGTTATGAAATTAATCCATTTCTACCCACTAACACACACACACACACACACACACACACACACACACACAGTCTGTGATTCAGGCTTTAATTACCTCTCATAGGAACATCAGATGGCAAACAGTTCTTAAACAGCCAGCTGGGAGAGAGAAAAGGAGACAGAGGAATGGATATAAACAGTTGAAAGGGACAGGGAAAGAAAGAAAGGAATGGAATACAGAGAGATAAAGAAAGAGTGACGCTCTGAAGACAGAGAGGAAAAGAGATGTGAGCCCCATCGATAGGATGATGGAGGAAAGTCACAGCGAGAGAAAGCCAAAGGTGGGTGTGAGGGATGGTACATAAATGCGGAGGAATAAAAGTAAAAACAGTGAGCGAACTGAAAGGGAAGAAAATAAGAAATACTGTATGTAGGGCAGGAGACAGAGGAGGGAAGAGGGGAGGTGCATATGGAGGGATCCTCCTCTCCTCCAGCAATGAGCAGAGAATGAACAGATGTCCAACAGAGGAAAGAGGGGGGAGAAGTACCACGATGCGGAAGAGGGAGGCAGTGAACTGTAGTTAGAGCGGGTGAACAGGGGGAAAGAGAGGTGAAAGGTGAAATTTCAGAGATTGTTTAAATCACTGGCAACAACCTGTATTTTCACAGACTTCAGCCACTGCTTGTACGTCCTTAAAGTAAACACCAGGAAAGAACAACACATGCTAACCCCAACTCGTCAAATAGCTTGGTAAGTGGACGTAAGCTTTGAACTATGATGCTCTAGGTCTCCCTCTAGTGTCAGTTTTGGACATGTCAGCTTCCCCTTGTTAAATGCATACATTGTACTACTTACAGTTTATCTACAAGTGCACGTCACACACTGAGCGAGCCGCCTGTTATTGACGCTGTGGGTTAATGGGCATGTAGCTACTTCCATGTTTCAGATGATACGTCATGTTTGTAGTCAACCAATGAAGATGAGTTTACATATCACCTTGGGTTCGTCCTTCACCTTCTCAAAATGATCCCACACTTTGGATTTCCTGCCCGACATGTTATTAACTAGCCTGTGGAATAACTGCAGGTACCAGCCCTGGAAATTAACCTGATTCGTGTCTGACTGCTGAGCGTGGCCACTTCCTGTGTGTGTCCTTTCAAATTAAATTCTCTTAATAGAGTTTCACTTTCATTTTTCTGCCACTAAGTGACCAATGAAACATTGCCAACTAAGACTTTTCTGATCGACTAAGATTTGGTCAACTATTAGGGAGTAGCTCTAGTTTTCACATTGGACACAACTAATGTTTCCTGGGTGAAATTTTTTGACCCATCCATGACCCTTCCCTCTTGCTCTTCTCAGACTGTCTCCCTTTTACACTACGTCATTGCCAGATATGGATTTACATTGGAGTTAGCCAACAGCTCCATGTATCTCATTCGGATGCAAAAAGGGCGCCTTGTGCATCGGAATCAGTCGCCAACGGCCACTGACCAAGCTGCCGTATTTGACACCCTCGGAATCAGAACGGGCAGGAAAGAGAGAAGATTGTGCAAAGAGTGAGATCAGAGCATAGAGCCACAGGCTCTGTCTGGTTTCCTGCAGAGCACCACTTACAGGCTAATCCCTCACCGGTCTATCTATACGTGTGTCAGATTTACAGTTATTAACAGGATGGAGGGGCGAGCAGAGGGACCTTCTTTAAAGTGGAGGGCTCCAACCCTCCTGCCTGGCTGAGATCTCTAACTGAATCCTTATCAGCTGTTACTACAGCTGATCCTGACCTCTGAGGGAAAAGAGAGAAACATTTTCCTTATGGAGATCAGCAAAGTGTGACAATATTGTAATTAGAGCCATTTTCTGTCCTTTAACAGCAGAGAAAGCCAGATGGTGAAGCACTTCACCGTGGCAGGTACTTTTTAAGACAGTTAACACTTAAATAGCTCAGTTTTAGAAAACCTGCCTTTTTAAAAATCACTGTCATACTCTACCGTCGGCAATTAATGGAAATGTAATGTTCCCATGTGGCAGATTTGGGGTTAAGGAATAGATATAAAATCAGTCACAGGCAGTGTTCCTCACCGAATTAGAATCTTTGTGTGGTGGTAGCTGATGACGTTGATCATTCTGTGAAGTGCAGGAGGAACTCTTTATGAGTGTTTTTTCACAGGTTGATCAGTTTGTGGTCGGATCAACCAGAGCTGATCAGATCAAGGGATTACATTAGAAGAGTGGCTGCTGTAGAGGTGAATGAAACCCTGGGGTGCATTCTTTTCATGGGAATGCAGTTGGTTTCATCTAAAGTAGGTTGGAAAAACACTGGGCAACACTTCAATGAGAGCACTGTTGTTCTAAGAAATAGAGTATACCTTTTCAATATGAATTAACAAACAGTTAAGTTTCACTTTCACTGCAACAGGCATCCTGCTGCTCCATCTGTGCCCAGAGTGCTCTCTGAGAGTGTGGTGCTCTTAATAGCCAAATGGTATTTATGCTCCTAACAAATGGTCCAGCTAAAGAAAAGAGAAGATTAATACATGGCGGCAAATGCTAGTATGGTGGCAGGCCACAACAAACATGATGAGTGTGAGACCCTGACAGGTAGAATGACATCTGCACATTTAAAACGTATATTGCAAGAGAACTGATTACTTTCTTGGCAGATTTTTTTACCAGGTGACCAGTCCTCAACAGGTCGCCAAGAAGTTAATTTTGAACACTGGATGAAATTAATTGTTTCCAGCCCAGCTGTCCAAATAAATATTAAACAGATGCTGATTTGTTTCACCAACAATAAACAGCTGTTGCAGAAAGTTTTTCTCTTAATTTAAGTTCTGTATCAAACAAAAGATTTTTAAAAAAAGAGCTAGAAAAGAAGTAGAATAGGAAAACAAAGAAACAGGAAAGAAATACATGTTTTGTACAAGTGAGTGAGTGTTGTAAAAAGGTTATTTTGTTGCAAAAACAATTACAGTGTTTCATCTCATTTATAATAAAACGCCCAAATTCTATCCATGTCACGTAAGAATTTTTCTTTGCTATGATTTTTTGTTTTAGGGTAAATTATGTCGTCTCTAAAGCCCCATAAGCAGTACGGTGCGGTACAGTTCAGTGTGGTACACTTTTTTTCTGTTTCCACTGTGAAAAGTAGTTTCAGTAAGTTGTGGGTGGTTCCAAAGACGTACCGTCCCCATTTTTGGTCCCCCCTCTGTTGGGGTACCTAGCACACAGACCTGGTACTCAAAGGTGGAGCTGTGAACACTGCAGTCTGTTGACTGGTCAGTGGAGGACGGTCACTCTGCTCAGGGCTGAGCTGTGGCTGGTTTGGAGGCTCATGTAACCACTGTTCATACTGTGCAGAGTTTTACATATATTAGTAAACAGTAACTATTAAATGAAAAGATGTTTTGCTGCCTCTTGCAGCATTGTTCCTGTGGGCTCCAACAACACTAAACACCTGAGCTTGCCTGATAAGGACTAAATGCACAAAGCTGCGATTTTTAAATATCCCATCGGGACAGACTGTTTTTATTCTGGAAATGTCGGCACGCAACCCTGTTCTGTGGATGATAAATGAGGTGCAGACTGATAAAGGAGGAAATGCAGTGAGTGCTGGACGGAGCAGTGAGTGACAACAACTCCGCCCACATGAAAGAGTACTGTTTGTGGTTGAAATGCTAAGCACACCTAGGGTCTAGGTACCATGTCTGAAGGGTTACTTTTGGTTCCAAAGGTACCATCCCGAAAGTGTTTGGTGGAAACAAGGCTTAGTAACATAACTTGGCAAAATTGGACCTTTTTTTTTTTACTTAACTGGCCTATTTAGAGCTTAATATATCTATTTTCCATTAGCCTATAAATTATATAATTATTTTTGTCTGGTTAAATATTCAATGGGCCCTGGGCGACTGTATCTCCATTTCATCCAACACAGGGGCATCCAAACTGCAGAATAGAGGGACACACGACAGGAAGAATGGTCGGAAGAAGTACACAAAGAAAGACTGAGAGAGAGACAGAGGCCTCACTACAGTTACAAATAGAAAGGAAATGGTGGAAGGATGGAGAGGAGAGAGGTAGAACAGTAGAGTGATAGAGAGGTGGAGGTGGGAGTCCTTATCAGAAAAAAGCAGGCACCTTTATCTCCCTGCCCTCCAGACACACACACACACACACGCACACACGCACACACACACACGAGGACAGAAGACCACTGACTGCCCACACTCACACACACATGCACTCACACTCACAAAGGTACGAAGCCTAGCAAAGTGCAAACACACATTCTTCTGTCAACAGACAGAAGATCCACAAATACACACACACACACACACACACACGTAATGGTGACTCCATCCAACTCTGTGTGTCAAAGCAACCTTCCCCCTCCTCGACAACATACACACACATGCACACACGCTTACAGGTTAGCGACAGGCGCCATTTACACACTGACAGCCGTGCCCGCCTCCCCTCCAGCTGCCATGGCAATGAATACCATTAGCATCCAATAAAATGTCAGGGGGGCATGCCCAAGTAACTCATCACACACATACACTTGCATACACACACGCAGACACACATAGTCAGAAATGTCAGAGGCCCATGCCCAGTAACGTATCTGATGGAGAGGGAAGGCAAATGTCAGCTGTTCCTCAAAATGGCAGCCAGCAGCTGTGTGGGCTATAAGGCTGTGACTGTGGACAGATACTGCCAGACACACCGACAGCAGATCTGTTAGAGCTGGTGTATGTGTAGCTTCACATATTTGACTCAGGAATTTATCAAGACTTTAATATGGCACAAAAAAATTATGAAGCCAGTGTCCTTTAATTATTCTGCATGAGCTCCGTTAAAGCTTTAACGTGATTTCACTTCATCACTTCAGCATATAAAACCTTATCATTAAAGCCAAAAAGTCTTTGCAGTAACGCAGTAGTAGTGGTGATATTTTATGGAGATGATCATCCAATTAAAAGAAAATGGCATAAATTGTCTCAGTAGGGTCCTTGACTTACTCTCTGTTCAACCTGGTCTCACTCCCAACACATCAACTTACGCCACTTGTCGCCAGCATCACTATAATGACACCGGCGACACCCTTTAGCATCTGCCTGAGATGCACCAGGCTTTCAAACAACTCCAATCACATCATTATTAGGCATTCAGAGCAACAGACCTCGTATGAAGAGCGACAAAGTCCAGTTAAGGGGGCCAGTGAGGAGGTGGATGGGTCCAATAAGCACAGGACTTTACACATTAGACGGGTGTTTGTGTCCCGTTTGAGGCTAAAAGTCAAAGTTGAGTTATTTTGTTACATCAGTCATTAGTCATAGAAGTCTACTCACATGATTACTGTCATCCACAATTTGTACTAACCTTCACCAAGTAGTTTTGTTGGCTAAACCTGACCATCGGACCCTTCTTAGTCACTTGAGTGGACTCATGTGATTTAACACCCACCCCTTCTGCATCAAGATACGACGCAAAAGGCTGCCTTTAGTATCATTATAGCAAGAAAAAAAAGTGGCTTTTGCCCAAGCATCAAAATATGACAAGCAGGTATAAGACAACCAAGTCTCACTTCCAAATTGTCAAATACACTTGGTCAGTGGCCCGTCAGCATCAGACGGAGATGCACAGAGGCACCCCATAGCGGTGGTATGAGATGCCCTGGTGACAACTGTGGTATAAAGAGAGAGAAAGGCCACATCATGGGACACTGACACGCCGCCCCTAAACATCTACAAGTGACGCAGGAGGGGTACGTTGCACATCATTTTTTGATGTGACAGGCCACTAAACAAGCATCACTGTTTGACAAGTTGAGAATGAGAATGTGTTGGATCATGTTGCTCTGTCTCTGGAACTCTGTGGGGGAACGGAACAACATTCTCCCAAAAGATATTCATCATCTGCGGCCTGATCTTTGTGGAGAACAGCATCTAAGGTCACACTGCCAAGAGCACTGCATGAAAAAAATGCAGCTTCTCATTCATACTGTATCCATTAGGCCATTGGGGTTGTGGCAAAAAAAGCAGTATCTCTCTGCCTTAAAGTCAAACTTGACTTGGCTCAACTTTTCTTGCAATACAGTGGCTAATTAAATACATGCAAGGGCACATTCCATATAGACAATTCTGTAACTTGAACAGCATATTTTTTAGTTGGGCAATGGATCATCACAAGGGAAGGATAAAATGATCGTTGCTGAGATAACGTTTCAGTAGTAAAAAGCAATGCCACCACTTAAGCATCTAATAAACCTTAAAACTCTAAATAACTCAAACAGGTCTCCTTGGATTCTAATTCACTGTTATCTGTGGCCACTTGAAGAGACCAAAGCAGACCCTTGGATTTTTTTTTTTTCTCTTCCCATTTACAGTCTGAACACCCAATTACATATTGGTCCAGAATTTCACAAAGAAGTTTAATTGGTAAAAGATCCAGTGACTCAAGGGTCATGGCACATAATTTACACTATTTTAATTCTCAAACCATTTAGTGACCCTGTGTGCCCTGTGTGTAATCATCTGCATTTGTCTGGTTTCTTCATCCCTTTGTTGAGCGTTTTTGTCTTCCATCCATATCTTGTTATGGTGTATTTACAGTCAGTCTAAAAATGAATCCCTTGTGATTTGACAATAGCCTTGCAGATACACCTCTGCATACAAGTCCAGCACAGTTACAGTTTCAGCCATGTCTGTGAAAATGTGGATGCTCTAAAGACATCACAGCCAAAAACATGTTGAACGAGGTCATAGTGACCTTGACCTTTGACCTTCGACTACCAAATTCTCATCAATTCTTTCTTGAGTCCAAGTAGATGTTTGCACCAAACTCGAAGAAATTCCTTAAAGATGTCCTTTAGAGATCGTGTTCAAGGGAATGTGATGGACACACGGTCACATTGACCTTAACCTTTGACCACCAAATTCTAATCAGGTTGTCTTTGACTTAAAGTGGACATTTGTGCCAAATTTGAAGATATTCCCACAGGCTGTTCTTCATATATCATGTTCAAATCATGACGCGGCTGCAACGTTGATGTGACCTTCACCCTAGACCAAAATCTAATCAGTTTATTCTTGAATCCAAGTAGATGCTTGTGCCAAATTCAAGAAATTCCCTAGATGTTCTTGAGATATCAGGTTCACAAGAATGAGATGGATGCACGGTCACAGTGACCTTCACCTTTGACCACCAAATCCTAATCAGTTTATTCATGAGTCCAAGTAGAGGTTTGTGCTAAACTAGAAGAAATTCCTTAAAAATGTCCTTGAGATATCATGGTCACAAGAATGAGATGGACACATGGTCACAGTGACTTTCACCTTGACCAACAAATTCTATTTAGGTTGTCCTTGACTCAAAGTTTGTGCCAAATTTGAGGATATTCCTTCAGGCTGTTCTTAAGATGCTGCACTCAAAAAAAGACATGGATACAACATCATAGTGACCTTCACTTTAGACCAAATTCTAATCAGTTACTTCTTGAGTCCAAGTGGGACATTTGTGCCAAATTAGAAGGAATTCCCTTAAGGTGTTATTGAGATATCGCGTTCATGAACAACACGGACAGTTAAACAGACAACCCAAAAACAATATATGTCTGACGAAAGCAGTTGCTGGTGTGAAGGCATAATCATGAGGTCTTCTTTTACTTCCTGTGACTCATTTAATAAACTGACGATGCAGAAAACTGTAGAGTGATTATGCATCTGCTGTCTTTGTCATTACTTTTCTGTAAATGTAGAGCAGAACTGTTTATTGGTTTCAGTTTCTTCCTCAGTACTCTCCACCTCTCAGACTTGTGCATGATAATGATTACTATCTAGTTACCAGACTCTTCCTTGTAACATCAGACGGCTAAAACGTGAGGGAGGTTTTCAATTATTTCTCGCGGACGGAGCTTAAACACAGCAGTAGTTCAGCAGGCATGCAGAAAAAAATTGGAAGTCGGACAATTGCTTTGTGTGTGATCAGTCATAGTCACTTTTTGAAAACTGCATTTACGCACAATTTGAAAATAAATGATGTTGTTTCGAGCTGGAATCCAAAGAGGAGATTCATTATAAATGAACTCCTCATGAGTCCCCGAAAACTCCACAGCCATCTGTCAACAGAGGGGGGAGAAACTTTTCTCTCATTCATCAGCCGGACAAACGGATGGATAGAGGGATGAAAGTTGTGTGATCCCTGGCCAAGCCTTTCTCCATCCGCCCTCCAACCCCCTACGCAGAAATCTCAGCAGCAGCCACTGGCAACACTCGCCCAAGGTCACAGGGACAAAGTCAGGGGTAGAGGAGAGAGAGACAGCGAGCCAGGGTGTGTGTGTGTGTGTGTGTGTTTGTGCAAGCATGTGTGCGTCTGTCCCGGTAGGAGAGCGTGTGTGCAATAGCAGGTGTGTTCATGGGAGTATGTTTGTGTTAAGGCATAAGGGGTTTAAGATAAGGTATAAAGGCGTGTGTGTTCACATGATTCTTTGTGTGTGTGCGTGTACAAAGCACAGGGGGACATGTAATAACTTCTACAACTCCTGTAGCTCTCCGTGTGTGTGTGTGTGTGTGTGTGTGTGTGTGTGTGTGTGTGTGTGTGTGTGTGTGTGTGGAATAAAGATGGCTGCTGACTGTGCCACAACTCAGCAGGCTGGGCAACATGACGATAAATAATCGCCTCTGAACCACTGCACTAATGAGCCAAAGACACGCATACACACACACACACACACACACGCATGAACACACACACAGTCAGCAACTCACTCTCTCAAACACACACGCCACGCTATCTCACACACTATTTTCCGCAAAGGTGGTTTATTCTTTGACCTACTAGAATGGAAAGACTGATTACACAAAAATACGGCAATAAGTATCAGATGACACACTCAAACATACACACACACACACACACTCAGCTCACTCAGACATCTGAAACTTTCCTGCACACGAGCAGAAGACACCACTCATAGAACGGTATATACAGTATCTATATATCCGCAGCAGACCACTGGGCGTGTGTTGGCTGTAGCGAGTGATCCATCAGGAACCCCGCTGCCACACAGAGGTCAAACCCATCAACCCTGGAGACCGTTGCCAGGACGATACACACTTCAGCCAAGAACCAATCACAACAAGTCTCTCATGCTTCACGGCACACCATAGCTCATCCCCGTACAGAACAGGACTCATGTTCAGTTCTACAGAAGAAGTGAAACTTTCAGTCCAACCTCATAAAGACAGTGCTGCAGAGTAGACTGGGTGTCAAGCCGCTCCGCTACATGTCGCTGAACAGATCCCAACCATGACATCTGGTGTTAGTTATCATTGAGTCACCTCTGATTCTCAGAGGACAAATACAACTTTGCTATTATTAGATTCTTACCAGTACTGGGGAAAATCATGTCTGGCAGTTTTAAACAGACTGTACAAGTAAAGATTATTTTAACTGTTGACTAGTTCTTCATTAATCGATCAGTTATTTGATCTATAAAATGTCAGAAATGGTAAAAAAAAAAAAATGTCCATCTGTGTTTCCCAAAGCCCAAGATGATGTCGTCAAAGGTCTTGTTTTGTCCACAACCCAAAGATATTGAGTTTACCGTCATAGATGAGTAAAGAAACCAGAAAATATTCACGTTTAAGAATCTTAAGGCGATCTTGATTAAATAGTAGACAACTAATTGATCAATCTTTGCAGCTTTAATTTTAATACAGAAAATAATTTTAATAATTTGAAAAGAAAACAAAAGTTGGGGAAAGAAATTGCATGCTTTCACTCAGCAGTGTAACATAATTGTGACTGGCCCTGGAGCAAACATTCTTTCTTGGGTACTGGGCCCTCACCTTGCCCTAAACATGAGCAGACACTTGTGCACACACACATGCACATACAAACAAAACCAGGGGTTACATTGCGTTAGCCTACGTAATGGCAACAACCGAATGTTTCCTGATTTGACAGGGAGTCAGAGCAGTCTGGGATTGGACCCCCGTTGGGTTTGCACAGGCTTGAGTGGCTACAGCGGCAGTCCACAAGCTGCCACTTCATCTCATTCTTCATTCTTCAACTGAGAGGGGCCCCCGCTATCCTGAAAACCAGACTTTGATCAGCAGCTAAAACTCCATATTTATCAGTGCTAATCTAACAGCTTGCCCTGGACTCCAACTAACACAGTTTCTCTAAGCATCAAGGGATCTCCCTCCTACATTGGCCCCTGACAGCTTCTGGGCCCTGGTGTGCTGCATTGGTTGCCCTGTCGATATTTACACCATTGCTTTCACTGTTTCTTCAGTTTCTTGTTGGGTGCTGGCGCCTTCTCAATCAAAGAGCATTTCCACAAGGCACAGGATTACAAAAATGTAATCACAATTTAAAAGATGTGCTGAACTGTTCCTCTGGGAATCTGGGCAAGCTATCAACCAGAAACAATTTCTTTGTACGAGGATGCTTGTGTGTACCTTTGCACCAACTGATCCATCACGCAAGATAAGCGGTAAATTGGCTGAAATGTAAGCAAGTACAAAGCATTAACAGTCTTTCTCTTCTCCTGACTTCTGTCCTGTCTCCAGCTTCCATCCCTCTCTTTACCTTTCATCCCCTCATCCACTGTTTTTCTACACGGCTGTTACCAACACAACCTGCGTTGTACGTTAAACTTGTTCAGCTCTTTGTTGTTGTTGAGTCCCTGCTACCTTTGTCTCCTCTCACCCTTTCTCCTTCCCCTTCCCCTCTCCTCTCCCTCCTCTTTTCCTCCTCATTGCCTTTGGGTAAACATTTGTCAGTGCAACGCGAGTGTCTCAGGTAAAGATATGCAGATTAACTCTAACTCGTTTGCATAACGAGCTCTTATTTGCCAGTCTAATTACGGTGGCATGCCGAGGCCGTCCCAGAGCTGCCCTCAGGGTTCATTAGTGGGGTTCGTTAGGGGGTTTGTTAACGGGCAGCTAATCGCTTCCTCCCTCTTTAACAAATAGTGGAGCCTCAAAGTCCTGAAAAGACTTCCCCTAAGCACACAGCGATGTTGGTTTAAAGACACACACACACACACACACACACACACAAAAAGCCACACAGATCTGGTGAGCAAACACATTACACACTCGCACAAACACACAGCGTCCTTCCCAACACATTACACACACACACACTTGTTCAGTACTCAAGGGACAAAAGAGCTGGTCAATGTATTGAAGACATTTCCTTTACACACTACAAGTTTATTCAAGGAAAAAAAACACACACTGTGAATAAGGACTTGGAACTCAATGATAGTAGCCCATGCCTTTAAAAGAGCAAATACAATACCAACACACACACACACACACACACACACACACACACACACACACACACGCACATGCACACAGAAGGTCAACAAGGTCTTGATAGCTGTAAATGGCTGTCAATGTATTGAATAAATTCTTAACCACAAAACATGCAAAGGCTTTATTAGCTTGCCAAAGAGCTGAATCAAGATATTCAGCACAGACATTGACTTCGCCTTCTGAATGGAATCAGAGTTAAAGCCCAGGCGTATTACTCACTAGAGCAAACTACTGTCATTTTTCAGTTAAAAATGACTAACAAGGTGCTTAATCTTTGAACATACAAACACATTTTCAACATGTAAAAACAGAATCAGTAACCTGCATCAAATACTGTCAATAACTTAACTAAATATGAAGCGATATTTCCAATTATTGTTCATTATTTCTGTATGTACACCATCATTTGACACAGCTCTAAAATAGAAAACAAGACAACTAAACTGAATCTGTTATAAATACTGTAGCTGACCTTTAATGGAACCGATGCTGTTCACACATGACTAGAGGCACAATCTCAGCAGTATCACTGCATGTCGGCCACCCATTTGTTATGTTATGCATAGTTTAATTAGAAACTTGGCAACTATTTATTTTGCATACACCCTGCAGACACCTTAAGTTACTTTTCCAGGAGGAGAGGACAGTCCAGAGGAATGTTTCAAGAGGGCTTTTAGAGGGAGAGAAATGCTCTGTGGAAATTTTAAAGAGAATTGCAAGGAAATTCAGCCTGTTTGAGAGTTGCTGTTTTGTCTCAGTTATACTTTTAATTTATGAAACAATTCAAAAATCACAAAAGATAAAAATGTTTTTCTTTCACTTGTTTTCTGACAATACCCATTTTTGCAGTACAGTATGTCCTTAGTGACTAATGCATGATTTAACTGTTTTTATAGTATTAGTGAAGATTCCAGTGGTCTTGTATAGAGTTGCAACAATAAGTCGACAAATCAATTAATCGTTTGACGGAGAAATCATCGCCAACCATTTTCACAATCGATCATTAAAGACATTTGTCACGCAAAAAATGGCAGAAAATACCTGTTTTCAGCCTCTCAGATATGGAGATTTTGTGCTTTCCTCTATTCTGTATCGAATATCTTTGGGTTTTGGACAAGAAAAACAAGACATAAAGAAATTACCCTGGACTTTGGGAAACTGGTAGAGACATTTGTCACTATTTTCTGACATTTTATAAACCAAATGACTATTCCATTTACCAAGAAAACAACTGACAGATTAGTTGACAATGAAAATAACTGTATGTAAGTATAGAAAGTAAATATGAGTACAATAATTTTTTTCTAATTTTTCTTTTTTTAATTTATCTTACTTACAATGAATGAGGTGCACAGTTCTTTTAGAAGTGGTCATTTTTGCAGAAATGTGCAAAATTGTCCAAGGAATGAGCAGAGGTTTACAGTACAAAGTGTAAAAAGAGCACTCAATGCGCAGAGATATATGCTATAATTCACTGTAAGTTGGAATTCATCATTCATCATTCATCATTCATCATTCATTCATTTTCCGTAACCGCCTATTCTTTTGGGGTCGAGCTGGAGCCTATCCCAGCTGACACTGAGCAAGAGGCAGGGTACACCCTGGACAGGTTGCCAGACTATCACAGGGCTGACACATAGAGACAGACAACCATTCACACTCACATTCACACCTACAGACAACTGAGAGTCCCCGGTTAACCTAACCTGCATGTTTTTGACTGTGGGAGGAAGCCGGAGTACCCGGAGAAAACCCACGCTGACATGGGGAGAACATGCAAAGGAACCATCTTGCTGTGAGGCGGCAATGCTAACCACTGCATCACCATGCCACCCAAAAGTAGAAAGTACAAGTCAGGAATACATGGATGCTCGCATCACAAGCGCCTACAGAGGACCTACATCAGTTACCACAGCACCACTGGCTAACAGAAACAGCATATAAACTAAGTCGACTGTCTTGCTTGTTGGTGCTCATTAAAATAACATACAACAGCTCCAAACTGTGTCAACGGGTGCTGAGCGTAATAGTGTGAACCACCACAGCCAACAGCATAAAGCTGTTGTGTATGAAGTTGTTTTGTGTGGAAGGAGACAAGACTCGTAAACTCACGAAGACTTTCACCCAGCACTAATCAACTGAATGGAAATAGCAATGGCAGCTACAACCTTACAGCACATTTTGCAATACAAATACAACATAAAACACTAAATAAAGTCAGAATTGATGACAAGGTAATTCTGCTTATGGTTCACTGCGTGCAGCGCCATGTTGCTGTGACATCAGGTTTGTCTGTTTGTATACTGGCGATCTTGCCCAAGTTTCCAGCTTGGATTCCTGACCTTAATGTTGGTTCCATTGCACTTTCCCATGTCGAAGGTTGTTTTTTTCCATGTTTTGAGTACAATGGTTTGCAGGGATCGTCCCAAAGATCTGCGTTAATGTTACACATGGATATTGAAGTTCTCCCTTTTAGCCATTCAGTGTTGTTCTTTGTCATCCGGTGCAGCATTTTCCAAAGTTTGTCAAACCCGTTGTGCAATATTACATGTGGCAGCTAGTCATACAGTACAAACAGGCAATGTGGCTTTCCCCTTTAGCCAATCTGTTTGATTATAAAAACATCAATCCCCATTTTAGTTAAAATCAGATCATTGGTGTCTGTTGTTCCATCTGTTCAAACAAACAAAAGGGGAAACAATGGCAGAAGATAGAAAACTGAAACACTAGGAGAGAAAAGGAGGACAAAGGCAAGCAACTTAAAAGTGAATCAATTTTCAAGATTAAAAAACAAAGTATGAGTGAAAATGCAATACGTTTGATTAGCTGAATATCCAGTCCTGCAGCCTGAGAGGAGTTCCTCAAACCCCCTGTTTGTTTAACCAGGGAGGTCTGTCTTTCTAACATGAACATCAGCAAGAGAGATCAATTTATTAAATACATTTATGAGAACAGAGTGCGGATCATGCACACATTCACATCGTTAGGATAGTGATAGTCACGTAAGGTATTGCAGAGACAGAAATAATAAGACCATTAGTCACAACAAATAGGAAAAGGTCAAATTTGTGCTTCAAGTTGCCTTCACACAGGCAGAACAAGACAGTCTATCACACTGTGTGGTAATCACCGAGTACAGTCTCTTTTAGTGAGTCACTGTCTATAATCACCAGGCTGCCGCTGTGATCTACAACAGATGCAGCTTTAGTTGTTCATTTCTTAAGCACAGCCTGATGCCAAATCTCTCTGAGATGTCAATGTTCTCGTCAGTCATTTCCGTGCATCTTCTTTCAGCCACGTCTCGGGCAATTTGTGCATCTCCAAAAGCATGTAGTCTGCTCTATCAATCAGAGGTAATGTAACAGTCCTTTACTTCACTAAGACATTGTGAGAGCCGCTCTAAAAGGCAGATGGATGCTCTTAAAAAAACTGTTTTTGTGCAGGAAATCTGATGTACTTCAGATGCTTTTCTTAGATTATCTCTCAGCCTCTAAAAGCAGCTACGTTTCTTTTTTCCTTTCTCACATCTTCAGGTTCATGAACCTTAAATTGTAACGAGAAGTGACAAGAGTTTAGCTTTTCTTGCGCGGAGATCAAGCGTGTAATAATCTATGATAATCAGAGGTAACAAGCTCACAGATCATTCACACCTGGGAAAACGCACGCATTATGGTCCGCTGCTCTCAAATCATTCTACTGTTTAAGTGAGACAGGATGTGATCAAATGATTTCAGTTTCAAAAAGCACAACTTTTCAAAAGTTCACGTGGACATGTTATTACCAGCGTTTTAATTCAATTATTGTGTGTTGTGTCTGGCTGCTACTACAGCGTCTCCGCCTCCCTGGCCTCAGGGATTGATGCCCAAAATCCTTACACCGTCTCCCTTTGACGGGCAGAGCGCAGCCGAGTTGAGCATGTTAAACATTATGTAGATGGAGTCCTGAAGCCACTGGGAGCTTTGTAAATAGTGGAAATCTCCACTGTAATGCTGGCCTACAGGCTAAAAGCAACACAGTATGAAATGTTAAATCTCTCGCTGTCCCTAACGCTCGCTCCTCAGCTTCTTCCTTCACCAAATACCCACCCCTCCCTTTCTTTTGTTTTCTGAATCTGTTCATCTCGTTCCTTTCTCTCTGTTCTTCCCCTTCTCTTGGCCTGTAATTTGTTCCTCGCCTCTCCCTCCCTCCCTCCCTCCCTCCCTCCTTCCTTCCTTCACTACCTCTTTTTCTCCTCCTCTGTTTTGCGCGCGCTCTCCCTCTCTCATCTCTTTCCAATCTTCCCCTCTTCCCTCCGCTGCCCAAAGTCTCATTTCACACTGCTACTTTTTCATCCTCTTTTCATCTCTCCCTCTCACTCCCTCCATCTCTTCATCCCATTTCTTCACAGCGCCCAGATCGTGGCCTGGTCTGGCCTTTTAATGTCTCCCTCTGCAACTCTCTCTTCTTAACTGTTTCCATTCTTTCTCGATTGCTCGCTCTCAGCTAGACTGTGGCTAATGCCATCAAGTGTCTGCAGCAGTCCTGAGCCAGACATTCAAAGCCCACGGCCTCTGAACTAGATGCACACAAGCACATATCAGAGATTAAAAAAGCATAAATGTGTGCATGCACATACCTGAACGTAACTGACGACTACAGTAAGGGTGGGCGATATGTCCCTAAAATAGCATGACAGTATTTCAGGGTATTTTTGCCATAACCATATTCTTGACAATATGACAAATACATTAAAATAAATATATCTTAATATCGATTTAAGAGAACAGTCTTGTAACAAAACAAGTGATATAGTTTTACAGTTTGCTTCAAATATTCAGTAAAAACTAAACAAAAATCATCTCTCATTTCTTTAGTTTGTGAACAACAACAGTAACTCAGAGTGGGATTCAGATTCTGTATACAATATTAATAGTTCAATAAATAAAATCTACCACAAATTACACATTTAAACAGCTCCCAAATACAAAAAATGTACCCTGGGATCTACATATATAAATCAACAGGTGATTTCCTTCTTTTAGTAAAATCCTAAATGATTGAGTTGTTATTTTTTCCCACCTGGACCTTTATGCTCTGCCATTTCTCCTCTAATCATCACACTGTAACCTGTGACAGGCTGTTATGAAACCACAACTATCGCATAGCCACAAATAGATGTGTTTTGTCGAGCTACAAGCATCATGTAGGTTTACATTACCAAAGGTTTCATCACTTGACGGCACTGCGAGAGAGGAGAGGTAGAGACGCTGTGCTGCTGCTGGAGGAGCCGCTGAATGAGTTCCCTCTGAGCGGTAAGTCACTAAAAGAGTCTGAGAAGTCGGGTCCATGTCATTGGTCCGACAGCCCATTAGTCCAACGGTCCGCAGTGCTGAACAGCTCCCGGTGGGCGTATTTCTACCTTGATGGTGCGCTGCGACCGGCTCTGGGTCAGCTGAGAAAGGCTTGAGGCGAAGCAGGCTCACGGCTTATGTGATTGTCACTTTCGTTTTCATTTTAACCCACACCTTGATCTTCTGGTTTTTGTGCCTAAACCTAACCAGACCTTAACCACAGGGCATCATGATGATTTCGGAACAACGGGTTTAATATGGTCGGAACAATGGGATGTCGAACCAATGGGCAGTTCCCGAGAAGTCTGGGGCTGTTCACAAAACATTCAGGATGCCACAGTTAATTCCACACTACTGAAGCTGCTCCTCTTTTTGGAACCACCATGGAGTTGCTAATAATTTCACTTTGAGTTTGTTGTTGCCGTGGGTAACAGTATGACGCCAATATGTCAACAAGTCCAAATACCACCAATATCACATCACATGACTTTGTTATAGGATATTAAAAATACACTGGTATCATCGTGAAGAAGATGATATGGCACACCCCGACAGAGCAGTATACTAACATCCAGAAAACAGCTTGGTGTACCTCTGATAGCAACAGTGAGTTTCTCTGAGCCAAAAGGTATCCAGGTGGAGGAACATACCCACCTACCTATCCACCAGCAACAACTTACTCACTTCAAGTTGGCATTTTTTGTTTAATTTTATATTCAGTTCACTTTGTGCCTGATGGTGACCTAGTGGCAACATTTCTGCTCTTGCACTTAGGGACACAGTGCACTTTACATGCCCCTTTTCATTTTTTTGCCTGTTTTATTCTGTTTTATTTGCAGTTTGAGATCCTGCAACTTTGTCTAACAACTATATACAAAGTTTGGCATCGTTCTCAGTTGTGTATGAAACTACAGCTGTAAGGAATTGTCCAATTCATCATGTAAAATGTTTTCTTTTTTCTCCAGGTGAGATAATTATATAAGCACAACGCTTTTTCTAAGGCTACAAGATGTCACAGCCAAATTCAGATCTTTTAGTCATCAAAAGATTAGTACCCTCCAACCCTGGCCTGTGTTTTTCTGGCATCATCGTCAGGTCGCAGATGTGAGGGCCACTGCAGAGGCTTTCTTTGTTCGGGTTGTTTTTCTCACAGTGTTATTTACCTCACTTATGAGTGAGCCTCATATCAACCTGAATGGAGATTTGTTCTAAATGATCAGCGACCCTGCTTCTTTTGTTTACTTTTCTTTCAGTGGATTCAATCAAGAAACTGGACTCCTGGCACAATCGAAAGCTAACTTTTTATGTCCCTTTACAGGCCCAGAGCTGACAATACAGATAACAAACCAGGCTACAAAACAATCAAACCCAACGAAAATAAAGTCATTCATTCACTAGATGTAACCAGGAAACTCAATAAATAAAACATTTATTTTCTAGTTGCTTACTGAGACTATTTACAGACAAAGACATCAAAATGGTGTATTTCCAAATTTTAAGGCGAGAAAACATAATGCTCGAGTGAAAAAAGCTTTGACTGGCTCACTCACGCCACCATTCATACAGCAGCTTGTTCTTCTCGATTGTGCGTTGTGCAAATAACTCCTTTAACACACTCTCAGTGTGGACCATCAGTTACTTAACAAACATATTTAAACTGGACAGATTTTTAGCATTGAAAGGAGCACAAATAGCTCAAACAACAGATTGGATGACAAGTAACTATTATTACAATCGCTAAGCAAACCCCAAAATCATATGATAGTGCAAATGTTTGCCTGATCTTGCACAGCAGACAAAGACAGCCATCACAAAACCATTTCTAATTCATGCTGGAATTTGCACAGAAAAAAGAAAGGCACTGAGCAAAAATGCTTAATTTGGATCTGATGTGGGCAACAAACAACTCTACCTTTTAAATATTATCTCTTCTATTATGTGGCATCATTTGTAAAAATCAAACATCTTGAAGAGACCAGCAGGCAACTTGGCCAACACACCCATTTCAAATGTTATCAGCCCATTATAATGCTTCAAATGGGGCCAACAGCACCTACCAGTTGGCCAGAAGGTGAATATTTAACACATTCTCAGCTGTTTTAAACATAGTGAATGTCGTGAAAAAGTCACTTTTTGGTTAGGATTTGGAGAACGTCATGGTTTAGGTAAGTGTGTTTGTTGTGTAATTTAAGTTGCATATGGAAGACAAGTACCTAAGTTAAAACAAAACAGCACTGGGGCACTGGTGGATTAGTGGCAGAGCAGGCGCCCCATGTACAAGGCTGTTGCCGCAGCGGCCTGGGTTTGACTCCAGCCTGTGGCCCTTTGCTGCATGTCACTCCCTCTCTCTCCCCCCCCCTTCACACTTGTCTGTCCTATACATTAAAGGCTAAAAAGCACCATAAAATATCTTTTAAAAAAAAAAAACAGTGCTGACTTTTGGTTTCACATGGGACTCACACAGGAGTTTCCTGCGTTTGTTCAATATCCATCCACCCCGACCTATTCCCTATGCAGACCTTGTCGCCCTTTTCGCTGCAGAACCCGACTTCCTTCCCATACTTATCATGGCCACTAGAAGTCGTCACCTACCAAAAGCCACCTAGGGCAGTTGTGGGTAGGTAGAGCAGGTTGTCCACTAATCGGAAGATCAGCCGTTCGATCCCTGGCTCCTCTAGTCTGCATGTTGAAGTAACCTTGAGCAAGATATTGAACCCCAAATGAATGGTTAAATGTGGTCAGACGACTAGAAAGGCACTATATACGTAAATGCAGGTCCATTTCCCATTTACTTGACAACAAACATAAATATAGGAGGTAGAGTGGGGCCAGACTACCTCAGTATGCTCCCAGTGACAACTGACAACAGCCATTTAATGGGCTGATAACATTACAGAGGGTGACCAGTATTTGAATCCTTAAACACCACAAAGCATTTGATTTTTTTCTTTAATTCCCAACAGGAAAGACAGAACCAACTGGGCCCAGACTGTTATGGACTTAGTCCAACTTGGTCCAGTCAGTCATGACAACCAAATTAGCTCCACATAATTCATGTCCATGCTTTTAGCAAACTAAACTAATCCCTCTACTTAAGATATGCTTGGCTGTTGTAGTTTTAGATTGAAAAGCTTCTGTATTGAATGTCTGGGTGGGGAGAGTAAAAGTGAACAAGCAAACCTCTTTCCATGACTGTGAGCTGCCCCTGTGAGGTGTGTCTGGAACTGCTGCTTCATAACTGTTGTTTATGTGAACAAAAGGAAGCCGATACTCAACTAGTATTTCAGATTTCATTATCTCAATCAGAGCAAACTTCACTTCGACTCTTTACACACAAGCAAAAAAATACAAAACATACTCAATCTCTGTCAATACACACACAAACGCTCGCTGTCTCACACACACACACACACACACACACACACACTTAAAGACAAGGCCTTTTGCTGCTTCCATCTCCCAAGGACAAGAGTAAAACGACACACAGGCTAATTGATTTCTGCGCGTGTCTAAAGTGAATGTCGTGCTCCACTAACACACGTTCTTGCATTCTCTCTCTCTCACTCTTTTTTTTTTTTTTTTTCTGGCCGCGTGCGGTTTCAGGTTTGAAATCAATTTGGCTGAGATGAAAGTTTTCAATTTCATTAGCTTGATCAAATGGAGCGCTGTTAACAGGCGGCGGTAATAGAAAATCATTTAGGCCAAGCAGCTCACACACTCTCAAAGGACTGGTTAAGAGCTGCTCAGAGAGGGAGAGATGGAGATGGAGAGATGGAAAGATGGAGAGGTGGGGGAGGAGGGAGAGAAGGAGGATGACAGGTGGGAAAGGAGACAAAATGGGAAAAGGAACGGAGAAGAGAGAAGGGTCCAGAACAGACGAAGAGATGACAAGGAGAGATGTATCGCATTTTGGAGAAGAGATTGTGAGATGAAGTCTAAGACACGATGGCAGGGGATAAAGTGATGGAGTAAGGACAGCGAGAAGTAGAGGAAAGTAATAGGGACAGAAAATGTTCTTTATGAGAGAAAGTAAAAAAGAAAAATGTGACACAGCAGAGAGAAAAGGAAGATGGGTGGAGAGAAGGGACAGAAACAGAAAGATTAAATGTAAGAATGACTGATGACCAAGGAGAATGATTAAATGAGCAAAAATGTCACAATAAAGGCTGAGCGGAAACAGGATGCAAAGAAGAAAGGGGGGAAGAGAAAAGAAGACAGAGAAATTTGTCTCTTCCTCTTGTGTGCCTGCTAAGCATCGGCCCATTAAACCCCTGTTATTGCTCCTCAGATGTTTGTCAGAGAAAAATAGTGTTGTGATGAAAGAACATAAATAAACAATTAGCCATCAAAAGACTCAGCAAGGCAGCCGATCGCCAGCTTAATATCACCACTTCCATGAGGAAAAACAAATTGAAAATCAGTCGTGGATTAATACACGAGAGGGATGCCGAGATGAAGAGGAAATTTAAAAAATAGAGATTCTAGGAAAGAATGATGGATTCATTTATTGGATAGCTGAAGGCAACTACTGCGTCAGAGTTACAGGTTCAAATCCGACCTCATAAACTTGGCTTATAAACTTGGATCATAATGTGTCCTTAGCATCAAGAATTGAAACCTATCAGGCCCCGCCAGACAGTAAATGCTTGCTCAAATATATCTACTCAGATCTAACAGTTTCATTTTATTAAATGAAATATTGAGAAAAGTTTAGAAAAAGCTTAAAGTAAAAGCTAAGACGAGATTCACTCTTGTTTTGGAACGAGCTTTGTTTTTTCGATGCTGTGTCCGCGATATTCATTGTTTCCTCTTAGACACGTTTGGCAGCTGGTCGCTACCTATTTATAAGTCCCAACCTCGCCTTCGCACAGTGCCCTAAAATGCCCCATCATAGCAAAATATGAAGAAAATAAAGGCAGAGGGCAGAGTCTCTGCAGATAATATACAGCCTCACATTTCTAATGGGTCATAAGTGATGATTGAGAGGGATTACTGCATCATTTTTTGGCAAATCCTGCACAGCATATGTTTAAAAAATTGATTATTTTCATATGACACCCAGCCTTATAATGAAAGCAGACGCTTCTGCAGACGTAAGAATTCCTAACGCATCCGTCTATCCATTTTCATCCGGGGCAGCAGTCTGAGCAAGGTACTCCAAACCTCCCTCTCCCCAGCAACGCTCTCCAGCTCCTCCTGGGGGATCACAAGGCATTTCAAGGCTGGATGAAATACATAATTCCTACAGTAGGTTCTGGCTCTACCCCAAGGCCTACCGTCTGAGTGGAGGCATCCAGGACACATCCAGATCAGATGCCGAAACCACATCAACTGGCCCCTTTCAACACAGAGGAGCAGAACGTCTACTCTAAGCTCCTCACCCTATCTCTTTCACCCTATCCTAAACCCACCCTGGCTGAGCCTAGCCACCCTACATAGGAAACTCATTTCGGCCACTTGTATCAATGACCTCATTTTTTCCGCCACTCATGACCATAGGTGAGGGTCAGAACGTAGATGGACTGGTAAATCGAAAGCTTTGCCTTCTGGCTCAGCTCTCTCTTCACAACAATGGTCCGGCACAGCACCCATATCACTGCTGAGACTTGGAGGTACCTGACGCTTCACATGTGGCTGCAATGTGTGTTAGAAGTCACGATGTGATGAAGCCAACAGAAACCACGACACACGCTTTTTGAACTGTCAAAACTCAAACTAAAATAAAAGTGCAGGTTTCTGCATTTTCAGATTTACATTTGGCATTACATGAAAGAGATTATTATGGGTAGAATCTTCTCTATCACAGAATAAAAGTCATTTTAGATCTTGAATTATATCACCATATTGTAAATTTTATGGAGAAATGAACTGAGAAACTGTTCATAGATAAAATTAGAAATGTCTGTTTCAGCAAATCCAGCACAAATTCACATTATTTGATTAAAAACTCACATAAAATGTAAATCACAATAGAGCTGTCCTGTTTTTTGACGCGTAATATTCCACACAATGGCCTGATACTCTCAGAAATATCAATGGGAGAGACACCACACAATTAAAAGTATGGTAAAAAAAAAAAAAAAAATCTGATGGCAATTAGGTGTCCAGCAACTCACAGGCAATTGTTATAGTTTAGCCTTCTATATTCCTACATAGTGACACACACACACACACACACACACACACATTACTGCACATCATCCCGATAAATTACATTCAATCACAATTCAATGAGAAAAATGAAAGCTAATGTTAATCTATTGTTAGTCTCCTCTGAGTCATTGTGTCATGATGATAATGATCAGCTAATTCAGTTTCTCTCTTACACACACATACACACACACACACACACACACACACACACACACACACACACACACACACATTGCGTGGCTAATCAGCCAAGTGAAGCTAATGTTGGGGGAAATGTGTTTCTGATTAGCCCAACCTTAAACCCCAAGACATGACTTCTAGACCTACAGTAGCGGTCACACACACATGCACACAAACAGACAGGCACACACTAAATTAGTCCGGCTATTCATGCTAATCTGAGGGAAAATGACTTGCTCATTAGTAAGACCCTTAAACCTCTCGACAGGCCTTTGAAACCCAGCCGTGTCATGGTCACTGAGAGTATACAGAAAAATACAGGCTCAGACGCACACACACACACACACACACACACACGCAGGCTTGAGCAGAGGAAGTTGGACTATTAACAAATTTCCGGACCAATCAGTCGACTTTCAGTAACTGCTTGTAGATTCTAAAAATAGCAGAAATGTAAACAGCAGACCAAAATACACAAACGAGGATTAAAAAGTCCTCAGATAAACAAAAAGAACAGATGCCTAAAGCTGGTGAAAAGTGAGAGAAGAATTAATGTAGAAAATAAATTTAGTGAAATTGGAGATGTGACTGTCTGTGCAGAGGCAAGATTGGATTACACAAACACACTTAAATCTTAAACCCTTACTTTCCTTCAGAAGAACCTTAACTGATTTGATTCTTTCTATATCTCAATGTAAGCTTAACCATCGTCACTGCATGTCTGTCCTCAGCCCCTGCACCAATCTGAAATCTTACCTTAACCTTAAATGCCTAAGTATCTCTTGAATAAAGTGCTGTCGGAGCGTGATCACACGATAAACAACAAAAATACGCCATTCATGTTGCAAAGCAGTCCATCAGGTAATGTGCGCTTGCATGCATTTGACTGGCTGATGCAGCACCTTGCTGGATGACGTGACACTGCAGCAAAAGTTGTGCCACATTCAACTTTTTTGCCAAATGGCCCTGTGTTGTTCTACAAGAGACCCCTGCGTTGGCACCCACACTGCCCTGACAGACTAACGCCATTTCAATGAAGGGCTGAAGTCACTCTGTAGACAGCCTTAAAGCTTCAGGGACCAAGTGACAAGTCAACGCAAGGATTGCTCCAGTGCGTGACGGTGAGAAATTAGACAAGATTTAAACTTAAAGCTCTTTTTTTCATTCTTAGCACGACCACTTTGGTCACTTTTCATGTGCGAAACCAAGTACAACATCACTACCGCCTTTGAGGGGAGACTGTCCAAAAGTGTGAGCTGTTATTACCATTTGTATGATCCACTGCACTGAAAGACATGCAGAAGGCACAGAGTTCTCGCACAGGGATCAGGGAGGCAGTGATACATCCAGGAAGAGGCTGTGATGACAAGCTTTCTGCTTCACCTTTAACAGCAGGTACAAACTCTTTTGTCTACAGCAGACGTGATCAGACGACACAGAACATGACCCAATTCGTGTTGAATAGACTGAGCCCTTAATTGTAAATCCGAACTCCACATGAATCCTTTAAAGACGAGGTGCCAAACTGACCTGCAACGTCCCCTATCTGACAGTCTAAAATTATTCTCACAAAAGATATCAAACACAATAAAAACATTTGAATTCACTGCTCCTGATTCACTGTCTGTCAGGTTTAGCGCAAGTCTTTGGAAAGCCAGAACCCTGGCCTTCAGCACTCTCGTTGAGTAACAACATTTATTGTTGAACGCTCATGTTTGACAACTCAAAAATATTAATTTCTGCTTCTGACTCCTTGTTACACTCAGGGTTCAAGGGACTTGTAATGATGGCAAGGTAAAGAGCAAGGCTGAAAATAGCAGCAAAGAGATTAAACTGGAGGGATTGGAATACAATGGGTGTCTAGAAACTAATAATCTACACATTTAAATGGAAAAAAGTGTCCATTATATGAAATAGCGTGCATCTACCAAGAATATCCACCTTAACCCTGAAATATGTCAGTGCATTATGTACATTATTATTCTATTTACAACAGACGGACAAAGTATGACCCAAGTGTTGCACACACAGATAATTGCATCTATGAAAAAAAAACGTTTGAGTTCATATTGAAGTCATGAGTCACCTTCCCTTCCAGATGCCACAAAATTGCCAAATTCCCCTGAAAATAAGGGGTTATTTTTAAACTCATAATTTGAGTTAGATTCTAGGCATTTTACTTTGGCAACAATATTGTGAGTAGATGATTGCGCATTGTGGCTCCCTAATAATACATTCCTCTGTTGGGTCTGTCATGAGTATGCCAGAGATGGGAAATGTGTGTCAGAGCGTGTGTATATGTGTGTGAATGTGAGCGAGTGTGTGTCAGTGTAAATACGTCCAGGCCCTCTAGCAAACAGTATCCTTCTCAATGAGATTTACTGATATAGAAGGAAGGGACACAGAGGATGAATACACTCTCAAGGGAAGAGAAAACCTCTGTCTCTTTTTCTCCCACTCTGTCTCTCTTCAGTCTCTCCATCTCCATCGCTTCCTCCTCCTCCTCCTCCTCCTCTGCGTGATGACAAGAAGAGTTGGTCTCCTTATGACGATGAGAGCCAATTCTTTTCCCTATCATCCAGCTCCTTCAATCTGTTTGTGCGCGCCTCTGTGTTTGAGTGGTCTTGTGTGTCTGACTGTGCATACTGTCTTTCTACCCATCAAGTGGCATGGGAAACCAATTCTTTCTATGGAGGAAGACTTGAGAGGTTTTCATGTGAGATACAGAAACAATGGCGAGAAAAAAAAGAATGCACCAAATACACATAATAATCCTGGGTTTCCTGAATGGGCAAATTACCTGAATGTATAAAAATAGTGAGAAAATCAGGTTCAGCAGAGGAGAAGGTAATAGATGTAAGCTCAAAAGGACATGAAAACAAACCACAGTTTACCAGACCTGAGTTTCAACTGTATACCAGTATATACTAAGACTATCTGTGTTATCTTTTCACACTGGAAAAATGACAAGTTGAAGTATGCTTATAAATGCCAGCTGGCAAAAACCAATCTCTTTTCTGAGCATGGTGTTGGACATTATTGGCCCACCGAAATGGAAGAGACACTCGCAGCTAATAAAAGGTGAAGAAATTGTGGATGGTAGTAAGATGACTCTGCTGATGCCTCAGAAACAAAACAATAAATTAATAGAACCTTGGAAAACATGTTTACCAGGTACACTGGGAAAAGCTTTACATTGAAATCAGCAGCAGCTTTTTGCCGCTACAACCACTCCAAAGTTGTCAAAAAACAGCACTTGGTCAGTGAGTTCTGGCGCTAGATACAGACACAAAAAGCTGTCCTTTCACATCGGTACGGTACATGGTTGGCCCAGTAGCGGGGGAAACACAGCGGGACAACAACGACGGTTAAGGCAGCGAAAGTCCGGGTAGGGCAGATGGGAGGCAAGGTGGATGGGTCAAAACCCTGTTCTTTTTTCCTAAACCCAACCACGTGTGTGTGTTGGCAAAACGTAACATGTTGAAAGAAAAAAAGTCGATACGCAATGCTGTACTGACGTAGTGCATTTATTTTGAAAGAGACTGTACGTTTCCTGTGGAAAACAGAAGTGTATTTTGAAAACAGACAATGCATCTAACAAGCTGAAACTGACACGGCATCTCAGAACGTCAACATCCAGGGTACCTTGCACATCATATCTCGAAATGGAAAGTCCATGACCAAACATCGATATGTGACGAGGTCAGAGTGAGAATGTGTTCGCCACTGCAAATCTGTGTATATTTTCCTGTTAAAGCTGTAATTGGTAACGTTTACAAAAAAGACGTTAGCTGTGGCCGGTGGGCGGTGCTTGGTTTTGGCTTGACGCAAACTTTCTCCTTTTACAGCTAAACAGTACACTAAAACAAGTTTCTGAAAATATGTAAGGCAAAAAATAGTCAATGCAGTAACAGAGTCTTGATTCATATTTGATCAGCACTGCCTGTTTCGACAGTTTAGCCGCAGTTCACAAGCTGTGACTGACATGATTGCAGCTGGGTTCAAGACTTCTCTGACAGCTCTGATTGGTCATTTTAGTTCACCCATGGTGGATTTTTCAGCAAACTGCAGCTTTAATGCAAAATATTCAAATTAAATTCCTATCAACTGTAAAAAATTGCGCACTGTGATATATAGGGAAGAAATTGTGCATGATGTTAGACACATTCATATCTGTACACCTGCCCATTTCACCCACAGTAGTGTACTTGTGGCCACAGAGCAGAGGCAGTTGTGGCAGAAGCATTTTTTTTTTCAGATTCAGGAGTACCTTGACAATATTTTTTGAAAAAGCGGAGTGTTTCTCTTCTGCTTTCCCAAACAGGTGACCTTGCAGTCACACCGTAATACCCAGAACAGACAAGATACACAAAAATCAATACGGGAAAAAGCTGAGAATTTCATGACCGTGTACAAAAGGAGGCAGGGAGTGAAGACTGCCTCCTGTCCACTTCTACCAGTCCACCCAGTACGCTTCTCGGTGACCCTCTCTACTGCTCTCTTTGTGCTCTAACCTTACTGTCGCCATGACAAAAAGGACGTGTGTGTGTGTGTGTGTGTGTCTGTGACACAGTGGCAGAAGGAAAAAGGCTTACGCTGAACAGGTGTGATTTCCTGACATCATGGTGTTTGGCAACCACACACACGCACATGCTCACTCTCCCCCTTCCTTCTTGCATTCATGAGCAATTGCTAAAAGTTCACATTTTCCATGTCTGAAATGTCCCTTGTCTGATTTAAAATCCTCTCTGTTACTTATTTTCAGAGAATAAGCTCCCTGTGTGTGTGTCTGTGTTTGGATGTGCTCGTGTGATTGTGTGTGTGTGTGTGTGTGTGTGTGTGTGTGTGTGTGTGTGTGTCTTGCACGCACGTGTGACCATATGAGTGTGTGCCTCAGTGAGTCAGCGAGCCAGTGAATGAAACCAACAATGAGACACAAAGAAAGATGCAGTCACAGAGAGCAAGGAGAGGGAGCGCAGAGTATAGAAAGGACAGGGTGAGAGACTACCATTGTGTGTGTGTGTGTGTGTGTGTGTGTGTGTGTGTGTGTGCGCGTGTGTGTGTTTGTGTGTGTGCGCACGTGTCTCAGTGATTTTACATCAGTAATTATTAATGCTCTGTATTGCATGAGTAATGGTGCATAGTGCTGACATTCTGCTACAGGTTAGCAGTGTAGTGCAAAACGCGCTCAAGCACACAGCAGGAGCCACACACACACTCTCTCTCTCTCTCTCTCTCTCTCTCTCTCTCTCTCTCTCTCTCTCACTAACACACACACACACTCTTTGAACAGTGCAGGGCTTTTTCCAGCATTTGACACATAAAGTACAATCTGCCACATGGCTATTGCACACATTAAAAAAAGGCAACCTCAACAAAAGTGGAGGCATTAAAAGTGAGCTGCTGAACACAGAGGTAACCTGTTTAAAATTAGGAAAATGTTTGTACACGTCCTCTAATTTAGAACATCAGTAAAACTGTAGACTGTCGAGATATCCTGGTGTACAAATTTTAAGTAATACCGGCCAGCCAATCAGAAACATGTTTAAGAGTAGACAGCCCAGGGCTCAATTAACAAAAAAGTAGGTGTTATATATTTGGTTTTTTTAAAGAACTGTTGTCAAGATATGTTCTAAGCAGGACATTTTACCGTTGAAAAAGAATTGTCACTTCAGTAGTAAAATCCATGTTGTTTGCATTTCTGCACTGCAAATTCTTTTCCTTTTTTCCCACCCTGTGAGCCGAAACCAATATATCTGCATTAAGCTCATATTAGTTGAAACATCCAGCTATATAAAGGTAGCAGTAATAGCCAAAGAGATTATAGAGATATAAAAAGATGCATTGTGTATATGCACATGCATGCAACAAACACACACATATACAAGGATAAAAATACAACCCATCAATATTTACAGTAACATTACTGACTGATGATGCAGCACAACAAAGTGGAATAGTATCTTTAAAAGTGGACCAGTCACAGCAAGGACCGCCTGCAGCTAAAGTTTATAAATGCTGACTCTCTGTTTGATTTGCATGAGCATATGTAAGGAATTCCCAGGCCGCCCGCCCACATCAGACACCCTGCTGTGAGTACAGAGCCGAGTCATGACCCCCCCTGTGACTACACTCAGCCTCTGAACCTTCAAGACCAAACTTAACCGTTTGCCTCCGAAGAGGCGTCTTTCTGATGCTCGACGTTTGAACAAAACCAACAATGACAACCTGAAGACGACCTGGATGATGCAATGGCAGAGTGATGCAATTACGGTGAAATGGAGTGACATGAAAATAGAAATGCCATTCAGGGAATAATGAGACAATAACGTAAACGGGGACTACTGGCGAGACAAAGGCAGCGCAGTCAGTGACATGTGGTGCTTGTAACTAAAAACAATACAGTACAGTGAAACTGAGCAATAGAGGCTTTTAAAAGGTGGTGTTTTGTCTGTGGCTGGAGTCAGACATGGGGGTGGAAAATACTTAAGTATTACAGGTGACAGCTTCAGTGTGGTTGCAGACAGCAGCACACACACCAACACACACAACCACAGGTGACTAAAAGCCTATATGTGACTACTGTAAATGCACACAGGGGCACAAGGAAGGCAAGTGAGCAGTGGAGACAACACACTGAATCTGGCAACACATGCAGGGAGAGAGACAGAGAGGAAGAAGGCAAGGCTGGTGTTTTGCTTTTTAAAACTGCCTTAGGTGGCCATTACAGCATTAGAGCCTGAGCTCTCCAATGCCCAATAAAAACTGTTAAACCACAGCCAAGTCGGAATGGACTTCTCCTTATGCATGTGTGTGAGGGAGATGCAGAAAGTCTGTGTGTGTGTGTGTGTGTGTGTGTGTGTGTGTGTGTGTGTGTGTGTGTGTGTGTGTAAGAGGAAGGCAGCTGAAATAGAGCAAGAACAGAAAGATACTACCAGCCATCCTTAGTGTCAAGGGAGCTACTAAACAAGAGCAATATGCACATTCAGACAGTCCATGGGCAACAGGATTTAAAAAAAAACTGCCTTTTATATTTCATTCCACGTGAAGAAGAGGAGAGGAAAGAAGGTGTCAGGAGGAGAGCAAGAGCGAGAGTGTGTTTGGCTGATTTAATCTTTTAGTTACTCAGCCGTTTTGTCGGGCACAGCTGTTTGGTCTCCTGTCGGTGTGCCGTGCGCCGCGGCCACGGCGACCACCGCGCTCCGGAGCGCACAACGCAGCGACTGTTAACTGCTCAGTGGGCCGTGAGTGACCGGAGCTGATTAAAACATACACACACGCGTACAGGCGCGCGCCCAGACACAGAATACACTCAGGGGAATGTGATACTAATTCCAAAGGACTGTCATGTGCGTGGAGAACGGAGGCGTACAAGTGCGCACACCATATCTGTCAGCCCTCTTCATCTTATGCTGCTGCTGCTTCTTCTTCCTCTTCTTGGGTTTTTCTCCCGGGGATAAGGGGGTGGTGGTGTTGCCCGACCTGAATTCAGAATATCTCAGCCCTGTTTTAGTGTTCTTGAGCAAGACAGTGAGTCGCCATCTGCGCACACACGCTCTGGATAAAAGAAGCTGCTGATTTCAAATGAGCGTAAATTGTCTTCTGTTTCTAAGACACGCACCACAAGCCATATCCACATAAAATACATTTAAAGAGTTATCTAATGAAGTTACTGCTTTTCATATTTAGGCAGACGTGTATGGCATCTTGACCCCTCTCTTCTTGCTTCCTATTTCTCTGTATGACGTGCAATTTTGTAGGCTAGACGAGGAAAGAATCTTGAAGCTCATGAGTAAATTTTAAGAGGAGTGAGGCGACTTCCCTCAATTTAAAAATACCCCGAGAACCCCCTTCACAGCACCTCATACAGGGACGCTCATCTTTAAACCGGATTCCAGGAGCGCAGGAGAGGTCATGCGCAACCTGTCACAATGGCTTTCACTCCCCAAAAGAAGTTCTAATCTTATTTTTGTAGGACAAACGCTGCCATTAGTCTTCTCCGAGAACTCAAACGAGCACCCGGGGCGGGTCAGCCGCCGACTAAGCCGGGGTTCGGGTGTCTCAGATGGCACCGGTTAGTACGCATCTGTCACTTGACGCTTCGGCTCAGTCAATTACTTATTATTCCGCACACACGCACGGATACAGGAGGTGTCAAGGTGAATATGGGCAAATCGATCGTCATTTGGCTTTCCAAAAAAAAAAAAAAAAAAAAAAAAAAATGAAACTTGCTTCATTTAAATTTCCAGAACTGTGCTGACATGTTGGCAGACATAACCTCCAGCCTGTGATCACCATATGGCAAACGCAGTCTCTTAGAATGTGACGAAAGCGTCTTGACTTCGTGCAACTTGTTCCAGTTCATCTCTTTAAGTGATGACTGCTGTCATGCTGATTATTGTGAGGATGAAGAGCATTTGAACTGAGTAGAGAGTTGGGGTTCCCTTCATCGACATACCTGTCTAACATCAGTCCTCTCCAAAGCGCGCACAAATACGCACCATAAAAGGAGAAATATCGACAATTCTAACACACATGATGCAAGGATTGTGCACTCATCCATGGTGCCTTTGGGGACCACAAAAAGTTGGAGAAAAAAAGGAAAACAAGCAGAAAAACATACCGAGAGTGGGTGTGACATTCCCGATTTTCCAGCCCCCCAAAAAAACAACACTGGCAACAAGTTTTCGCCCGCATCTGCATCTCTTACCTTTCCACAGGGAAAGAAGAAGCACTGTCTTCCAGAGGCGACATCCCACCAGCGCGCCTCCCCTTCTCCACACCGTCTCCATCCCTCCTGTCGATTAAAAACCTCCGGGACTGTTCACAAAACGGACAAAAGGGGATCTCTTATTTATTTTTATCTCTTTCCCCTCAGACAGATCACCACCGCATCAGTGCCATCAATAATCTCAATTTGACCAAACTGCGCTCCCGCTGTGCTTGACCTAAGACACCGCGCGGATGAGGTTTGGAGTAAACTATAAATCCTTCTTGAGTCAGTAATAAAAAAAAATGAAACCCCCGATGGGCAATTCCGGTGCAGGCTGGCTTCTTTTTTTTTAATCCTCCCCCCTTTAAAAAAAAAAAAAAGTCTGCGGTGTGTCTCCTTCAAGACAGAGCCGTGGAATGAACCCGTTTTCCCCCGTGGTGAGCTTTCTCCACCGGTGCGCTCCTCTGCTTTATTTATCCAAACGGGACAGCTGAAAGCTGAGGAAGCCTCAGTGTCTCTCCCTTTATCTCACTTTTCTTTCTTCCAAAGTTTAAACAGACCGGCGGAGTGGACGAAGAACTCCCCCGACGAATTAAAAAGTCCACTTCCTCGGCGGTTTGGAAACAACAAAAGCCGAGAGAAACTCTGCCACTTAAGGCTCGTGTATTAAATAAAATCCAAATTCCGCTCGCCCGGCAGCAGCTCCGTCCGCTCTCCTTCTTTTCCTTCCTCCCTCTGTCTATCCTCCGACTATCCTCCTCTTGCTGTGCGTGTGATGCATGTGTGTGCGCCTGGGTTCAACTTGAGAGGCTGTATACACTCGTCCGCGGGATGGAGGGAGGAGAGGAGAGGAGAGGACAGAAGAGGAGGAGGTCTGACGATTCCACCAGCCGGCAGAGGAGGAGGAGGAGGAGGAGGAGGAAGAGGAGGAGGGCCAGCGGAGGCTGTGGGGCTGAAGAGGATGGGGGGGTGAGGGCGGGATTCAGCCATGTGAGTGACAGTGAGGCAGCCAATGGAGGGTGGAGGAATTTATTTGGGCTTTTTATCCATTTCTTTTATTATTTAAGATTATTTATGTGGTTAATTCTTCATTTTTATTATTTATTTATTTCATATCAGAGAGGGGCAAAACCAACAATGTAGACCAACCAAAAACAATTTGGGATTTTTTTTTTTTTTCAAAATAAAAGAAAGTGAAAAACACACAAAAATAACTGCAAACATAGGAATTAAAAGCCAATAATTAAAAACAAAATATCTAGAATTTAGCCTGCGTGGAAACAGATTAAAGAGATGTTGCTGCACGCTGCAGCTTGTGCTGCTGAACAGACTAAAACTCAAGTTTAATATAAGAAGATATCCCACGAGTGGAAAGCCTGTTTCTCTTTATGCTTTATATGTGTGTGTTGGTGTCAGCTGTGTGTGTGTGTGTGTTTGTGCGCGCGTTCACGTGTTGTTTATCCTTTCAAAGCCTCGCTCTGCATTATTCATACAAAGACACACGCTACACCTGTTCTCTCTGTAATCGATAGACGCCACCTTCGCACGAGCTCTTATGTAGACGCGCACACACACGTACACACACACACACACACACACACACACATAACACATCCGCTTCCAGTGGCGTGTGACAGCTTGTACAAGTGCAAAATGTGATACACCAGACACCTTGTAATAAAACTCATTCACTTTCTATTGATAGGACGGGGGTGGGGGGGTGGGGGGGTGGGGGGTCGTGTGTGTGTGTGTGTGTGTGTGTGTGTGTGTGTGTGCGAACAAGCCAAAAGAGAGAGAGAGAGAACATTAAGGTCTTCTTTGAGTCCGAGACGATATTTCATAAGGCAGCGTGCCTGGTTCCCTTTGTCAGCTAAATGTGTAAAAGCTAAAGAGATGACATTGTGACTTATTGAATTGCAAATCAGTCCGTCGGCGGAGGGATGGGAGGATTTCCGGAGACGGAGATACGTGAGCATCGCTGCCTGTCTGCCTGCTTGTCTGTCCGTCTGTCTGTCAGACTCCACGGGCCTGCGCAAGAGGCTAAGAAGGAGCGACAGCCCCCCCTAGTGGCACAGTCAAAGAAGAGACACCAAGCAGAAGACCTTCTATACATCCATCCTTCATCTGTCCTTAATGAGCAAAATATGTGATTGTCATTGGAGATGCTTTGGTGCATTCATTCATCTTCACCTTGCTCTCTTTTTCCACTTGTCCTGTCTCCTTGTTCTCACTTTCCCCAAATATTTCCAGCCTCCAAGACACAAGCCGACCCCCTCTATAACACCCAGGCAACCGCCATCCCTCCATGTTATGGAGCACAACCCCAATTTTAAAATATCCCTCTAATTTCCCACAGTGTCTTCCCTCTCAGCCAGCCACAGCATTCCCTGTGACTTAAGCTTAAAGGATCTTTTTTTAACCGAACTATTCCTCTTGGGGCCTGCAACCGAAGCAAGGCATTAGTTCAGCAAGCACGCGGTAAAATGTAATATTTGTACAAATACAGTGTCTGTATACCAATGAGGCCCCACTGGCTGTTTGGAGAAAATTTGACACAGAATAAAAAAGAATTGCAGATAATTCCCTGTATATCCAGGGACGAAAAACAAACACTTTCAAAGTAAGAGTAAAAAAATCTGCTGGTGAAAATATAGTGCCTCATCTAGATATTTGTTCCAAGCATTCTCAGCTTATGGCCACCAAAAAGGGAAAAGCGCCAACACACAGCTGTCTTTCTCGTGACAAAAATGAAATGGGCAAACTCCTATTTTTCTTTTCCTCTTTAAGGTTATTTCACTTGTCATTATTAGAGGAAGGCTGCAGGCAGCAAATATTCATTATATCACAAAAAGGAAGGCATTCATCACAAAGATTGCATTGTCAGTAACTCTTCAGATGCAACCTGTCATTGATGTTATGTGATAAATGAAGAAGAATATGCTCTCTAAAAGTGGCTTCTCAGTCATGTGGCTGCTCGCTGTGCTTCTTCGCCGCCAGACTGACCACAGACACTGACCTGTTCTACTTTTGCACTTCAGTCAGGATGAGGCCCATGCAGCTGAAATCCTTAATTATAGAAGTCCCACTTTTTTACTGCGTGGTTGTCAGACTTTTTCCTGCACTTTGTATCCACTCCCATGAGGAGCTATTCAAAAAGTGTTGCTCTCATTTTCAGGTCTGTTTAAAAGCAGCTCGACAGCGTTTTAAAGGAAGAATATAAACAAGAAATAGGAGATGAAAGTGAAGGATGTCTTTTATTTTGATAACTGGCTACTGCCACGCTGCACCTGAAGCAGACAGAAGCTTCTGCAGGTTGATTTAAACGCCACAGATTTTATAATTTACCAACACAAAGAGAAGTGTGGATTGGAGAGATAGACAAATTTGTATTTTAGACGAGGAGCCGCTACAGTCGTGGTACCATCATTAGTTCGAGCGTGTAATATTTGTTGTATTCAGAGGTGTTGAAGAATTGAAGGAGAGTGTACAACTATTGAGGTGCTTGCAGGTAAACATCAAAGTAAGGCGGGGAAAGCAGCAGGCTCACTTTGATGCGATCTTTTCATTTTTGTTTCATGAATCAACGGCACATCTTGTCTTCCTCGGACTGTGCTGATTCATGAAATGTCAATAATTTATCAGAGTTGTATGTGCCTGCACCTCCCCTCCTCACTTTGACTTCACACACTTATTCATTCACACAATCATCATCACACTCAAGCAAAATATTTCATAATTTTGGTGTCCTTCAAAATCTGCACAGTTGCAAAAAGACCTGCGTATGGGCGGCAAGGAAGGAAGTGGATCGGGGGTGAAAAGGAAAGCTTTTTACTCCTTACCTTCAAACATACAGAGCTCTATAACGCACACTTCAGCTGCATCTCAACAAGTGTAAGAAGCCCTCTCCCTCCCGTCACTGTCAGTCTGCTGCTGTGCTCTGCCCACCCTGAGGTGATGGTGGTCATCACTGCACTCGTCTCAGCTTCTCTCCCTATGGCTTCTCAGTGGTGAGATGACCTTTGCACTGCGAGTCACTTCACATCTTCTGTCGCTGGCTGAGAACTCATCTTTTAGAAGGAAATACTTTATATCACTCCTGTCCGGCTGAAATACACACCACTCTGTCAGTGTGTGCAGCTGTATAGATTTGTCCTTAACACTTGTAGTAGAGAAACACTCCTTCCAAAATCATCTTATTCTGTGTCTTTTCCTTGCAGGTAATCCTTGTCTCACCAATTAAAAAGCAAGAGGCCAGGATTATCTGAAGTTTATAAGGGACAGTTCAACCGAAAATCTAAAATACGTATTCTTCATTTAGAGTTTGATTTCCGGTTTTGGTGTACAAGCTTAAACCAGTTTGATTTCATGCAAACCGGTTGAACCGGCATGTCATTATAACACCTTCTGGCAAATTAAAAAGTAATCTAAATCTGCATCCTGTGCCAACGGCGACATGGTACTAAGTCCAACATGTATTGCATTAATAATACATAATATGACAGTGTGATCAGCATAATATTATGTTTACATACAGACCAATGTTGCCGCAAGTGTCTGACTGGCTGTGAGTTGAGGCAAGTGTCAGGACGCTTCACATTTCAGAAGATGGAACAAAGTTCATGGGTTTTGGGGTGATGAAAGGAACTATGGCAAGAAAACTAAAACTTGCACCAATATGACAACATATCGGATGTTAAACTAACATAGGAAGTGTCCTAGATAACCGCAAGTGATGCAGCACTGCCCTAGTGAGCTGAATTTCTGTCAAATGGTGTGTTTCTATTCATCCCTGTCGCTGGAACAGCTGAATCATGAAGTCAAGATGAGGAATTATCTACTGCATACCTTCTTATTTCGCGACAAAAAAACCTACACGAGGTGGCAGCTGGCTGAGGAAAGATCACCAGGGAGCTGAAAGTTCCTGGTGAGCTAAATGACCATCACTAATAAGCTAGGCTAGTTGCCGTTGGCTATGATGTGTCATGTCTGTTAAATATCCCAATATAAAACGTGTTTTCTGTTTAAAAAAGTAACATCACAATGTAGGACGATAGGAAGTACTCACTCATACTTTAAGTGGTTACATCTTCAGTCTGATCTCGAGCAAACAGCTGATATTTGCATGGTTTGTTTACATGAAGTAAGCCTAACAGAAGTGCATATTCAATGGATGCGATGTTACGTGATGCGACACAATAGTTAGATGCTCATTTGATGTTGGGACACTGTATCATTATGTTCCACTTGGGAGCAGCAACACTTGGTAAAATTTGTTGTACTTCATATCAAACTGGTTTTAATTTTTTTTACAGCAGCCCAACCTTATTATTTACCAGTCTAGACTGTTGTGGTGTGAGCTGTCAAGTGTTGGACATAGAGGTGTCTGCCTTCTCTTGAATATAATGGAACTAGATGGCACTCAGTTTGTGGTGCTCAAAGCGCAAAACAAAACACATTTGAAAAACTCAACAGCGATGCCTCTTTCCAGAAATCATGACCCGGTTACTCAAGATAATCCACAGACCTTGTTGTGAGCACTTTCATGAAGGAACTATTTTCTTTCTACCAAACTACACTCCCCAGACTGTATCACCGCACAGACAGAAGCGTGCATCTACTCATGGACAAGAAACATTTATGGCGCCCTCATCAGCTGACCTGCAATGTTGGATGCTTTATGGAAAGACAAATTACTGTTGAGTTTTTTAAATGTACTGTGATGCGTTCTGGCACTTTGAGCACCACAGGCTGAGTACCATTTAGTTTCATTACATTCAAGAGAAGGCAGACATCTCTTTGGCTGATGTCTCCTACATTCAGCAACTCACACCAAAACAATAAAGATGCATACACAGCACTACAGGTATGAGAAAACGCATTTTGGATTTGATGTTCAACTGTCACTTTGACAATTGTTCAACTGTCCCCAAAGGAAATTGTTGCCAAAATGTTCCTCTTTGTTAACCAAAGGGGTTAAATCCAGATTACTCTGTGGGGCCTTGAGCCAGAAATATCAAGACTCATTTCTCTAGCTCAATGGTGCAAACCTTTCCAAACCTAACTCAAAACCTTCTCCAAGAAAAGTTTTTAAAATAGGGGAGAACTTCTAGCGAGGGACACGAGCCCAGTCGAGCTTAATCTTACTCACATCATAGTGACCTGCCAGAAGCAGGTCTGCACAGCATAGTGTGAAAGGTCCGGCCCAATGCGTATCACATTTTCAATTTCACAGTATTATTTAACAAAGGGCATGGCCAGATGAAGCTCCCCAGCTGTCAGTGTGGTGGAACTCTAACCTCCCTCTAATTGTTCAGCTACAACAATTTCATATATAAAATGTTATCTTAGCAGTCACAGATTTGAATGGCCTCACTGGTCGTCAGCATTAATGGGATTTTTGGCTGATTTACAGGCTTTTTATTAACATTGCCTAAATAATCACAGCCTTTGTGGATGGGTTTGAGGTTCCAGCAATAAAGTATTTGTTTTCACTGGTAAGCAGTGGAAGAGATAAGGTTTCTATATATTTTGAAGTCATGTTGAAAGCAGAAGACGTCTGCACAGTCTATTTCAAGAGAGGTCAACTGAGCAAGTTCTTGTACAAACTGTCTCTAATCCTTCGTCTGGTAATTACTGAAAACATCTGACCTTCAGTTCTTGGACAGAAATCACCAAAGCATATTAATGTAAATAACAGAGATGTATATGTGGTGCAAATAGAAACTAAAGGAGTTCAGTCGAAGCCTAATTGGCCTAATTTTAGCATTCAACCTTTGTTGTGTGCAGCAGAGAGCTTCTTGTATTTTTTAAGGAGGATGTTGCTGTGAAAAAAAAGCAACAACACTAACACAAGGTGGTTCCTCAGCGTGTGAACAGGACCATGTCCCTTCAACTCACTGAAGACTGAAAAGAGGTAAAAATAAACTACATATGAAGCTTTTTTTTCAGCTGAAATGCCATCCTTAAAATCACTGCAGTGGATCTTTAAGATGCCTGATGTTGCAGACTCCTGCTATGAGCTGCAGAGTGGACAGTTCCACGGTGCTGAAAATGTGTACTGATGGATTTTTTTTTTTTAATCAGCAGTTTCTCCTACATCATGTTAAACACATACACGTTTTTTATTGAAATAAAGCCAGAAAGGTAGAAACCTATAAAACCCACTTTATTAGGTACACCTGTTCAGTTGCTTGCTAATGCAAATAGCTAATCAGCCAATCAGGTGGCAGCAACTCAATGCATTTAGTCATGTAAACACAGTCAAGACGACCTGCTGAAGTTCAAACTGAGCATCAGAATGGGGAAGAAAGGTGATTTAAGTGACTGAACGTGGCAACGTTGTTGGTGCCAGACGGGCTGGTCTGAGTATTTCATTAACTGCTGATCAAATCATCTCAAACTGGTTTCTTGAACATGACAATGAGTTCACTGTACTCCAATGGCCTCCACAGTCACCAGATCTCAGTCCAATAGAGCACCTTTGGGATGTGGTGGAACGGGAGATTCTCATCATGGATGTGCAGCTGACAAATCTGCAGCAACTGTGTGATGTCATCATGTCAATGTGGACCAAAATCTCTGAGGAATGTTTCCAGCACCTTGTTGAATCTGTGCCACCAAGAATACAAAAGGGGGTCCAGCCCGGTATTAGCAAGGTGTACCTAATAAAGAGGCTGGTGAGTGTATGTTGGCCAACAAGTAACGTAAAACTGTACAGAAATGCCAAACATAAGTTTCTTATTACATGTCCTGCTTAGTTCATATTTTGATCACAATTCACAAATACAAAGGATCCTAAAAAATGTTATTTCTGTTATGTGAAAAAAAGAATGAGTGTTGATTTCTAATGCAGAAAAATGTAGTATGTTAAGTTCTTTTTGGTTTGTGGGCGTTTCATACAGACCTCACCGTCTTGTTTATTTTTAACCTTTAACATTAACAGCTGTGTCATCTTCATATTAGATGGTGAATCAACAATGCATGAACAGAGGAATGAGTAAAGAGATGACACATTGTGCGTTTAGACATTAACCCTTCACTTGCTGCTGTAAACTGATGTCCACAGTTATATATACATGGATGTTGGGTAACTTTGGATAAAAGCATCCACCATTTAAGATTCCCTTTCACTCAGAAATGTTTTTGTTTGTTTGTTTAATGTTTATGTTCCTTAAGACAGACGTGTACCTGGGCAAAGTTTGTCACTATAGAGGTGTTTTCACATTCCTCTACTGTGTGTCTGTGTGTCTGTGCACTTGCCAAAAAATCTAAGATTTGGAAGTACGCCTGATTAAGATAGATCAGGTACATCACACAGTTGAAAGTCAATCACTGCCCAATACACATATCAAAACACGAAACACGACAGATCAACGACAGACTATAACACAACACTGACAATGAAACCTGAAACCTTCAGTGCAGAGCAGACTTGTCACAGAGATCTGAGTTAGCATTAGCATAGTAAAAATTTTGACAGCAAACCTGGTCAAGTGTGCAGTTTTCTTTATCCTACTGCTGTCTGACAAAATCCCCATCAGAGCATGTATTATGGTAGCCTATGTTTTACAGCCATGGCCACATTGTCAACTACTGCCAGTTAGCCTACAAGCTAATAAACACCATAAAGATGCTACCTGCACTTACTATTTTGATACACCTGCTAGCACAATAGACTCCTCATCTGAGTCTGGGTCTGACTGAAGCTCAAACATGTATGACTGAATCTCTCCAATGTTTCACACTGGTCTTTCACCGGTCAACACTAGGGCAAGCAGCGCAGGACAAAGCAAAAAGCAAAGCCTACCACAAGCAGCAGTTAGGAGGGGGAAAACCTTGTTAAACAAAATATTAGTATACTATAAGAACATACTTTATAACATGCGTGGAGGGACTTAAACAACTCTGTCTGCTGAGCCTATACCTTGACAGCGGTGTACTGTAAGTGTATCGGGGGGCGTAAATATAGTGCTGTGGCACTGGGGCCCGTGGGAGTGTAGAGAGTGTGGGCCCTCCAACCATGTTTTGAGTGGAGAACGGGCCCTTATGAGTGACAGCCACCTTGTTCAAAAGAAGAACTCTTATTAAATTAAAACCAGTGCCATTTGCTTTATATGCCCTTGGAAAAGGCAAACCCATCTCTGTCATGTTTAATTTTTCTTTTTTGTAAAATAGAAAGTAGCATCTATGACAAAATTATATGCTTATTCTGTAACTATAAATCAACTAATCGTCAACTTTAATTAATAATTTCTTATTTTCTTTGATATGTTTTGTGATATACAGACATGCAATGATGATTGCTAGTCTCTGATCATGTGACGAGACGATATGTGCATGACAGGTAAGATTGCCTTTCAGCACTTACGTAAATCTTTATATGGCAGACTACGACCAACTAAACATTATGAAGTTTATGTGTAGCAAAAATTCAAACTCCACTTCCCTCAGAGAAGCAAATGTGGAGCTTTAACATTATCTCTGACTGGAGGTCGTGGTTTGCAGTACTCAGCTATTTATGCACCACTCCACCTGAGTGCACGTATGGTACATTCACTTTGAAGTACTCAGAGGGGCAAGGTGAAGTGGTGCGACTGAGAGAAGACACTCATACTGTGATCTTTAGATACTGATCCTGGGTCAAAACGGTGTTTGTGTATGAGCGCATGAGACAAAGAGGTTTGTTTGCTGCGGTAGAGACGGCTTTCATCCTTATGTTTAAGTGCTGAGAGAGAAAGACAACGAGAGCGAGGAGAGCTGTACAGATAGCGCCCCGCTCTCTCGCTCAGGTCAAATGGCTCTTGTAGAAATTCTGTCGACAGCTTGTTCAGACGTTACACTCCACTCAGAGGCTGGAGGAAGATGACCGCCACTGACAAACTTCCCTATTTACGCCTAATTCCCTCACGCTCTCTCTATTTCTCTCCAGTTGGGAAACCGTAGCCATCTCTTTGCTCAGTGGAGCAAACTGAATACATTAGAATCCAATTAAAGCTGGTGACGAGAGCTGCTCAGGGTGTGTGTGAAGCCGTGTGTGTTTATAATCTCATGTGTGTCCATGTGTCCTGATTATATATGATATTCTTATACCCAGCCAATGTATGAGTAGGGTGTCTGTGTGGGTTTTTTTGGGGGGAGACAGCTTGTGCTTCTATGTAGACCATATCGCACATGTGCATCTTTATGTATGTATGTGTGTGTGTGTGTGTGTGTGTGTGTTTGTGTTTGTGTGTCCAAGAGTGTTGCTATTACATGAGTTGTCATAGTGAATTGAGTCAGTGACGTAGGACGCCTCTCTGTTTCACTCCAACTGGTTTCTGCTGCCATATTAACACACAACAAGACCACTGTCAGGCACGGTAAATCAGACGAGTAATGTGTGTGTGTGTGTGTGTAAGGGAATCAATAACTCTGTGTTGCATTACGTCTTGCCCTTGTTCAATTTAAAACTGGGGAAAGACACAGCTACGCGCACACACACACACACACACACACACGGACACATGAAACACAGGGAGAAAGAAATGGACCACTACTGAAGATATCACAGATGGATACACACAGCTGGAGAACTAACACTTCACGAAACACACACACTTTGCTACATATGAGCACAAATATTCATGCACTCTCCATAAACACATGCACATACTGCACACACACATACAGACCATGTGTAGCCTCACTGTCACTTCAGACTGCAAAAAGCACCAACCAATGACTGTACTGAAAGACGTGTCTCCACTTCCTGGACTACTCAGCTGCCATCTTGCGCCGAGCCAGAGTCTGTGCAGTTGCGATCTCTGTTGTATCGAGTTCCCGCCATAGACTGGTTAATAAAAATGGACGACATGACAGTTCCCCAAATGTGAAGCCAGTACATCTCAGTTGCCCCCTGGTGGCTGGCTGCGGTATAGGTCATAAGCCCACCCCTTCCATGTAAGCAGGTGGACATAGACCAAATTAAAAACTTATAGTATGTGTCAAAGAAACTTTTCCTGAAGATGGTTTCTGTCATCTTTGCTAGTTCTAGCACGCTGCTGTATGTTCAAGTGTTCATTGTTCCTTTAAGTTTGGTTTTAATTGGTTATTTGATGAGAGAAAAAGAGGGTCTGACGTCATGATTGACAGTTGTGTGTGCCAGCACTCGCAATCAATGGCACAGCTCACAATTGTTCTAATGACAGGAACTCAATACCACAAAGATCACTGCTGCCCAGACTCTGGCTTCAAATGACGTCACTGATGCAAGATGGCAGCAGCTGTATTCAAAATATTTTGGCTTCATTTTTTTTACAGTGGGAGGAAGTGGAGAGGTGTTAGGTTAGGTTAGGTTAGGTTAGGTTAGGTTAGGTTCTTTAATGTCCCCATGGGGATAACTGTTTTCACACATCATCAGTCAGGTTGGTTTCAGGGCAGCATACACAACATATAACAGATAACAGACCCTCTTCCCACATATTCCCCAGATAACAAATAACAAATAACCCTCTCCCACACATACCACAGAAAACCATATAAACATAAACATAACATAGACAATGCACAGGGGTGTTGTCCATCTTTGTATGCAGTCATCGGTTTCCGCCATCCAACCAACTGCAGCAGCACCATTGATCGCAAGCACACACAGCTGTCAATCATGCCCTCAAAACCCAAATCAATAGCATCAAATAACTAATTTAAACCAAACTTAAAAGAAAATGAACACCTGAACATACAGCACTGTGCTAAGAACTACCTAAAATGACAGAAAACATCTTTGAGAAAAATTTATTTCACTTATACTTTGATTATTTTAGTTTGACCCATGTCCTGTCTGCTAACAGAGGGGGCGGGGTTTATGACCTATACTGCAGCCAGCAACCAGGGGGCTAGACATGTTTTGGCTTCCCTTTGAGGGGGCTGTAATGTCATGCATCTTTATTATAGTGTGTGGCACAAATATGCCCACATACATACACACACCCAGCTATGTTGCTTCACTTTGTCCCTCTGTTTTTGTTCCACTTTTTCCTTTTTCATCTATTCTTCTCTCTCCTTTTAAACTCTCTTCCTTTTATCCAGTCTCCCCTTCACCTCCCTTCTCCTCTCCATCCTCTCATCTTTCTCTTGGCCAGTAATAGTCTCCTAACTTGCCTCTTTACTGGGCTTTATGGGGAGGTCTGGATATAGGAAGGAATTTAACACAGTGGGCTTTAAAACTGCACACTCTCCCTTTGTAGTACGTTCATCTTCAAAACAATCAATTTCTCATGAAAATGTAAGAGTTTTAGCGGATTCAACACAGGTCTCATTATGTAGACAAAGTACTCAAAGCTGACTGCAGGACATTATATTCACAAATGCAAATTTATATTTGTAAGTTGTCTTTGTAAATTGTTTGCTGTAATTGTGTTGTGTCTGTAGAATGGAGGGCTTTGCCACAAGTCTGGATGGAGGCTGAATCTCCTTTTTGCATTTTAATAAAGTGAGAAAGTGTGTGTGTTTGTCAAGAGTTCTCTGCTTTCCCTTTATAGACTTAAACATATTCACACGAATGTCCGGTAGAATAGCCGTCTAGATGGCTACTGAGCAATTACAGTGCATTGAAAAAATTAGTGGAGCTCAGCAGTTATTGTTAAGAGGGGAAAGGCAATTTCTTATTCAGCTTGGCCAAAAAACTGCTGCTTCTAGGTTTACTTCTTTCCTCTTCATGTGTGCAGTGCTGCTGCCAGCTCTAGTCTTTTATCTATAAGTAAAAGGAAATACTGTAAAAATGGTTCAACAGAGCTGCAGTGTACATCTGAGCGTCTTGCTCACTGTGCACTGAAAACTCAAATTATACGAACAGATCCACATTCAAGGTTTAAAAACCTCGACTTATCTTGTCTAACTTTTCTCTGATTGAATTCAAATTTGAAAGATAAATAACTTGAATGGCTCCAGAGGTCACCTGACCCTCCTCTGCCCAAGCACATGTACCCCATAGCCATTTGAGTAGAAGGTTATACTTAAGTGTTGCAGCCATTATGACAGCGTGGCCCTCTAGCCTCTCCTGTACAGCTTCTGTCACTGTGAACACACACCAGCAGCGGCCTGAGATCAATTACAGAGAAACCTCGAGCCCCTCCCCACTTCTCTTCTCCCACTACAGATGCAATTTACTCGCCCGCCGTAAATCAATGGAGACAAGTGGGGCTAATTTAGACCATTTGATGTCAATTTGGCCTTGACCCCTCCCCATCACACACACAAGCTCACGCACACTCCCATTCCACTTAATGACTAGCTGCACTGGAGTTTATTACGCAGAACTGAGAACCACCGCTCAGTCTCAATGGCACACACGCAGATACACACACACGCTCACACTCGTGAGCATACATGCGCAAAAGCTTTCAGTCTCATGCACACACACACAGACACACACACAGACATACACACCATGTTGCAAGCCATAACTCGCAGCCCCACTGCCTGAGATTTCCATATTGGTTCTGTCAGAGACGATTTTGTTTACAGGGCCCTTTGGATGAAATAACAGCACTGGGTGCTATCAATTACTGTGAGAGAGTGGGGAGGGAGGGAGGAGGAGGATGGGGAGGAAATGGAGTGAGGGTGTAAAGGATCAAAAAATGAGAGAGGAGGACGGAAAAGGAGGAGAGAGATCGAGATGTGGGACAGAGAGGAGGTGGAGGGACGAAAGGAGGCAGGGCCAGAGCGAGAGATGGATTTATTTTCTGTACATAAGTGGCCAAAACTGAGTCCAAGTTATCTCCATCCTGACCAAGGTCTGTGCACCAAGGTCTGCAAACTATTCTGCAACACATCAAAATTGCCAAAACAGTCATCCACACTCTCACACACACACACACACACACACACACACGTACATACAGTAGCTGTGCACTCGGAGCTGGGGATGTTGCCAAATCTGAGTGAGACAGACGGCAAGGCTCAAATAATGTGCTTTAGAAAATTATTTGTTCTTTAACAGGTTGCTCAGCATTTGTATGCAGATGAGTATTTGTTAAAGCTTCAGTCAACCTATTATCACTGTCTTTATTTTTTTAAAGGCGCAATCCATTATTAAAATTTAAACAAGTGGCACTTCCCACTAAAAAACAGAAGTATAAACAAGAGACTGAATATTTCTGTCAAAGTTGATTGTCAGGTCTGTTAATACAAGCCTTAGACAACAACTTGTGAGCAATCCATGTTTGCTGATGGTCAAAATGATGCATTTACCTTAAGGTCTTTGTTAACAGTCATATGTATTTTTTTTTTTTTTTTTTTGCTTTACATGCAGTATTAGACAGAAACTTTTGTCCAAGGTAAGTTACAATAAGTGCATTTGCAAACTCTGTAGGAGCAAAACATACAATGAAAAAGGTGCCTTCCTTCCCCTGCCGAGTGCTACAGTACAAAGGTGGGGGTTTCAGTCTCTGGCAGAAGATGGACACTGACTCTGCTGTCCTGACTTCAGTGGGGAGTTAATTCCACCGCTGTTGGGCCACGGCTGCTGTTGGACCTTTGAAAGCGATGACCTCTGGCTTCTCAGAGTGATGGGGCAACCAGTCATCCAGAGGAGAGAGGAGTGCAGTGGTCATGCTGGGGTGTAGAGTTATTTTGAACTGATTTTTGCATGGTTTAGCCTTACAATGTGCAGATGATAGACTTTATTTCTCACATATGCCAATTAACAGACTCATAAAGGGTTATTAATAATCCGTGGCAAAGTTAACAATGTGAGTTTGCAAGTGTGTCAGCACACATAGAGATGTACACAGTTCAGTACAACCACAGACATGTGTTTGATATGAAATTGATTCAGTATCAGAACCATGTCAGAACAGATTAAACTTTATTTTAAAGGTCTTTTAAAGGCCACTTACTCATGCTGATTAGACCTCTGCTCAGGTTACAGATAGCCATAGCCATGTGCTGGGAATTCAAAGTGTCCTCCAAATGAAACAACAAAATGTGTCATCTGTGACTGCAAGAAACAAACAATATCCTGTGTTACATTCAAACTCTTTGCTGACAAGAATCAAAGTCACATCTGACCCTTCGCTGAGCCCCGCCCCTTTGTTGTTAGCCACCGAACGTCCGTCAAATTGTCGGAATGAGCATGGAGCCAACACTGCCCATAACTGTGCTCCCTGAAGAAATATGTAATTTTTGGAAAAACGAAAAAGCAATTTCAGAGAGGAACAGACAGAGGGGCCTATAATATGCGTTTGAAGGATACATCCAGAATGTCAAAGTGACTCAGCAGCAGTCGCCAGTGTAAAAGTGAAGCACCACATCACCTGACAATGGAGACAGATGACAATGAAATTAAGGAGGGAGCGCTCTTCCTCTAAATCAGGGTCAGTCTTTGTTCACTGTTTCAATCAGATGGGCACAAATGCAGTGCGCGGTAGTAGTGCGTGAGTATCTTGTTACAAATAAATACTGGTTCATCAAATGTACAAAATACTGCTATTAGATTTGTCATTTTAAAATACAACGAGAATTACCCCCCATGTTTGTATGCCTCTGTGCAGTCAGTTTATTCTTCAGTCAAAGTGGACATCTGTGTCAAATTTGAAGAAATTCCCTTCTTGAGCGATTGCATTCACAAGAATGAGATGGATGCAAGGTCGCACTGACCCTGACCTTTGACCACCAAAATGCAACTGATTTATGACTGGGTCCAAGAGAACGTTTGTGCCATATTTGACGGAATTCCCTCAAGGTAATTTTGAGAAATTGCATTCACAAGAAAAAGACAAATGAGGTCACGTTGAGCTTGATCTTTGACCCTCAACCACCAAATTCTGATTCTTGACTCTAAGTGGGTGTTTGTGCTAAATTTTAAGAAATTCCCGCAAGTTGTTTTCATAGATATCACATTCACAAGAATGAGACAGATGAGGTCACGTTGATCTTGACCTTTGACCACTGACCACTAAAACCTCAGCATCAGTTCATGCATGAGTCCAAGTGGACGTTTGGGCCAAATGTAAAGAAATTTGCTTGAGGCATTCTTGAGATATTGTGTTCACAATAATGGTACGTACAGATGGACCTGAAAACACAATGCCTCCAGCCATGGCTATAGCTGGAACTAATGCTAATCGCTAACTGCTAATTTCCCACTTCATAGAATTTAAGTGTCCAGTCAAGCTGGGAGGCTGTGAATTCAGAGGTGCATACTGGGTGCTTTCTGTCAGTTTAAGTGACCATTGACTGAGCGAGCAGCCAACTGAAATGGCCATGATGATGCACAAGTTCTTTAAGACGACAAAAAGACTGAACATTTAGCAGATGCCTTTTTCAAGAGCAATAAACATGAGTGCAGTGGGGTAAGTACATTTCTAAGATCTCCAACTTTACAAGCAACCAACTGAATGAGTAGAGAAGATATAAAACAGTGCCATTACAGCAGAGTTTGATACAGTATAAAACAGTAGTTTCAACCTCTCTGGGTAATGAGTATCATTAGCATCGGTACAAGCTGCAGCTACAAGAGGGCTTTCACTCTTGACTATAAACCTGTGTTGTTTTGGAGGGTTGGGGTTTGAGGCTGGAGCCTATCCCAGCTGACGTTGGGCGAGAGGCGGGGTACATCCTGGACAGGTCCCTCGACTATCTCAGGGCTGCCACAGAGACAGAGAGAAGATTTTGTTCCCTATTCATGTCAATAAAGAATAAGATGAAACGTATTCTATTCCAGATGGAATATGACCCTCGACACAAAATAAGTTTCATCTGGCAAAACCTGGCCTAAGCCCACCTTTGTGTGTGAAGTGGTAAAAACATAACACAAGAGTGAGGCAGATCACAATCAATCTCAGTCTGTAGGTTCCCACGCAGTGCTGTGAGAAAATGTAATGGGTAAAAAAACAAAACTTGCATTTGTTCAGCATGAGTGTGTACAGCATTTTAAATGTCTGATGAGGTTTTGTGCTGGAGCGATCCACCTCACCACTTGACTGGACCCCAAAGCCTTGCCCTTTTACGTGGAGGTCTCAAACCACCAGGCCGCCCCTCTGGCTTGAATGCCAGCGCAGTTCACATGCACCGTGCTTTCTCTCTGCATTTTCTGTTGTCAGATTTTGACACCAGATTCTGATGGCACAGCAGTGCACCACCATGAGAAGCTTTTCACCACTTCAATGAACAATCCCTCCAGATTCATGATAGCATTTTACAGACATTTCTGCGCTTAAAGTCTTAGAAAATGCTCATGGGCCCTGCTGTCAGCAAACGTTGATGTTCACCATGAACCTTGTGGGTGTTTGATTCCAATCTGTGTCTGTCTGTCGTTATGCTACCGTTGTGCCATTGTTGAGAAATTCAGCACAGATCGTCGATAAGGTTCCTGATGATTACTCAAGCATTCTCCATCCCACCCCTTCCCACGCTAGAACACACATACAAACACACACACACACACATCTTCTCCCTCTCCATTCCTTATATTTGCTCACAGACCACACAGACATGCTGACACTGACAGAGGGAGGGATATGAGGAGATATTCCCCATGTGTGTCCTTCTTGAATCTTGTTTATTGTTGGAATAACAGAAACCCCTAACACCATTTTCCAATAGAGAGTAAGGCATTTCAACGTTGCCATCCTCATCGGCAAATAGACAGAACTTGTCAAACTTGACAAAAGACTTTTTTCCAAATCACCAGCGTCCGCTATTAAATTCTGCAATTGTCTGATTCAACAAGTCGGACTTACTTCAATAAATATTCAATATTTGTTTCTACTTTGCCTGTTGCTCCTGCTGTCTGTCTTCAACTAAACACAACTCAGGGCAGTAGCAAGGAGTTGCAGTTCCCAAACCTTCAGTATTTTGGTTTTAATTAGAGAAATATAAACTACAGTAAACACAAAACAGACATCACGGCCATCTTTCTGCGATTTACAATATTTAGTCTTCAGTTTTCAATGGATAAAAAGGGTTGAATTTGCCTTTCTGACCTCAGGACTTGTTTTAAAGCTCACACTGGTCTGCATCTCTGTGTGTATATTCTCAGTGTTTGAAATAACCTTTGGTGCAGCCAAAGCACAACAGTATCCAGGACAGATAGAGTCATATTTGCTTCACAAGTTGGCATCTGTCAAGATGTATTGGATGTAGATGTATTATCTTTGGACACGTCATGTGTGTCATTCCAAATCGGTTATACAATAGATGACTGACAGTTCTCTCCTTCACCGAGGCATCAACATGAACTCTTCCTACACGTGACTGGACGAAGACGTCATGCTCTTGCTAAATTGTCATAGGTGTTTGCTGATGATTTTCCAACTGGGAAAAAAGTAGGCCATCGGTTGCAGGATCGTGCCTCATTTTATATCTACAGCATCAGATTTTAATCCTTGTTAATGAGCTTTGGGAGATTGGAGGTAGTGAGTCATGTGATTGTCTGACTGTTTGCTGGTTGATCACTATGTATCTAAATGTCAAACTGATTCTCAAGTGCCAGACTGGAATTTTATAATGAAAACTGGGCTTTAAGTCTGGCTGTGTGAGGATAATGACAACTTAAATGAAGACTTCAATTCCAAAATGACCATGTGTATATCAATTACTCACCCTGTGTTACATTGAATTTGTGAAGACAACTTTGTTTTTCTCGCATGCCTCTAATGAAAGAAAGAAGTTTAACAACATTCATTCATTCGTGTCCATAACTGCTTATCCTGTTCGGGATTGCATACACAAGGGACAGGTCACCAGACTATCACAGGGCTGACACATAGAGACAGACAACCATTCACACATTCACACCTACGGACAATTTAGAGTCACCAATTAACCTGCATGTCTTTGGACTGTGGGAGGAAGCTGGAGTACCCAGAGAAAACCCTGCACAGAAGCCTTGAAGCCTCTTGCTCCAATGGAACCCTGCTGCTGGGAGGCGACAATGCTAACCACTGCACCACCGTGCCGCCCACACATTTAACAACAACAAAACTATATTAAAAAACATCCGCTTACAAATTCTCATACAACTCATGCAGTGTAAGGGCACAGCCACACGTGCAAAATTAATATAACAAATATTTGCCCCCTGTTCACTTCCATTCAATGACAGCGAAAGAGTGGGGGGGCGACTAAAACATTCACTTCTGATGGCAAAGCAAATTTGCATATTTGCATCACGTGGAGTTAAACCTTGGTGAACTCATACCAATGTAGTCGCAGCCTCAACCAATAAAGGAGCATGAAGAAGAGCAAAGAAGCTTGTGTGACTGACCCAAGATGGAGGAGACACTGATTGTTGTTGTGTTTAACCAGGTAATATTGTATGATATTGGCCATGAAAAATACAAACTGACAGCCCACATGAGAGATGCTGTCTGGCTGGAGGTGAATGGGAGACAGGCATGGAACCTAAGAAAATGAAAAATGTATCATCACGTCAGTGTTTCCCCTACCATTATATTAGGGGGGCGCCCCGCTTGATGCGCGCACACACACACACACACACACACACAGACACATGCGCACACACAAACACAGACACAGGTGAGCACACTAGAGCGCAGCTCAGGCTGCATTTTCCTGACCGAACCCGACCCAAGCCCGAGACAATTATAACCGAGCCCGGCCTGAACCCGCAACCGGGCACTGTACACACACTCAATGGAGCAGAGCCTGTGTTGCATTCAGGTGTTGTCACGTAAGTTACAAATTCCAGCTCTTGATTAGGCCATAGCACAACACAGCAGCATGTCAAGTGGGCCGAACCCGAACCGCACCATCATGGACCTTTTGATTTGTTATCAAATATTTCTCAAAGTTCATACTGTGATCACTACACTGATAAATCAGCTCTGTATAGTGAAATATAATGACAGAAAGGTAGAGTTTCTCCCAGTTAAATAATTGGAATAATAATAGCTTCCTCTGAGTGTTAATAACCAATACTTTGTTCATAAACACACAGTTTAAAAAAAACCTATAAACAAATCAAATGACGCATTTCAAAAGGGACTGAGGGACAAACTGAGAGAATGAGTCTCTGAGAGACATATCACACGTTGCAACGTATCACAGATGTACACATTCAGCTGGATAGCTTTCTCACACACACACACACACACACACATATACACACACACAGTGTCCTGGGCTGGAAAGCAATTCAAACAAACATCCAATTTGCTGGGCAGATTACCCAGGGGGCCTCGCTGTTTGCCACCTGAAAGGGGGTGGGAGGTGACTCATCAGGAAGATGCTAATATCAATTTTTACACACACACACACACACACACACACACACACCAATTGGTGATAAATATTAATTCTCAACAGAAGCCCGCCGCGACTGGCAACTTAATTACACTCATTTCGCTGTGATTGTCCCCCACAGGAGCACAAAAACACACACAGACACACAGACACACACACACACACACACACGGCTAAGACAATTTGGCCCTAACACTCTGAATTAAGGATATTGTCATATTGGATCATTTCCCCGGTGAGTGAGTGAGTGTGTGAGCTTGTGTGTTTGAGTGTGTGTGCGACAAGAACCAAAATTCGCAATTAGCTGCAGCAACACAGTGTTTGTCTGACAGATATTCTCGCCTTCGTTTTGCTGTGATTCAAGTCACATTTCGCACATCAAAGTTATATTTTCCTCCACAATGACGTGCATTGACTCGCCGCTACACTGACAATAGATTAGATATTAAATTGCTGCAGCAATCACAGAATGATAATGCACCGTATAATTGAGAAGCCAGGGATAAAAAAAATGAAAAAGACTTGTTGAGCAAACTTAGGTTTAATTTGAAGTCATTAGAGTATGATGGCGGGGAAAATTGCAGGGAAATAGCTTTGTACTTGTATGAAGTTGCAGCTCCAATTATTTAAATCTTTAATTACTAGTTTGAGCTCAATTCCCTTTAAGTTCCCTTTAAACGATCATTTCAAAAACAAAATACTCTTTGAGGAGTATTCTCCGAGTTACTTTGAGATGAAGTGTTGCAATTTGTGCTAATCTACTTCCACCTCATTTCTTACATTTTAATTTGAGTCACAATTTGGTATAGCCTTTAATCACAACAACAGGCTTACAGGGAATCACAGGCTCAGATAAAGAAAGGGAGCAAACACACTTCACTCAAATAAGCAAGAATTGACCAAAAAACTTAGAGGAAAACTGAAAGCACAAACCCCCTCTTGTTGAGATAATGGGACAGTGAAGCAACAAGAAATGACAGTCTCATATGGGGGATAAAGTTCTTGGAACCCTTTAGCCAGATGAAGCACTGATATTGTATTCTGCAAAATGCAAGTCCAGTGCCAAAGTTTCCAAAGTAGCTATAGAGTTATGGAGAAATCATATTTATGGAAAAGAAATTAGGCAAAATATAAGCCATACATGGCCCTGCCCTCACCATTAGGGTAAGGTAAAGTCTATGGACAAACATCACATCCAGTCATCTGTCGTGTTGATGGCTGCTGAACGTGCAGAAAGCCGGTCTTATCTAATATAAAAGGCTGGATGCCAAGTGGTAGAAAAAAAGGAAAAAAAGGAAGGGAGGAAAAAAGGCAAAAAGTCTGTGTGCTGCACAGTGGCAAGAGACCATTATTATTTCTGTTTATATGTTAACTGAAATGAACGGAAACCAAAGGAGAGCTGTGAGGCGTCACTGCATGGTTTGGCAACAGACAAGAAGATACCAGCCCCCACTACTGGGCTCAAGTTGGAGCACTGCAGAGGGAGAGGAGTCAAGGTCTTTGGGGTTCAGGTAGAACCTGCGTCCTTTTTTTTGTTCGTCAGCAAACATTGGTATATGTTGTGGCCTGTTAGATGCTGGTATAGCTGCAAGGCTTAGTGTTAGACCAGATATAACGGAGCTGTTTCTATACTTGTATATGTACTACGTGTGTTACTGGAGGATTCAGAGGGCACACCAGAGAACTCAGGCTGTACAGAACTTCTAGATTTGCATGATGTAAATAATTATTATGGCCACATTCGAGGTTACTGTATTGTTAATTCTGAGATCCCATCAGCACAATGGTAGATGGAATGTTTCACTCGTCCTGCCAACACTGCCCCTATCATTCATGTGTGTATTGCATTTTGTAAACACATTGCGTTTATGTCTGTGAACGTGCACAACCAATACTCCAAAGGGATGCTCGATACACGGGCAGCCATTATGTGCCCTCACAACACATTCTCACTCTGACTCCATCACATATCGATGCTTGGTCGTGGACTTTCCATGGCCACATATGACATGTGAGGTACTGTACCCTGGGTGCGTGTGTTGTTGATGTTCTGGGACACCGTGTGAACTTCTGCGAACGTCTCTTTCAAAATTAACACACTATGTTGCTATAACACTGAAAACTGATGTTTCTTTTTTCTTCAACAATGAACGCACATGATTACGCTTGGCCAACACTTGCACGTGGTTGGGTTTAGATTTAGGAAAACAGATCAGGGTTTGGCTTAGCAATCTTACAGGAAGGGAATACCAGCCTCTTGGGTGAAAGTCGGTGGTTGTTGGACCCATCCACCGACCTTCTCGCCCACTCTACTCAGAACTCCGTTGCCTTCACTTTCATTGTTGCCCCGCCCGTGACACCACTCTTCTTATCTTCTTAGGCCTGTTACTCCAAGAAGAAGCATAGGCCACTGACAATATTTCTCCACCTCGTCCTGTTCTGTGCCAGCTTCTCCAGATCTTGCCATCTGTATCCAGCTCTTTCCATCTCAGCTGTGACACTCCTCCTCCAGGTGTTTCTTGGTCTCCCTCTACCACGTTTACCCTGTGGGTTCCACTGCAGGGCTTGGCGTGTGATGGAGTTCTTCGGTTTACGCAATGTGTGCCCAATCCATCCCCATTTTCGTTTCTTTATTTCCGCTTCTATCGCAGGCTGCCCCAGGCAGAGATCGGAACATGGAATGTGCGCTCAATGCATATCACAGGAAAAGTACAGACCGTGACACCACTGGATGCTGTTAAACAGGGCTGGCTTAAGCCACAGGCAATATAGGCGGTCGCCTAGGGCGCCAAATTGTCTGATGGGTGCTGGGGAAAAAAATGAAAATAAAATTAAAAAAATAATAATAAAAATTCGCCAGTGGGCACCCATCCTATTTTTTTCCAGAGGTAACAAATGAACAAATACAGAAAAAAGAGAGAAAGCAAGCAAGAAAGAAAGAAATACACTTTGCACCCCTGTTCCTCAAAATTTTTCATCTGCCCTGCCCCTGCACCTGTACTGTGCATACTGAGAGTGGGGTCTGTGTCAAAATCTGGTCAAGATAGGCAGATATTTACATTTTACCTGCATTTCATAATAATGAAAAGGTCCAAGCCTTCAGGTGCGGGAGGAGGAGGAAAAGAAAGTCCGATATAGAGGTATCTCGTCTGTCTTATGTTATCTTTAAAATGCCGTTCTGTGTGTAATGTCATTAGATGTTTCATTTGTTGCAGCTAGCTAGCTATGTAGCAATAAAGCTAATGCTACATAATAATGCTACAATAGCTGTTGGACTCAGATAATGTTACAGGATATGAAGGATATGAGACTGAATGGCAAGCCAATAGCTAGCTATCTGGATAACTGCCCCTTCTTGTGCTGAAATTTTGCTGACAAATACCAGTGATAATGGCTAACATGAACTTATCCACAAAAACAGATTTCTGCACTGGCTTGCACCAGAGATGTGAGCACCACTTGGCATCGTAGCACACTGTAGTAAGCTCGATTGATAATGAAATATATCAATGAATTAGGTCTACACTGGATTACTGGGTTGCAAATTGGCTAATAGCCTATTAGCAATTAGGCTAAATAAAAAATGCTGTTTTACGACTATTAGTGAGTTCTGTGTCATTTTATGAGTTACACCTACCCCAGCAGCACTTTTTGTCTTGAAACCATTGTGGTCCCTGATGTTTGTGTCCCCAGTACCGGTGGGGTAATGTGGTTCGGGGGGGCACCAAATCTCAATCTCACCTAGGGCACCAGAATAGCTAGGGCCGGCCCTGCTGTTAAACAAAATCTGTGTATCATGCCAAAGTGGATGGACAGCATTTTTGTCTACGTCTGACGCCAGAAGTCAGTGACCAAGCAACAGTTTTCGATAGCTTCAGAGTTAAGTTAATTAACCAATACGTAACAACAAGTCATTGCTCCTGTAATAACTGTGCAAATGACAAAGAAAACACTTGGTTAAAGATATACTATGCAGGATTTCTCAAAAAACAATGTGTAGACTCATACAGATGTAATCCCTCTCAATCATCACACTTTCTGTTTATGGGATGTTTATGGGTGTGTACCCCACAGTGCTCAGGTGAGGTTGGAGCTTCAGGAAAAGGTAGCAACCAGGTGCCAGACTGTAAGCAGGAAGCATTCAGGGAACAGCGCAAAAAGAAAAACGCAAGTCTGAATCTGGGGTTGGCTTTTCTGTTTGCTTGCACTGGCGAACATGTTTTAAAACAGCAACCAACAACACTGCATAGTAACAGTGTGACCTTTAAGGTTAGGGGGAAATTGTGGCTACAGTTATGTCTTCAAAAAAAGTCTACATGCACATCCACTACCTCAACATCGACACACTTCCTTGCTACATAAAAAGGTACACAGCTTTCTAAACATTGGCACTGGACTCTGCAGGATTGTCCAGAATGAAAAATACTGAGCTAGTTCTTGGTGAAGCAGAGCACAGACCAAAAATAGCAATGAATTACAAAATTGCAAGGAAGAGAAGATAAAATATGACCCAGGAAGTCCAGCATAAAGAACTTGTCAGTTGTTGCTCTCATTACCCTCAAAAAATAAATGCTCTAGTTCAAGTGACAAATCATTTGTGGTAATTATGACAAGAGAAAAGGAGAAAGTCAGATGATGTTATTATAGAACAGCAAAGTCAGCACAGGGAGGCATTTGAGGTGGATGAATGGGTCACCAAACCATGGGACTAAAACACAAGAGACTGCTGTTCATTTCAAAGTCAATAATTTGCTGTAGCACTTCCGGTGGTGCCGCTCAGGTATCGACCCACACTCTGTTGCTGCTGTTTCTACCTTCTTCACTTTGTATTCGTCTTAGTCTGGTTTTATTGGTTGGTGGTGGTTTGCTTATGGTGCTCTTTTTATGGTGTATGCTTCATTTCTTCTGGACTATTATTGTAAGGCAGCACTACTTGTGCAACTTCAAAATCCAAGACAAAGTTCTCTACGGGGACAATAAAGTATATTGTATCGTATCGCATCGCATCGTATCAAATCGAATCGTATTGTATCATATGCCATAATGCTTTCTTACATCTAACCAAGCCATTTTGGTAGCTGAACCTAAACAGACCTCAACCACAGCACTGTCACATCATAAACTGATTAAATTTTCAACAGTAATTTCTAATGATTTGGAACGACACTGACAAATGATGCTGTCCTACCAACTGGGTCATTAGATCAGAAAACATTTCTGTGTTTCTGCCATGGACAAAAAACATTTATTTCGAGGTCATGTTGGTTTTAGAGTTAACATAGTGGTTTTGATGCGACGGAAGCACAGTGGGAAGATGGGTTTGTGGTGATTACCTTCAACAGTAAGAGCAGAAGTCACACTGAGCTGGCGACATTTCCCCAAATACCTTTAAACAACCAACCAAAATGCCTGTGTTGATTTCCTATCTATTTAGAATCCAACAGATCACAACTGATACTGTGAAACTGTTGAAAAGTGGTGCAAAATGTTCAAACAAGCCTGTGTTGTTTGATGTAGAGGGCTGGCAAGAGAAATGGTGCTTCAGATTAATGTACGAATCTGTTTTCCAGTTTAGTGCTGTGTTAGAAATACCACTGTGTTATATTTGGTCCTCTCGTTTGGGCAGTTAGAGAAGCACACTGAGCCATCACTAGACAGGAGAGAGCTGAGCTATTAAGTTTTGTTTCAGTGCTTAAGATAAAGTTGTTTTGGACTTTCTGGATCCAAACAGAGAAAGATGGAAAATAAGACAAGAGAAGAAGACAGATGGAGTTAGAAAGTAAGCAAACAATAAAAAGGTAGAGGGACAAGGAGACAGAGTGAGATGTAGGGTATATAGATAGAGACAGAGGCAGACAGGCAGATGGAGAGAAGAGCGAGCAAATAAGAGCGTTAGCGATGGATGGATGCTGTGATAGCAGTGAAAGTGAGCAGGACAGGAGTTGTTTTGAGCTGGTTGTTTGGACAGATGGCTGTCTGTGTGCTAATTACAGACTGAGTGCTTGACACTGTGAACACAATCAAAGAGGAAACTAGCTTTATTTGTTCAGCTTCACCCACACATAGGCACGCACACAAAGAAGAGACACTCATACACACACAAACACACATACCAAACACCGACGAAAACTGTTTGCCAATGCCACAAAGAGGCACAAGCAAACAGACACAGAAACGCACATTTATACACACAACAGGGCACAAGCAGAGTCCTGCACAGAGGCAACTCTCCATGTGTGCACGCTCTTATCAAAAATGCACAAAGCAAATGAATAGCCATGCTTGGCACAAATGCTGGAGGACAACCAAATCACACGGACGCTCTCCTGTAATTTCTCCTGCAAAACTCAATTTCCATCCTTTTAAAAAGAAGCATCATTAATAAATTGCATTAAATCATGCCTGTTTACTCTTTTCATAATTACCTCCTCTTAAGATCTGTTGATGCAGGGTCTAATATTCATTTCATCTGTTTGCTGGGAAAAAACAACTCACTAAAAATAACAGACTAACTGAAAGCATCAGCTTTTTATTTAACCAGTATACTCCAGCACAGGGCTGCGTAAAAGCAGGGGCACACTATGAGACATCTGAATTTTGTGAATTATCCAGCGAGAGGGACAGAAATTGCCACTCTCTGAAGAGTGCTGCACCTCTAACACAGAATGGTCATAACAGCACACAACTACAATGTCAAGCAGCTAAACTAACACACACTTTGAGATTTCCTTAAACACCACGACCATCAGCAGCAAATTAGTAACAACTAGTCCATACCCACTGCTAGCTTTGTCACCTTCTACCTATGCCAATCCTCACATAGATTGACCACATCAGTGAGTAGAAAAACGTGGGACAGACAGAATGACTGACTGACTGACTGACCGACAGAATGACACACTGACATTATAGCGCCACCCAGTTGCCAATTAGAGTTAAATTTCTCCAGTCACCTTGAGGCGTCCTGTTCTACATATCTACCGAGTTTAGTAAAAATCGATATGGCGGTTAGGCCTAGATAAGAAATTAGCTCTCTAGCGCCCCCATTTTGTTTGATGGGGTCAGTAATGGAGGGGTCCCCTCAGATTATGTGTGGTCATATGCCTACAAAGTTGCGTGGTGATCGGTGAAACCCTTGAGATGTTATACACCTTTATGTGATGAGCCACGCCCTCTGCAATATTCATTGCCTTATAGAAGCTCAGTTTTAGTAAGTTTTCCAACTTTTGCCAAGAGGGAACTTTAGATATTGGTCCCTAGATTATGTTCACCCAGTTTCATGCAGATCGCTCAAACTTCCGAAGAGATCGATTATAAGTGTTTTTCAAAAAATTCAAAATGGCAGAAAATCTATATAACTGGAAGTTATGGGTTCTTGAGGCAAATTTGTTCCTCATGAGGAGAGGCATCTCTGTGCAAAGTTTCATGTCTCTACGACATACGGGGCATGAGATATGCCCATTCAAAGTCTGCAATTTCAATCGGTTGCTATAGCGCCCCCCTTTGGCCAATTGATGTAATATTGCTTCATTCGCATCCTCCCATGACCCTCTACCACTGTGCCAAATTTCACATGGATTGACCAAGTCAGTGAGGAGAAAAACGTGGAACACACCCACAGACACAGACAGAGTTTTCATCATTATATAGTAATATGACAACTTGATCATCTATTAATTGTTGAGCATTTGTTGAGCGAAATGACACCTATTCCCTCTTAAAAGTAAGCATTTGCTTTAGATAAACCAATAATGGAGATAAGTGTTAGTTGCACTTCACAAATTTATCACCAGACTAAGCATCATAAAAAAAAGATTTAAAACTCATACACATGCAATCTGAGTAAAGCAATGTTTTTGGAGCACATTTGCATGTAAAAGGGTGTCACGAAAATGACACAGCACCACACCGACAGCACACTAGGTTAGTTTTGTGCACAGTTGTTCACATTAATTAAGCAATGTCACCTCTTTGAAAGCAACCCACCAGCAGAATAAACATTGACACTGTATGTTGATGCAAACCATGGATACTGTAAGTTACATTTGCTTGCTTTATATAGCGTAGATGTTGAAACTTTGTTTCAGTTTCACATTGTGACAACATGAAATTGAAATCAAACTGATGCCAGATTTAAAATCCTTCCCATCAAAGGTCAAGTGCTGGCTAAAAGCAAACCAGAGCTGTACCAACTCTTGGCTAATTGCGCTCAAACTTTTAAGGGGTATTAGTGTTTTGATGTATTGTGGTATGTGTGCTTTAGTATATGTACTGTGGTATGCATATAGTGGTATGTTTCCATACTCGGTATTGGAACTATGTTAAATTGCAGCGTCCCTATCAAATAAAGTAATATATAAAGGAAAAAATTTAAAAAACAGAGCCATGGCTAATGCGTGGTTGGGTTCAGGCACAGCAACATTTGCTTAAGGGTTAGGAAAACATCATGTCTTGGCTTAAAATACACAATCACAGCTTGAAATGTCCCAGTATAAGAAAAAAAAGTGAGTGTTAATGGTTGTCTGTCTCTATGTGTCAGCCCTGTGATAGTCTGCCAACCTGTACCTTCTCTCACCCAGTGTCAGCTGGGATAGGCTCCAGCCCCCCACGACCCCCAATAGGATAAGCAGTTATGGAAAAATATAATATAATGTAATGTAGTTAAAAACAGGAGCTTTTTTCATTTGTTGAGCTGCTGTCTGCAGCTTGGCAGCCGTATCATGCCATCCACCGTCCTCCTCTCTTCATGATGAGAATCTCAGCTCATATACGTAATCTGATATGTCACTTTAGAAATGTTGATATGATAAATATGAAATGTACTAATGTAATATATCTGTGGTTTGCTTAAAGTACAATAGCAACATTTTATTCTGGTGACTGCTGTTGAAAGATAAAATCTCCTCACAAGTGTCACCAGTTTTATGCTATCTCCCCGTGTTAATAACAAAAGTATTCAGTGCTTGAGTCAGTCTAATTCAGCATGGCCTTATACACCCCTGTTCATCCTGTTGAATCTTAACAGTCAGTAGATTGTGCAGAAATTGTTCAAGAATACAATACTCAAATACAATATTCAAAAATGGCAATGCTCGTTGACATCTGAATGCATAAACACGCATCAGCTTTCATTCACTCAAAGGGCTGCTGAGCTGGTCTGAATGCAAACAGCAATCTGATAAATTCAGAGATATTGTTGCTGAAGTAAAGGTGTATATGGCTTACAGGCAGGCAGGTGAAGGAGTCATGACACAGGCAAGGGTCAAGCCAGGAAGGCAGTCCAAGCAGGCGTACAAATCCAAAAGGGCAGGCAGGAAGTCCAAACTCCAAAACATCAGGCAGAGATTAAAAACAGATTCCAGTTTTCAGGTGAAAGATAACATATTACAGAAGCTAGTAAGCAAAGGCAAGAAGCACATAGCAACTTTGATGATATGACAGGAAACTAATGAAAATGGGCCTGCAGGGCTGAGGAGGAAAATGGGAACAGGTGAGCAGGTGGGCGGGGACAGTAAGATGACTGGGACTGGAGGGTGAGAGGTTACTGCAGGGAAGGAGGGAGTGGCTGGACAAGAGGAAAAAGTCAGAGGACATCTAGGGGACAGGAAGAGAATGGCAATGAATGGGTCTGAAGAACTGGAAAGTGGCTGGACGGAGAGACAGAGAGGCAGGATGTGACAAATGGCTCCTCTCCATAAAAATGTTCCGGCAGATAAGTTCAGTTCAGGAAAGACACTGAAAATAACCACAAATAACACACATACACACAAAAAGCAGTCCGTTCCAAAGCCCAGCACTGATTGTGTTACAGGTATATTCCCCTTTGGCCAATTACATAAAAATGGATAATTCAAACACTAATATGTATTCCAGGTACACAGCACAAACCCATTATTGCACTGCAATGATAAACAACCTTAGAAACAAACAAACACCCACAGAACCAAGAACACTCGACCAACTCTGCCTGTAAGGGGGATGCACCAAGCACAACCTCAGTTTCCAGGGTCGTATGTTCCCTAGATATATATAGCGCATAATGGGAAACTGAAAGGGATTGTATTGTGACATGGGTTAGGTTATGGGTCTAAAATAATGATCTGAGAGTGATGAAATAGCACTGGCACACACTGCGTCTTAGTCTAAATATAGTTGCTCTTTCTGTTAGGAGAACATGTCCAGCATTAACTGCAGCACACGAAAATAATATTATAAGAACTAATGAACTGAAAAAAATGACAACTAACCAAGGAATGAGAAAAGAGTTAACTAAGGATTAGGAAAGAGGTCTAGGGCCAGGTTTAATTCTGATTTCTAGACAGGTTAAGGTTAAGAAAGAGGTCAAAGGTCAGGGTAAGGTAAATATCCATAACAACTGACTATTCAGGTTGTTCTCATGCACTGTTCGTACCACAGTTGAGCCAAATACTCATATGTAAGAGGTATCCTGTACATAAAATGTACTATTTTTGAGGATGAGTATCATCCGAGTAAAATGTGTCAATATTTGTACCCGTGATGAAGGAAAGTGCTCCTTTATTTAGCTGTGTTAAATCTCTTACCGTTGTGTTAAAAAATGATCTGAAGCTCAAACCTGAGATTGTTCTGTAAACAGTTTTCAAATGTAGCAAGTTCTGATCGACTCCAATTTTGGGCTTACAGTAACAGCTTCTGGTTCGGCCCCACCCATTTGCAGTTTAAGCCCCACCCACCTTTGTCCTAAACTACGACCAATCCGAACACCAATACGGATAACTGAGTTAGATACAGATAATGGTGTAATCGCTCAGTCAACCCAGTCTCACTCCAAAGTCGTCAAAATCCAGTGCTTGGTCAGTGACTTCCGGTCAGCGACAACAAAAAAGCTGTTCTTTTACGTTGGCACGATATGTGGCCAGTCGTCAGCGGCGTCAGGAGGAACAACAATGAAAGTTAAGGTGGTGGAAGTCCGAGCAGTGCGGAGAAAAGAATTGCACCAGAATTCATATATTAACATATATTAACCATCATATATTAACCATGAGACTGCACTCAAGTGACCAATGCGCTGATGGGGCTAAAGAAAGAAATAGTATAAAGACTGAAAGTCCACATCAGGAGATAAGTTGGGGTGGTGAATGGGTCAATCATACATAGGACTTCCCCCCAGAGACCAATGTTTACTTTGAGTTATTGCAAGGTACGTCATCATGTCTTCACCATATGTGAAGTACGTAACTTTACGTACTTAACTGAAATGCCCAACTGTGTTTATTTTCCTACAACTAGTCTACATAACTTTACTTTCCTAAACCTAGCCTGCATAACTTTGCATAATGTACATAACGTGACAAAGTCCAACCATGATTCTTTTGTAAACCTGACCTGCATAACTTTACATTAGGTACATAACGTGACGATGCACAACCACGATTCTTACCAGTAAGGGCAAAGTAAAAGACAAGATCTCACACACCCCTTTGCAGCTTATGTCAAACAAAATGGATATTCCATCACAACATGTGAGCCATAGGATGAAAATGAAGAATCCTAGCGGTCTGAAGAGGCTGTGAAAATGATTGACAGCTCTTACTGTCAGGAGAAAAATTGATTTTTAACCTGGGAACTGTCTCCTCTCACTGGAAAACTGAAAAAGCTGTCAATAATCTGTCCATCCTTGGTTCAATCACACAGGTGTGTTCAGTCATGGCTGATTAATCCTCTGCTCAGGTTGAAGTGGGCGGAGCTACAGTTTGCTGAGGGTTTGAAGAGGAGGGCTCCAACTGCTTATACTCAATGGAAGTAGTTACAGGTTAATGAGGGATATGATTTTTCTTCTGTTTGGTAAAGACTTTTAAAATTAAAGACTTTTTTCTTTTTCATCCACTTATCTTTCTTCCCACTCTTCCCTCTTCCTCTGTCTTGATCTCATTTCCTCTTCCCCTCCCCAGCTCCTCCTCTCCTATTCCTCCTCCCTATCCCTTCCAAGGCCATGTATACGCTTGTTGCATTTGGAAGCCACACAACACATTCCCACGTCCCTCCACGGCTCAGTCACCTCCAAGCAGGCTCATTAGCAGGAAACATAACGAGCGGGGCCTTAACGAGCTTAACGAGGGCCTAACGAGGTGTTGGTGTCTGTCGTTACCGTGGCGTCTGGTCACACGTCGTCAGGCAGCCATCGAACACAAGGTGCCAGACACCAGATGTTCTGTTAGCTTTTTTGTTTTTATCTTTTGTTTACTTTTTTTCACTTGGAATTTAGATTAAGGTTTTTTTTTATACTTTGGTAATTGAAAAAGTTCATTAAAATGTAAATCTTCTAACAGTTGTTTCAGATTTATCTTATTTCAATGTATTGTAATCTGCAGAATCAAAACAGTTCCATCACACTGATTCTGTGTGACTGGTTTGGTTTTAATTGGAGAGAAAGTTTGCATACAAGATTAAATAATCATTTTAATTTGGACTTGACAGTCATTATTACATGATAAGCACATGAATATGTTATTTGTCTGGGCTTCAAAATTATAGGCATCAAGGATTCAAACCAGATTTAACTATTAAATGCTCTTGGACTGTGAGGATACAAATTCATTGTTTTGAATGAATACTCTCAAATCTTGGTTTTGAATGGTCAAGTAAAGTGCCACGTCAAGTCCAAGTCCAAGTCCTAAGTCGTAAACTTATTTAACTTTATAAGATTTTTAAGTCTTAAGAAAAACTTTATGTGCTTTTTTAAAAATGTGTTTGTTGTACTTTCATGTAAACTAAACGTCTTTGGACAGGGGAGGATATCAACTCATTCCAGTTCACTGGTGTTTCAGTCAAAGTCAAGTTCTAAGTCGTCTCTGAGTTTGCTGACTTGAGTCTAAGTCAAAGTCAAACAGGACCAACAGATCGAAGCGAGAAAGGCAGGGAAAGCATGAGTGCAGAATGTTATCACATTAATTCTGTTTTGTGAGAATTATATGTTGATTTCTTTCATAGCTTTTCATGAACACGTTAAGTGACAAAGCTTTTGTTTTCAAGGTAGCATGCATAGAAATGTGATTTGTGACTGCCTGGAAAATGGGTGTTTTTTTTTCACCTGGTTTTAAATAACATTGTTTGGTTTGTGTGTGTGTGTGTGTGTGTGTGTGTGTGTGTGTGTGTGTGTGTGTGTGTGAGTGTGTAGTCATGTCTAGGCTCTGGCTTTCGCTACCATCTGCCATCCTGTCCTAGGTGACATAACAGGGTCATGTCACATATTCCTGTCTTGCTGTCTTTTTCTTCTGTCACCTAGAAAATCTCTATTTAGCATCTAGACCAAAAGCAATTGGTCATCACGTATGGTTCAGGCATCTATAGGAAAACAAAAACACTATTAGTGAATCCTACATTTGATTAAAGGTTTTTGGGTGGGTTGCTGTTGGGTGAATACTACTGTAACTGGAACATTTCCAGGTAAAGACATTAAAATTTAGGCTCCTTTTCAAAACGAATCACACTGTACGGTATGGATACGTTGTATTGTGGCCTACTAATGCTGCTCCTAGCAAAGAGAATAACTGTCTCTACAATTAATTATGCTTTATTACAGCTAAAATCTCATTGTTGCCATTCTATTGGTTATCACTGCATTGTATTCACTAAAGTGACTGCAATGTTGCAATGGTGCCGCTAATGGGCCTTTTCCATCGTCACTTTTGACTGTGCTGAGTCAAGCCATGCTTTGCTGAGTTGAATTTTCATTAGCAGTTAAGACACACTGCGTCACGCCAAGCTGTGTCAGAGATGGACCTTCTCTTGAAAGTAGTGCCCAGTGCCCGGCCTCACGTTTTCCTGGCGGTTAAAGACGTAGCATTTGAACCGCCCTTAACTTCCAGGGCTGGTACCTGCGGTTATTCCACAGGCTAGTTAATAACATGTCGGGCAAGAAATCCAAAGTGTGGGATCATTTTGAGAAGGTGAAGGACAAACCCAAGGTGATATGTAAACTCATCTTCATTGGTCGACTACAAACATGACGTATCATCTGAAACATGTCAGTAGCTACATGCCCATTAGCCCACAGCGTCATTAACAGGCGGCTCGCTCAGTGTGTGACGTGCACTTGTAGATAAAATATAGGCCTATATTAATGAAGCTTCATTAGTACGGTTTTGTATTTCTCTGTAATGTAGCACAGTGTTAACAATGTTACTGATACTATTCTTTCTCACACCTTCAACTCAAACCAAAATATGTAATTTAATAACTAGATTAATATCGTAAACATGGGGGGAGCTAGTCCACTAGCGGCCCTAAATGATGACTATTGGTCGACTAGGAAAATTCTTAGTCAGGGGGCAGCTTTTGTAAACAGTATACCCAGCTAAAGCACCTGGAAAATACAGGACACTATATCCACATCAGTAACCTACCCATCTACCCAGAAGTGCACCCACCTCATCAACTACCACTGAACCACCGGATATTCCTTTAAGAGTGTCATGAAATATCAGTAAAGCAACAAGTTTTATAAGAGCTCCATTTCTGTTTTCTTATTTTTTTTTTGCTTTTTAACAACAAGTCAAAGAAGTTGGTCATGGTAAAACTTTTCCACCAATGCACAGAGGAACTTATCTGTCTATATTATTTGTTTTTGCTTTTTAGTGAATGTTTACTGGAGTAAGACAGACCGTTCTGTCACCGCTGTCGCCGCTGACAAGGCCGCTAGCCTGGCTGAGACTGAGCCTGTAATCCTCCAGTAAGAGCCGTTAAACCACCACAGCTGCGGCAGGCAAGCTGCCACCTGAAGCCAACTGGACTGTCTCATGCCGCACACATGGAAAACACACACACACACACACACACACACACACACACACACACACAGATATACATCATATATAAAGACAAACAGACGCACAGTACTTTTTTCTGCCATCCCGTTTATTCTGCGTCTCAGCGTGTGTTTGCATCTGTCTCCTGTCGGTGCATACACACAGGATCAGCCTCATGGTATCTATTTATGTGTGTGTGTTTGTGTGTGTGCGTGTGTGTGAGACAGAGAAAAAGAAAGAAAAACAGAGCAGAACAGAGTTCATGGTTTGTGGTTTTTTGTTGTGTTTTACATGATAAAAACACCCATGAGGGAACTCACTCTGTGTCCTGATTGTGTGTGTGAGTGTGTGTGTGTGTGTGTGTGTGTGTGTGTGTGTGTGTGTGTGTGTGTGTGTGTGTCCGAGCATTTATGTACATGTATGCATGACTGTGTATTTGGGCAGAGACACATAAAGAGAGAAAACAAAAGACAAATGAAAGGGTAGAAGGGTGAGATTAGAGGAATAAGGGCTTACCTGTTTATTTATTAATTTGTGTTAAACTCACACACACACTTGGACCCAGACCAGGAGTGCAACAGCTTGCTATGAATAATCAGTGAATGATATTGTGTGTGCATGTGTGTGCGCGTGTGTGTGAGAGAGAGAGAGACAGAGAGATTCATATGGAGGGATGGTTACCGCCTCGTGTAATCCCACTCAACAGGAAACATGCTCCTGGGATGGGACATTTTCTCTGCTGTGTGTCGGTGTGTGTGTGTCTGTGTGTGTGTGTGCCCCTCTTCCCAGTGAAGTACCTCAGGGACACAGAGGGTACTTGTGTTTCTGAGTGAAGAAGGAAATCAGCACAGCAGAACACAAAAGGTTAGGTTTAACAGAACACACACACACACACACACACACACACACACACACACACACACACACACACAAACACATAACCTCAGCTCTTAGCTCCTTCCATGTTTTATTTAAGCTGTTGTTTGTCTTTTTATTGTAATTACGAAGTGTGCTGTGCCACAAGCCAGTTTTCACATTAGGAACAATATTGGGAACAACTAAGTGTTTTGAACCTTGAATATGAACTGGATGGATCTCAAAGAACACAACGAGTCACAGATAAACAGCTCAGTGACTCCGTATTGAATCTAGTGTTTTTATGAATCAAATTGTATGTTATGATTTGGGAACAAAAGCAACATCCATATTTTATTGACTATTTTACCAATCAGATATGACCTGTAAATCATCTTTTCAATCCCTCTGCTGTTTCTTCCTGATCCAGATACACTTAATTATATTAAGAAACACCCAATCACCACAGGAAATTCTCCCAGACCTTAGGATCTTGATTTTCCCCTCATCTAAACAACAGAGAAATCCAGACAGACATACGGAGAGGCTGTATGCATGCGTCTGGCTGTATGCATGCAAGCGTGCATTCAGAGACGAGGTGTTCATCAGTCTTTGTTAAGAGACTTCTGGTAGCATTTGTGCCTCTAATTAGATGTGCGTAGTTTCAGAGCTTGTTTGGAGCAGATAACAAATTAGCTGATTAATGAGCTGGTGAGACGAGATTGGATAAATTGACAGCAGGATAATATGTGATTATTTTATCAGCCAGCTAGTTAATCGGCCAGTCTGTTATCCAGTCATTCAGTCCGAGATCCGGTTAGCTCATCAAGGAGACAGCCAGTTGATTAGTCAACCAACCAGTCACTCTTCATTTCGTCTGTTCCCCCACAGAGGTTCACTGAAACACACTGGCATCAGGGGTTTAGATGTATGTTGAATGGAGGCGTAACTCAGGATGCTGTAATTACATGGTTGCCTGAGGAGTAAGCACTTTTTAATGGTGGACATCTGTACTGAGTAATGATACATTATGATAAAAGCAGTAAAATTATAGTTATGAACCTTAAGATTTTCAACATGTCCAAATCTAGTACTATACTATTTGTGGCATTATGTGTTTATATTTTGTAATTAGAACATTTCACACTCATGAACAACTTACAGGAAACTCACAGGATGCATGCATGTACTGGACATGAAGTGGAAGACCAAAGCTGGTGCACATGTCTCATAAAACAAAACGTGCAGTCCAGCTGACTTGGTTGTTATCAGGCCATTAAATGCTGAGAAGCACCATAGATACCGGTTAGGGCCTTTCTGCCAGAAAGAACTTTCCCATGAAGGCTTCACCCAGAAGACCAAGGATCAAGTCCCATGTGAAAGCAATATTTTAGCCCAACCATGATTTTTTGTAAACCTAACCATGTTATTTTGGTGCCTAAACCCAAGGAAAGTGAAACCTAACGACTGTATCACCATTGAATGGGCTGATAACGGCATCTTGAACCTACCAGTGGGTGCAGCAAGCCCCTACTGATCCATATCTATGAGGCTTATAACCACAGATAACGGACATTTAATGGGCTAGTAATACCCGATTGCACAGCGTAAAATCATGGGTTCCACATGAGCAGTTATCATGTCATTGTTGACCATCTTTATTCGGTTCAATCAAGCTCAAGTTTGTTCGCCCCCTAAGTGCAGTTCATTTGGGCAGGTGTGAACACAGCAATCATACTCAGGTGTACACCAAAACAAACTTTTTCAGACTGCATGGTTTGACTAAAATGAACAATGACAGCAATATAGCCCAGGATGAGCAGCGCTAAAATCAACCTGCGTAGTTGTCCCTCCATTGTGACATTAGAAAGTGTCACATTTATCTTGCAAGTGTACTCTTCTTCAACGTTTGCTTTACTTCCTGGATTTTTCCTGCATGGAAATTCTGACCAATCAAGAGCACCTTTCTCATGCAAGGCATTTGATCTGGTCCACTTGTAAATGCTGCCGTGTGAACATGAACCAACTCTAGGTAATTATGGAACTTTGTAACAAAATAAGTCCCTGACTCTAGGTCTGAAAGCACCCTAAAACACTGTGATGCAATGAATCCTCTGAGCCTCACAGTTTCACACAAAGTGCTCTTCTACCATTTCTAACAGAGTAGCCATTAGTCACTACACATACAGTTTTGAACTCTGGAACCTGTATTATTCACAGTGTGCCATTTGGCCGCGTGTTACACATGGATAAACCTGCTAAAATGGAGTGCCGGCTGATTACAGTATGAGGCAGCAGATATCAGTAGTAGATGAAGTGGTAAATTTAATCTAATCTTTTGACACCTTTGGCAAAAACAATACAGTACCTTTTCTATTTTGACTCACCTGCAATATGAAACATATTTATCAGTCTGCATACTTTACAGTGCAGTTTGTTCACATAGTATTTTGTTTACTTGCTGCACTGAGCCATCAGTTCAAGTCAGCATAAGCAGCCTGTGCTGTTTTGTGTTTTTAATTGAAACAGAGTGGCGACCACGCCCAACCGCATATTCAATTTCATTTTGCATGCATAACAGTACCAAGCAGGCACCTGGAATATTAATAAGTCCAAATTAATACAAAATATATGTATATTGAACCCAAGAAATAAAAATGACCTCATACCTTGGTTTTTAACTGCTGTTTATTATTTACAGAATTAATACTGCAGGAATAAATTTGCAAAACAAGGCCAGTTCACAGACTGGACTCTCCCTGCATGCTAAAGTATGATTAAAATTCAATTTATGAGTGTGCTTTAAAATACATTAAAGATCAGTTTTTACTGTTTCCAAGCTGTATTAGCAACACTAATGTAATTGGTGACCTTGATAATAATATATGGTTTATTAGTAATGCGCATCTACGTCCTTAATAATACACATAATTCATGATACCTGAGGGGCAAATGAGACAGACAGAGCCCACCTTCTCCCACACACATGGGAACATCAGTGTATAACATTAAAATCCCAGAAAAACCTTAAACCCTCTTTCATGCTCCTCCTAGCCCTCCTCCTCCTTTCCTTGCCCTTCTAGATCCAGCCTAGTCTCCTTGGCTATTTCTGGGCCAATTAAAGCTGTTCCTCTGCCCGGTTTTCGGATGGCCGAATGGAGTGGATGGCCTTCAATATAATCCCAGAGAGAGCAGGGTAAGGATAAATTCACAGCAGGTCATCGAGGAAAAGGGGGCGATGTGTGAGGTAGACTGTCTGAGAGAGGCACGTAGAGAAAGAGAAAACAGACAAACAGCAAACCACATATACTTCTTCCAGCGAGGCTGTAGTCTTCTAAATATGATATTTCGATAACAGAAACAGTTCAGAGACTTCAATCTGCATCAATGTATAGTTAATATCACGAAAGACAAATGTGCCAAAGTTTTAAAATATACCATAATCCAGTCTGAAAATATTGGGGCATTGTACAAGACCACTGGATAGGGAAGTAACAAGGCAGGCTGCAATGTAGTCATTCAGTGCATGTTCACACTGTTAATGTAAAGCCACTAAAAGTGCTTATTTTTGCTGCTGACATGTTCAGATTATTATTGTAAGTGTCTGACAACTTGTGTAAGAGATCTCTACAGAGGACAACCTTTTTGTTAAACCAGAAATGGCCCCAAAATCGCTACTGTCAAACCCACCAGACCCAAATAATTTTATCATTGTAAAACACACTTCATTCAAAGTTAACAGAAGCAAAATGAAATTCACAAAAACTGTCTCTTTTCATCTTTCTAATGCTCCAGCAATTCCCAGCTCTGTTCTGGTTGAAATAAGCCTTCCATTCACCCTCTTAGATGTGAAAATATGCTGGCTCTCTACACGCTAATATTACTCTTTATTGAAATGGAGTCTGCTGGGTTTGACTCTGGTGATTTCGGTAGTGTTTCTGGTTAAACAAAAAGGATCTTACCCTTTGAAAAAAAGTTCTACCTCTCTTGGGATCCTTTCCATAATGTTGTCAGACATTTACAATAACAATCTGCATCAATCTCCAGTCAGTAGCAAAAAATAAAAAAATAAAATTAAAAAAAAAAAAAAAATGGGGCGGCACGGTGGTGTGGTGGTTAGCACTCTCACCTCACAGCAAGAGGGTTGCCAGTTCGATCCCGGGCGTGGGAGCCCTTCTGTGCGGAGTTTGCATGTTCTCCCCATGTCAGCGTGGGTTCTCTCCGGGCACTCCGGCTTCCTCCCACAGTCCAAAGACATGGGACTAGGTTAATTGGTGACTCTAAATTGTCCGTAGGTGTGAATGTGAGTGTGAATGGTTGTCTGTCTCTATGTGTCAGCCCTGCGATAGTCTGGTGACCTGTCCAGGGTGTACCCTGCCTCTCGCCCGATGTCAGCTGGGATAGGCTCCAGCCCCCCCGCGACCCTCAAGAGGATGAAGCGGTTAGAAGATGAATGAATGAATGAAAAAATTGCAAATTGTCAGTGCACCACTACTGGCACCAGTGAATTCACTGGACCAGTTTTAAAAAAAAAAATTGTTATCTCAATCAGTCACTAGGGTCCAGGTAGAAAAATACCAAACAGATTTGAGGGCATTCTCAAGGAACTGACCCTTCACTAAGCCCCTTTGTGATGGTCCAACAAGCTGTCGCAGTAAGCATGGAGCCCACACTGTAACTAACTGCACTCCCTGAAGAAATATTATCATATTTTTGGAGAAATGAAACAGTGACTCCAGAGAGAAGCAGACAGAGAGGTCTCCAGTCTGTGTTTGAAGGATATATCCAGGATGTCAAACTGACTCAGCAGCAACAACAGGTTAAAAAGACAAAGATAGTTAGAAGCTAAAGCTGAACTATAGGCTACAGATCACAGTGTAAAAGAGAACCACCACATCACTGCTGATCAGAACACAAGACAATGAATATAAAGGGAAACTTTGCTGATATTGATCCAGCTGTGTGGCATCGCAGTGTGTGCAGATGAACAGTGTTTGGCTTCGCCCCCGTGCCGCTGCCAGCACCTGGACCTCTGTCACTGGACTATCAGGGAGCACCAGGGAAAGACAAACACCAATCTTCTGCACACACTGTGACAAGACAGAGCTGGTTGAATATCAGCAGAGTTTCCCTGCTTCCCTTCACTGGTTCCTGTACAGCAGGGTCGGTCTTTGTTTCACTGTTATAATCATTAAAAAGCAAAAGCAGCATGTGTATACATTCAGTAGGCTATATCTTCAGTAGCTAGCTAGCTAACCCTACACTTTTCAGGGTGTGATTTTGGTTTTGGAACAGGGAAGAAACATATATCTTTTTCCAACCTCTCCAGGTAACGAGTATCATTAATACACGACGTGCCCCAGGCACAACATTTAGCTCCAAATCCACAAAACCAGCCTGAAAATGAAGGAAATCTGAAACAACTGCATTAGAGTCAATGGAGCACAGCTGTGTTGTTGTCGGACCCTGGTCTGAGCCGGCCCAATGCTTCGTTATGACTGGCCAGTCTGCGTCGGAGGGCGGGACTTAGTGAAGTGTTGGTTCAGTGCTGATCTGTAGTCAGATTAATCTGTGGTCACATCAAATATGGAGTCCATCAGTCTCTCCACAAAAGATGGATAAGACTTAACTTGCCATGTTAACATCATGACTTGAGACAGACTCAGGCATGACTAGTTGCATTGCCTTTTACATGGAAGCTTATCTGGTGTAAAGTAATTAAGGAAATGAACTTTGAATTGGGCTCAGGTATCTGTGCCAAGTCTGTAAATGTCTCTGTGGCCTGCAACCAAATTAAGTAAAATTTAGCTTCTTAAATTAAAACTCAAACCTCAGATCCTGAGGGGCTCGCAAGATTTAATTTTTATTATGGCATCCAAGGACTTTACCTGTCTCATGTAGAGCTCACTGAGAGGAAGCATAGCCAGAATATCTGTCCTATTCAGCATTTTCGTGATGTTTTTGTACCAGTTTCTGTTTTCTTCTTGGTTTTAGAGTTTGTAAGCTTCTCTGAGAATTTGCTCTGAAGAGTTCATTTCATTCAACATACAGTAAGTTCTACCGAGGCCTCTCTTCAGACGTGTCCTCATCACAAAGGTTGGTCTGCAAATGTGAATTCTTTGCGATACAGTATAAAATTTAGTGGTGACAACGGTGCCATCTCACAAACACAGGTTCTGAATCGATACCAGAGCTGTCGTTAGCCAACTATTTGCTGAGCCTTTAATAAGTTTCTGTCAGCTGCACACTTATTAACATCAGCCAAGATATTAGAGGTCCATGAAATTATTCAGTTTAGCGGGAGAGACTGACTAAAACACTCCCAGGTGATGATTCTTTAGCCCTCTTTAATATCTTAGATGGAGATGCAATCGATCCACAATCCCATTCGGAGTGCTGAGGTGAGGAACTTCCCACAGTGAGACCACAATGTGTTATATAAAGCGGATTAATATTGCTGCCATATTCAGACTCCCAATAATGATTTCTCAACCTAATTTACAAGACCCCTCAGCTGCACTAAATGTGTTTGGTTGCTACAGTTGCATAAAGTTTGTATGTCTGTCCCTGCGTCAGGGATGTCTGTTTGTGTTGCTGCAGGTGAAGGTGAAGGCGAAGTACTTGTTTGTCGTCATAAGGTAGACAGAAAAAGAGTGGAAGAGAGACAGACAGCCTCAGAAAAACAATAATAGATAACAGCCGTATACGCTTGTGGGTCTGTGCGCACACAGTCATTTGATTCAGTGTCACACACACAGTAAAATAAGTCAAGACATGCTGGAAAACCAGACTGAAACAGGCAGATAACAACTTAAAGTAAATTCACCACATGTAAATTTTCATTAAAAAACACAAACTGCATGCTAATACTAATTCCATGCCTCAGTGGGTAATGTGTTTTTTGCCATATCTGCATTTTGCATGCTGGTTCAGGCAGAAGCAAGCATGTGAAAAATCACATTTCTCATTGGTGCTGCTCCCTCCCCTTCAATTTCATGCCGATATGCACATCCTGTTCAGCTCAGTATGTGACCGAAATGTGTGTGTATACCATGCAAACCAACATACAATACAAGGATATTTATGCATGCACATGACTTGATGTTACAGCAATTAAATTTGGTTTGCAGTAATCAGCAGTTTAACATGCTGAATCTGTCTGGAATGACAAAATTAGTGGTATGTCAGTTCGGCTCAAGACAACACTTCCTTATCGATCGAATCACAATGTTGTTTACAATAACTTCTGAGTCGAAATCCCCTACGTACATTAAATAGAGCAGTGCTGTGCAAACACTGTCTCCATTGTTTAGTGTTTAGCCACCTGAAACAGCATTATCACTTTAAGTGTATGCTATAATTAGAATATTTTCACCGCTCTACCATCCCATCATACAGCCCTTTTCTACGTACTGAAGCCGTTATCTCATATAGACAGCGCAGGCCGTGCATTTGCACTGGGGCCCCTAAGGAGGAGAGGCCTGTAGAGAGAGAGCAGGCCCTTGCAAGTGATTCAGATTGCCACCATGGAAATATACCTGTGATAAATGAAAAAAGAGAGAATATTATTATTTTTAAAATGGTGCTATTTGCTATATATGTCCTCAGAAAGGCAAATCCATCTGTGACAGTTTTCTTTTTCTTTTTTGAAATAGTCAGTATTTGTCTAAAACAAAATTATATGTTTTTTCTTTATAAGCTATAAAATCTATAAATCTACTATGAAACCTATGAAATTTATTGATTCATTTCTTACTTTCTTTTATATTTTTGTCAGATATGCAGTGATGATTTCTGGGTAATATGTATGATGATGTTGTCCAATATCATGTCTCTTTTGGCCCATCTTTACTTTCTTACGCCACTGTCTCAAAGTCACCACTCCTTTGACAAAAACAATATTTTAATACTCAGAACACGGGAGTTACTGGTCTACTGCTGCCTCAATCAGTCAGTGAGTTCGGTAAAGTGGAGAAAATATTCTAAACATAGTGTACACTTGAACTAATATTGATTTCTTTCCTTTTTTGTGTGTTTGTGTGTCTAAAATCATTCTTCTGCAGCTCCAATCCACAGCAGTATATTGTTTAGCTTCTGCACTGGCAGATTTAGTTCAGCAAAGATCATAGCAAAGCAACACAGTACATAAAATAACAGATCGGACCACCGTGTTTGGCCATATATCTTTAGTAGGCTGACCAAACGTCCTCTTTTGCCCGGACATGTCCACTTTTCACGTCCTGTCCGGAGCATCTGGGGGTGTTTATAAATTGATGATAATGTCCGGTTTTCCTTGTGTGTGTGTGTGTGTGTGTGCGGCATGGGATGCATATTTCTGTCTGAACCCGACCGAGTCCAAGAGAAAAGTACCCAAACTCGTCCGAACCCAAAAGTCATTCTGTTTTGTTATATCCGAAACAGAACCAAGCCCGACATTATTTAATTACTAAAGCACTGAGTTTGTGTCACACAGTTGTTATGGTTACAGGCTATTTAACAAGCAGGGCGTGCACCGTGGGTGCTCCGCGGAGAGGGAGACCTTTGTGTTTGAGACGGGAGCGGGCGGCGGGAGCGGGCGGCGGGAGGTCCGACGCTTCCACCGAAGGGAGAGGGAGAAATATAACAAAATAAGATAAAATAGGAAAAACCTGTCTCCCTCTTTTATTTAATTTTCAGCGTTTAATCAGGCTGGTGGCGGGTGGTCCGAGGGTTCCAGCGGGGGAAAGGTAGAAACAAACAGCCAGTGTGTGTGTGTGTTCTGTTCAGGTGTTGTCACGTAAATAACAGTTCCCAAGCAATAAACAGGACAGACAATAGGATTTTATTTGTTTTTACGCTACATGTTCACTGAAAGCTGACCGAATCCGACCCGAGCCCGAATACAATTTATACATTTTTGACTTAACCCGGCCCGACCCATCGGGTAGGCCTACCGTCGGGACCCGTCGGGCTCAGATCGGGTAGTCACACTCTAGTGTGTGAATGTGTCCCCTATCTATAGGGGCCTATCTGAATTTCTGTCTTTGAAAGATATTATTTTGTAATATAACTGAATTTTCTATCCATACACATAAACTTTAAATATATTAAAATTATAAGGCATCTTTGAGCAAACTGCGAGTACCATTTAAGTAGGCTATCTCGTGGCTGGGCCGAGTGTCCTCTTTTTTGGAAATCAAAATATGGTCACCCTATCTTTAGACATTACAGTTGTGGCTGAAAATGACAACAGGAATACATTAGTGTGCTGATTTCACATATCTCTGCAATTCAAAATAATTGATAGCTATCTACATGGACAACATATCCTCATACAATGGTTTGTATGATATCCTATTAACTGTTGCCCCACAGATGACATTACATACTTTACATAAATGTATGGAGATTAGGTGTATGCAAGTAAAGTTACTGTGGTTAGGTTAAGGAAAAGAAACATGATGACGTGATAACTCAAAGTTCACATGGTTACAAACACTGGTCTCCTGGGGAAAGTCCAATGCTTTGTGACCCATACACCATCCCAACATTCCTCCTTAAAAAACAGCTTCCCTCTGTGATGTGATTGCAGCCTTCCAAAATATGTGGGTCATACACAAATTACTGGCTCATGATTTTGTAGGATATGTGCAAATTTTGGTGTATTACTTTTAATATATAAACATACAAACAGTGCATGAGAACAGCCCGACCCGGAAGTGATTGTTGGTGATAGTTCAACATGGCAGCGATTCAATCTATAGCTAAAACCAAAGCAACATTGCTTTATCAAACAAGCAATAAAAAGTGAATATAATCAGAAAAAACTGTCTGAAGCTTTTAAGATAAATTATTTTTTTTAAAACTACTGTAAATAGCCTGTATGACTTTAACCTTGACTGGGCCAGAACAAATCAGACCCAGGATCCTAAAGGACAGCAAAGGACAGAGAAGATGAAACCACACCAGAATAGGACAGAACTTGCACGTACCGTATGTCCATTCTCAAAGAACAAACTGGCCTGGATGAGTGCAATATACAAACTCAGTTCTATATGTGGGTGTGTGTTTGTGTATGTACACAGTGTGAGCAAAAAAGCGTGTACTCTGTGTGTGTGTTTAGTCAGTGGGTCAATATCAAGAGTCGAGCCTTATCCCTGTGTAATCCAGCTACCCTGATAAAGGTGTTCTCCAACGTGTGTGTGTATGCATGTGAAAGTGTGTATACACACATGCGTTAAGGACACACACTTTATCCCTGTGTAATCCACTGACCCTGATAAACAGAAATGGAAAGCGATATCTCAAATAGGTTTTTGTGCGTTATGAATTCTTTTCTCTGTGCCTAATGTCTTTTTTCCAATTACATCTCCTTGTGAATGTGATCGCAATCAAGGACACAGATCAATGCTGATGTCGGCTAACGCAGTAAAGCGTGGGAAAAATCAACAGGATTCTCTCCATGCACTGCACTCTTAATAATTAACACAATCATAGACTACTGAGCAAAAAGCCTTGGAAGAAGTGAAGGTCATCTTGAACGTCTCCAGGGTCATTTTTTTTACATTTATGATCTGGAATTTTTCCTTCTTTTGCTTTGGGTTTAGTCTTTTATGTAAGCGAATGGATAAAACATTCACAAGGTTACACTTGAAGAGCCCTGACACACCAAACCAACGCTCGGTCGTTGGTCAGTGTCAGGCGTCGACGAGCATCTATTACCCTAGTTTTTGTAGTGTTCCACACCATTGGCAATAGTCTGCCCTTGTATACTGTTTTTTGGCCGGTTCAGCATGTTGAATCAATGCATTCTCACTTCGACCTACTCACATATAGACGTTTGCTCATGGATGTCAAGGTACAACGTGCAAGGTAACCTGGGTGTGTTGGTCACTGACATTCCTGGACACCGTGTCAAGTTCTGCCTGTTATATGCATTAGGCCCATTTCCACCGCAGGAACTTCGGGGTAAATTTACGGGGCCGGGGCTGTTGGTGCGTGTCTCCACCGCAGGAACCACCCCCAAAGGACAGAGTTCCGGAACTTTTACAGGGGCTAAGCAAGTCCCTGCCTCAGAGTAGGTACTCAGAACAGCCCCGAAAACTCCTGGCTGGGGCTTGGGGATTACTTGGTGCTGATTGGATATACTCAAGGCGGGATGTGACGTCAACAGAAAGCAACAAAATAGCCGGCATTTTTAAAACTCAGCTGACGAGGGTTAGCTCGTTCATAGCTTCCACCGCCATGTAAACAAACTCAATAACCGGTCCATGAAAAACATATTTTTTCCAGCGGATATCTTAGTTACAACATGATTGAGCTAGCAAAGCAGTTTTGTGTTGCCATGTGTGGTATTTATTCAGTTTTGGGAAATCACGATGTCTAGAAAGCATCAGTTGCTGCAGCTGACAGGGACAGCTAACAGCAGCAGCAAAGCTAACATCAGGACGTCGTCTGTTAAAAGCCTCCCGTTGTCAGAAACGACATGAAACTACTCCAGTTAGCTCAATCATGTTGTAACTAACACATCCGCTGGAAAAAATATTTTTTTCACGGGCCAGTTTGTGAGTTTATCGCTATCGGCTAACAGCTAATAGCGTCCCTACGCCCCTACGTTGCCCCGGTCAAAATGGTTGCGCAACGATTACGTCACATCCAGAGCCCAGTAACTTTACAGGAACCTTCCTCCTACTCCGCTCTCTCAGTGGAGACATGGCAGTTGAGAGGGCCGAACGAGGGGACGTTCCTGTAGTAGTTCCTGCCCCCCAAATAGCACCAGGAACTTCTTCAGTGGAAACGGGCCTATTGTCTTCTTTTGGAATTCACTTCTGTTTTCACAGAAAATTTACCATTTACATACAGTCTCTTTCAAAAGGAAAGGTTCAGGAAAAAAGAACAGGGTTTCGCTTTAAAATCTCACTGGTCGCAAACACCACTTTCCCGGGTGAAAGTCAGTGTTTGTTGGACACATCCTCCACCCCTCATGCCCGCCCTACTCAGACTTTTGCCACCTTAACTCATTCTTGTTTCCCCTGATGCCATCGAGCGCCATTCAACTATAACGACAACCGGCTGCATATCATGCCCATGTTAAATGATGTCTTTTGTCATCAGTGTCTGGCGCCGCAAGTCACTGCCCGGGCATCATATTAGAAGGACTTCAGAGTAAGACTGGGAGCAGAGCCCTTCGGTGAATAAAATCATTTTGACTGGCAGTTTAGCTCAATGCACAAGAAGAGAAGTGGAAGTGAGGAAAGCAAACAATCGAATACAATAAAGAGGGCGTGGGATCGAAACAAACTTCTTGGTTTTATTCTTTTAGCCATTGAGCTCTTCAGCAGAAACAGTTCTATTCAATTCTATTTGTGTTGTCGATCACTACTGCACTTTAAATTTCACTTGTATCTTTAACATCAGGTTGCATTATCAATGTGCTAACTTACTAACTAGCATCTTGAATCTGTCTCGACAGTCCTCTTGTTTCCCTTTTTAAATGCCGAATACAGACTTCCACTGCCTGCTTGAGTTATTTCCTTTCGGTACGTGGTAGTTGGCCCTTGCCTGTAGTCTTTGCAGTGTGTTCAGGTGCAGCTTTTTGGCCAAGACAGGTGACATAACAGTAGACCTTTGTCGCCACCAGTTCTTTGACGTCACTTTGGTATGTCTGGTCTTTAATATTGTTACATTATGCCAATCTTTTAAGTTACTTCCTGTATTTAAAGAAACAAATACAGACAATTTTGGCTTCCTCTCACAGTCATCTGCTTTACTATGTAAACCATTTACTTGAAATATCTAATTCAACACCATTATAAATTTGCAAATGTGGTCTCTCTTTGTGGATTCAGATCACTATGTGCACAATTACGTGCTCTTTGTTTGGGAGTGTTTTCAGAATTTTAATGGTTTGTCACATTAGCATTTTCGATTCGTCTTGGTTATGTTTGTTTTTTGGATCCTCCCAGGTTGTTTTATGATGAAATTCTAAGTGAGAAATGTTTAACCTGAGAGTATCACAACATGCAAAAAAAACTACTGTAGGCCCAGATTAACGTGCATACAAATAACCTCTAATACATCTAGGAGGACACTTGCATTATAATTTGTAGTTGGTGGTTCTGGTTATGTGTACAGTTTTGTATTACCTTTGACATCTTCTGTTGGAGTGTGACATGCATGAACGTTAGCTTGTTTGAGTAAAGTTAAGATCCTAATCCATGGTACTTCTGCAGTCATGTGATTTATATTTTTGTGTTACATAACACTGCAAATTTCCGTGATTATTTTGAAAAAGGACCGTGAACTACTTCTGCTGAGTAACTTTTGTTAACAAAACTATATTTCTCTCCGGGGAACTGGAGCTTTGCTATAGTTCTTCCATTGTGAAATAACTGGCAGCTTAGAAAGTGACACTTTCAAAGTTTCTTCTTCAACGCTGCCTTCTCTTCTTCCTCACCACTTCGGTATTTGTCTTCTCCCATGCCATTCATTCACACATCCATCTACCTGTCTGTCTGTTTCCGTCTGTATTCCTCGGATGGATCCAGCTGTATCCGTCTGTCAATCAAATGTGAAATCTCAGAAGCCACTGATCCCATTTTGACAAAATTTGAGGGGAGCTGTACTCTTGTGCTAAAATTACAGGTGTAAAATATGCTTGAAACAGCTGGTGAGAGGGGCGTCGGTGGCTTAGTGGCAGAGCAGGCACCCCATGTACAAGGCTGTTGCCGCAGCGGCCCGGGTTCGAATCCAGCCTGTGGCCCTTTGCTGCATGTCATCCCCCCTCTCTCTCTCTCCCCCCTTCACGCTTGACTATTCTATCTATAAAGGCAAAATGCCCAAAAAAATATCTTTAAAAAAAAAAAAAGAAACAGCTGGTGAGGTGGATGGAGGCACAGCTGACCACATCAGCATTTTATTACACAGCTCAAACAACATAAACATATTAGTCAGAAGTACACTCAGAGATAACCACATGAAGAATGATGAGTTTATGGATCCTTCCCACACAGCAGTCAGTGCATGCAGACAGGACATCCACCCATTTCCTGTATGCTCCTGTATATTCATGGGCAGTGTGGAAACTTTTTTTGCTGCAGTAGCTTGAAAGTTGCTATATGACTGCATTGAGTTGCTTGTCAATTTTCAAAATGAATAAGCAAACATGCGCCTAGTTTAGTAAGTAGGCCTAGCAACTGGTAGTCTGTGCATATTGTCACTAACGGGGCAGAGCCAAATGTAAACATTTAGGGCTCTGCCCAAACTTGGGGGACACAGGCACATCATTTGGGAAAACATGACAGTTGCCAAGGAAATACAATAACCACATGGAGCCTACAGTACATCCTATTTTGTATCTAGTTGTTCTTCAACTGTCTCGATGATACTGAAACCATAACACAAACACCACCAGAAATTTCTGAGCATCAAACACATTGTTTCCTGCATTCTGGTGAATTTTTAGGTACTAGTGTGTGCCTTTTCTGCATTAATTTGTAGTTTCCTTTCCTTCCAGCCAACAAACACCAACTTTCACCCAGGAGAGCCCCATAACATTATAAAGCCAAACTCTGTTCTTTTTTCCTAAATCTAGTTTGTTGTGAAAACAGAAGTGTACTTTGAAAGAAGACAATGCATGTAACAGACAGAACTTGACACAGTGTCCCAGAATGTCAACAACCAACGTACCCAGGGTACCTTGCACATTGTATCTGGACATGGACAGTCCATGACTAAATGTCAATATGTGACAAGGTTGGAGTGATAATGTGTTGCTTGAGTAGAGCTCACAGAATAAATGTTTGTCTTCAATACTGAATATAAAGCCAACAGAAGAACATTTAAGCCTACTTTACACTACATGGTTCAAGTGACCCAATTCCGATTTTTTCGTCTCAAGTGGCACAGATCGGATCTGTAACAAAAACGACCCCTTAATATTTGTTATGATTTCCCAAAGCTTAGTTAACATTTCTCACCTGTGTGCTGGATGTATGGGCTCCAGCAGATTGACCCGACCGACTGGACGCCATCATCGCAAGCGAAGTGGACACTACGCTGCGTTCACAGTGTTATGTAGAAATCATACATATCAGCACTTAAAATGTGGCTGTTGCTCTGCAAAATCTGGCATAATTTATCGCTCTTATACCGCAATTGGTGCTAAGTACTGTCTAAAACAGATTTCTAAATGGAAGTTTGTCACTGGCATCAATTTTTACACTGCCAGTCACATGAATATGGTGTATATAAGTGTTGAGTCAGAATTTTTTTAGTTCCTACGTTCCCTGAAGGCACTGTCACTCATGATTCTACACCCCTTTCAGCTGATGCCACACCCCCCACGCCACGTCAGGGTCAAAAGTCTGAAACTCAAAAAACAGATTTGAAACTGAAAAAAAAAGATCTGAAAGTAAAAAAAGATTTGAAAGTGAAAAAATGAGATTTGAAACTATAAAAAATAAGATCTGAATCTGAAAAGATAAACATGCAACTGAAAAAAATAAGACCTCAAAATGTTAAAATATATATGGAAGTGAAAAGTGAAAATAAATTATTCATTCAAAAGAATTACCAAAGTGAATCAAAATTATATTTAACCTGAAAAAAAAAACGTTTCATACACTTATTTTTTATTTTGAATACATTGTTGTATTTTTCAAAATTCAAGATCAACAAATGAATTTTCAGTTTCAAATTTTATTTTTTCAAGTACAAAACATTTGACCCTAATGTAGCTCCATATGTTGCCACCAATAATCAGTGAGACCACAACTAAGTAAACATATGGGAGTACAAGTCAACAAGCTTGCTTTTGTCCGGCATCTATCCTACATTATTATACAATCATTGCACACACACACACACACACACACACACACACACACACAAACTGATTTGAAGGGAGTGAAGGTGTTATTGTTTGCCCGGTAAAACTGCCAAAATGCACTCATCGCACCCACTCATTAACTATTTTTTATCGAACTAATCCCGATGTGTGCCAAAAAAAATGCATGACTACCTTCCGCAACACATTTGAACCAATCGGTCTCTCACTTTACACTCACACTGAGATTCTGCTGTCACTTATGAGAGCCAGGATATTTTAGGGAGTTAAACTGACGCGCTTAGTCAATGATGTCTTCAGGAGCTGGGGAGGAGATTCGCCACACACACACACACACACACACACACACACACAGTGCGCTCAAAAAACACAAATCAAGCTGTGACAGTGAGAGAGAGAGCACTGGTTGTCTCGACAAAGCAGGGAGCCACCCACAGCTGAACAATCCCACAAAAAAGACTGACGAGATTGACGGGTGGAATTGGAGAAAAATCAAAATGTTCATGGCGTTCAGCCCGTATGGCTTATATTTGTGACTTCAAATACCATCTTTTTCTCTCGTTTCTTTCCCTTTTCCTTTACCTTTTCCCCATTTGGCTCGCTGCGCCATCTTGCTTTACCTGGCTCCAACTGATTATTAGGCTTTCTTTCTTTCTCACGCTGCTTTTTCTGCCATTTCTCCTGATGTTCCCTCTTTCTTTCCTGCCTCTGTATTCTCTCTCTGCGGCAGTTTGATGAAAGCAGACAGAAACATGGAGATGGGGAATTTAGGTACATCGAAGGTGCTGTTTCCGTGTGCTCGTTTGTTTTTAGCAGCAAAAGGTGCGTCGTCTTCTGTCGAACAGCGCAGAATTGTGACTAAACCAGAGTGTTCCTTCAAAAGACAAAAAGAAGAACACACCTTAAATCCAATCATTTGGGATTTATTTGAGTTTCAATTCTAGATGATGACACCTAAAGAAGAAATAAAGATGAAGACTTGCAGAGGGGACAGTGGTGATTGCATTTTTCCTTAAACTGTGCAAACAGTATTAACTTAAATGAACAACACATCTGGGTAAATCTATGGAACACTATTCCAACAAATTATGAAGGTTGTTTGAAGGAAGTAGGAAGTCAGCAAGCAGGCCAGACTGACTCCTGCCTTTTGTTTTTATTTTCAGTTCTCAGGGAGGTTTTTATGCAGGCAAGCAAGTTGAAATGTGACTTTTATATCAGAGCATTAAGTTGGTAATATGCACAAAACAAGGCAGTAAGTGTGGATGTGAGTGGTACTAAAAGTGATAGAGCTGCAAAGACCTCAGACCTGAAAGTGAGACGGGTTTCCTCCACTCATTGAGAGCTGAATAGAAACTCTTGAAAATTGTCGTGAAGCGTCAGGAACTCTGATTCTGACAGTGTTCGCTTGAGAGTCCTTCTGGGGATACGCTTACATTTTGATCTTAAATCAAATACTTTTCTATGGCAGGTACTTGTTAGGTGACGGTGGGGAAGTTCGGATGCCCTTAAAACGCCCCAACACATTCTCACTCTGACCTCGTCACATATCAACATTTGGTCATGGACCCTCCACGTCCAGATACGACGTGAAAGGTACCCTGGTTGCGTTGGTTTTTTTGTTTGTTTGTTCGTTTTTTAAGATTTTTTGGGGGGGGCATTTTTTGCCTTTAATGGACAGGACAGTTAAGTGTGAAAGGGGGAGAGAGAGAGGGAGAGACATGCAGCAAAGGGCCACAGACTGGACTTGAACCCGGGCCGCTGCAGCAACAGCCTTGTACATGGGGCGCCTGCTCTACCACTAAGCCACTGACGCTCCATGGTTGCGTTGGTTTTTGACATTCTGGGCATCGTGTCAAGTTCTGCCTGTTACATGCATTGTCTTCTTTCAAAATAAATTTACAGTTTACATACGGTCTCTTTCAAAATAAATGCACTATGTCAGTACAACAACGCAAATTGTCACTTGTTTTTCCTTCAACAACTAACACACGTGGTTGGGTTCTGGCAACAAAACAAGTCGTTAGATTTAGGCAACAAAAGCACGTGGTTAGGTTTAAGAGAAAAGAACAGGGTTTGGCTTTATAATCTTACGAGACACTAACTGGGTGAAAGTCAGTGTTGGACACCTCCCGCCTGCCCCAGTCGGACTTGCTGATGTAACTTTCGTTCTTATCCCGCCACTTTCCCCCCGATGCTGTGAATGCCATTAATGCCAACATTAAACAATGGCTTTTTTTGTCAGTGACTGACGCCGCAAGTCAATGCCCAAACATTGGATTTTGATGACTATGGGGTGAGACCTGGTTGAACGCCCAAGCACCCAAAAGTGTAGTTCCTCGAATGACCACTTGAGGCTGACTCCAAAAGCGAGCAATTCCCCGCAGGCTCCTATGATAAAATGGCCAATTTTACAGCAGAAAAAGAAATGTTTACAACCTGGTTAAAAGAGCGGTTTTGGTCTCTATAGCTAATTTCCCCCTCCATGACAACTGTACGGGGTTTTAATCTTTATTCAACTCACAGGGTTAAATGCTATCAAGGCTTAAAGACATGCATTTTTAAAGACATGGCTGCTTTGAGTGACAGGTGGGTGTCGTCCATTGACAAGCTGCTACCATGGCAACAACCCAAACTAGCAGCTAACGTTAGCTCCACCCTCTCATCCAAACAGGGCAACATATCCTCATACAACGGTTTAATGTGATATCTTATGAATTAGCATCCCAGGAATGATGTTACATACTTAACATAAAAAAGTTACAGGTAAGGTTTAGGCAAATGAAGCTTTGCGTCAGATCATGCAGGATACGGAAGTCATACACATCAGCTGACAGCCAGCTGATTGGATCATTGTTTTGTATAAGTCACACACCATTCCCACACAAGGGTTAGGGGTAAGGTTTACATATGGCTTCCTACTCAGTGATTCCTGCTACTAACAGAATCCTAACATGACTCTAGGGTCAAAATGGTATTTAATGTCTTGCTTGGGCCCACTCTTGTTTATCCAGGGGTTTTTCCGCATTGCGCTACCTGTTTTGGCATAGCATGTATAGTGCCTAC